>NC_092520.1:51780000-52112500 GCF_037038585.1 Patagioenas fasciata
CTTATTCACCTTTTCTGCTAGAGTCTCCTTCTATATTAGCTTCTAGTGCATAAAATAAAGAATTTTCAGATCCCAGAAAGCAAATATTAAAGTGTAGTACATTTACAACTGTTAATAAATAAACAAATGCAACTATGTAAGTTATCTACATAAACTAATCATATGGCTTTACTATCCATCTCTTGCAAGTCACAAGTGGAAAACGAATGCTGTTAAAGATGCTATCCCATAACTCACAGTCTATATGGTCTTCAAAACATCCCAGTAAGAGTAATGGAGATTTTGTCTAAACATAAATTTTGCAGCTCTAGTAATTAAATGCATATGACTGTTGAATATTTGGAAATGTGATTCAATTACTAGTTGGCAAAACGCTTCTAAGGCTGAAATGAACCTGTACCAATACTTTCATCTGGCTTACAGGAAAGGTGAAAAGCAAAATGTAGTTTGAAGATTTTCTTTTCTGGTTTTAATCTGGGAATTCTAGGGGTGTCATATGGCACATTAAATAATAAAATGTGTAACATTTTAAGAAAAAAAAATGGACAGAGCTTTTAAATTTTTTCCAAAAATATCAGAAGTCAGACAGACTAGATTTCTTATTAAATATATTTGAAACATTATATGGTTATGAACAATCAATACTGAAAATGAATAAACAACTATTCAAAAAAAATCTGTCTGTATAGGATCAAACTAAAATTTCTTAATATCACTGAATTAAAATTGAGAGTGAAATGAAAGTTACATTTTAAGTACTTTGTAAAAACAAGATTCCTAAGACTTAAAGTGATATTTCAAAATGTCATAGTCTTTAATCATATAATTTGGCATTTTATACATATTTTGAAAAAGATGTGTCACCATAACCATATCTCAGTTTACAGCTTTATTATGGTGAGATGAACTTGTAGTATCTATTTTACTCTTGTCAGTGAAGAGAAGAAAAAATTATAGAAATAATCTTGTAACACTTTCCATATTTAAAAACTATTTAAAAAATATGTGTCTGGATGAACTGGAAATGGAAATTTTCTTGCTGTTGTCTATATTGGCATGTACAGCAATGTTAATTACAGATAAACTGAGAATCAGGCGGAACACACACTAGTCTCAAAGATTATGTGTAAGAGATTTTTGTTTTCTAAGAAGTTAATATATAATGGCAGTGGATAGAACACATCGTTCATTTTTTTTTTCAAAATAGAGCTTTTAAGGCATTAGTAGTGCATGTTAGTGATATTTTAAAATCTCGACTAGACAACATCTAATAGGATAGGCTGAATCATTTGTATGTTCTCTGAGGACCAATTCAGTCTTAGCACTGTTTTTTCCACACATTGTTCATACTAACATTGAGTCTGAATTTCTGTTACTCCTCAGAATGATTTTAGTGAAACACCTCTTTGTTGTTTTAAATAATTTCTGTGGTCATTTTCATATCTAGATATCAATATCTATATCTATACTTATATAGATATAGATATATAGTCTTTTTTCTGATGCATTGACTTAGATATTTTCTTTTGTAGAGGAAAAAAATGCTAGCAGGAAGCAGAGGAAAGAACATGCTTGTGTGTATGAAGAAATAAAGGCAAGAGACACTAAAATCCAGCATTACAGTTTATGGGAGAACCAAAGTATCTCAGCCCAGGGACTCAGATTCCAGGCTTTGGAAAAGTATTTAAAATTCATCCACATTTAACAGAAAAATATGTAATTTTTAATATTAAAAAGGAAATTATTCACAAAGAACATTGATATCAGCTATTAGTCATGACTCTCAACATTCTTAGATACTGGAAATCAGTAAACAATAAATGTCATCAATATGTTCTTAAGTATTGTCTCATGTAGCTTGAGAATAACAGATATTGCTAGGGGAAGGCACCATTCCTTGAGGCATATTTCTCTGTTCCAGAAATGTAATTGGGATTTCCTGATCAGCATAAATCTGTATTTCCACCCAAGGACTTGATATATAAATGTCGCTCCTTGAAAGAAGACATCCTCTGTGATGCATCTAATTGTACGTCACATAAGCCACTGTTTTTCACTGTTTACGTTGTTTCATTTTTGTTTGTTTGCTGGGTTCATTGATTTTGGCAATCCTTAGACATTAAACAGAACTAAAAGATTTTCATTTAGGTGGGTTCTCCAAACTGTTCATAGTTCACTCCCCAAGTTGCACTCCAGAGGCAGATTTTTCCATTCCCACAAAACATTACTAAATATAAATCTCTCCTTTCACACTAGTACAACAACAAAACAAAACAAGAAACCACCTCAGTAGCATTTAATCAGTTATGGGAATATGTAACTCAAATGCTTCCACAACATCCTTCCACATTCTCTCACTAAGTCCTGGTTTCCTAACATTTTTTTTTTTCTAATTGATGTGCAGTAATTAAAACCTAACTTAAATTTAGCATAATAAACTATTATCAATCTGTAAAAATTTTAAGAACTTTTTAAAAAAATCTGTTATATATTTCAAAAGGGAAGAGAATGTTAGAAAACTACTCTTTTTACTGTGTCCATGTTCTTCATCCATGTATTCTTGGAGTTAATAGGAAACAGGAAAAACTACATCAAACCACTATAAACTGTGATCTTTATAAATTATCTTCAGAAGTCCTTTGCAATTTGTGTCAATATAAATATGTTCAGCCACAAATCAAAACCAAAATGCTTCTTCGCTAGTCTAATCTTTCAACAATGGTAGAAACATCTAATTCTGCAATATTACATGACATCTGGTTCTAGAAACTTCAGTTCTAGTCCACCTCCATTCTGTCTTCGTGCAGAGCTGTCATAATAAAACCTGCATGAAGGAGAAATGTTTTTCTATTGCTAACTCAGAAAAAAATACTTAAATTGACTATTGTTTTAAAAGTGCAGTTTATTGATAATACATCACAGGTAACTTGATAAGTTTGCATAGGAACTTTTGAACAATTTTGTAATATTTTACAAGCTGGAGTTCAGTTTTCATTACAGCTAATTAATTGTGGCTGCATTTCAGCCTGAAGACAAATTGCAAAGCTGTTAAAAATAATTTTAGATATTTTTGTAAAAGAAGAAAAGAACTATGAATGGGAATAGTCTAAACTGATTCACTAATGCAAAGGAGAGAAGGTTCAAACAGAGATTCTTCAAAACTCAATTTCCCTGTCTCATTCCCATATCAGTATTTTTACAGAGGACTTACTAAGCAATTATCAGTTTTGTTCCAGGAAAAATCAGGATGTTCCTCTACTGTCAGATGCTGATCTAGGACTTGCTCAGGGAAAATAAAAAAGAATTAATTTTGCAAGGAAAACACTTGAAGTTTTTAGTATTGGTTTTTAACTGGCTCATGGAGAAATCTTATACTTCTGTGAAAAATACAGAATATTCTAGTTGTTAAAACAGTGGGCTAAAGAGAACTAGAGTTTGACATTAATAATCTAATTTTATCTGGGCATGACTGGGCTCCTCTCAGAACTTAGCAGGGTATCTTTCTGCCTGAGTATGCCACGTACTTTAGGAGGGACATGTGACACCACCTTCCCTACGTCCTCCCAAACTAGATGCTTCTGAACATGATCAGAATCTTAGCATTAAATGTTTAAGGAACTTTAAGCCTCAGCAGAAAGATACAATTTTAAATCCTTTAAGGCTAGGTAGTGTTGAGAAAGAGACAACCTGGTTAACTATCCTAACTCAAACACCAAAATCCTGACTCAAATAAAATTCAGGCAAATTCTTGCTCTTGCAATACCCCTCTGTTCAGAATTTGCTCTTGTGACTTCAGTAGAAATATCTGTGTACGAGTATCATAAGCAAGTGTCCAGACAGTTTTTACACCAAAGGAATTAATTCCATAATAATTAGTTTCCTGCATCAGCACATTCTTTGTCCTTCATCACGGATCTTTCCTTCATATTGTGTTCTGCACTTCAGCATTGGTAGACTGTGACACATGTTCTTCATATACTGTATAAACATTAAAATTCAGCTTAGGTTTATACATGAATAATACAATAAAATTGTAAGAGAAGCCCCTGGACATAGCTCATCAGATGAAGTAATAAATTGAGTTCTGGGCAAAAAAAAAAAAAAAAAAAAAAAAGGAATTGTACTTCAAGGGAAAGCTATTTTATTTATCTATTTATTTATTTATTTATTTTTACGTCGAAAGAGGTCACTACAACTACAACCACAAATTTATCTATGTGTGGTAGGATGCAAGCCCCTCCTTTTCCCCCTCCCTCCTTCATCATGGAAAGAGTAGACACATCTCCCTCTCACTCCGCTACTTGAGGCTAACAGCTTATTTTGTTTGACCCCAGAGCACCCTGGCCGCGGCCATTAGGAGGAGGGAGTGCCGAGGCACCAGTGAGTTGCTGGGTGCTTGCGATCAGTGTGGGGGATGTTTGGAGGCTTCAGGGGCACCCCACAGCCAGTGTGGGGGTGCAGAGAAGCTTCTGGAATGCCTACATTCAGATCTGATCAGCCAGTATAAAAAATGAGATTCTCATCGAGACTCCACCCATTGTCGTGGGTCTCTCAGAGCACGAGCAAGATGCTGTTGCCCAGAGCCCCCCTCCCCAGGATGGAGACTCTGTTTGCCTTGCCGCCACGGGTATGAGTAAAACTTCTCGCAGGATTGTGAGTGTATTTATACTTTCCGTGCACATATGCATGTGTAACTTTCCATGCTCAATATGAGCACGTGTAAAATTAATCCTCGCATAATCGCAGGTGTATTTTCCTCCCATGCTTCCACATAAGCACGTATAACTTTCCATGCACATTTGCACGTGTAACTTTCCATGCTCAATACAAGCCCGTGTATAAATTATTTCCTTGCACAATCACGAGTGTATTTTCCTCCTGTGCTTCCACATAAGCACGTGTAATATTCCATGCACATTTGCACGTGTATTAACCCTCGCAGGATTGCGAGTGTGCTATAAATTTACCCTCGCAGAATTGCGAGTGTACTAACTTTTTGTACTCACTACGAGTACGTGTATCTCTTTAAAAATAATCCCACACTGTGTTCAGGCAAGTGTGTACTCCTCCGGGACCCAGGGACGGCTCCGGCATTGTTTTGGGTGAAGCCACATGCATGCACTCTGTGGACCGCCTGTTGTATTAGCTGCTGCCCCTTAATAATTTTCCTCAACTGATATCCGAACCTGTATTTAAGTCACTTTTGGAGTGCTAAAACCCTGTTTCTCACCGTTTTAATAAAAGTTGTTTTGGACCCTCTTGTCCCTTAAACTAACCTCGGGGTGCCTCCGTGACAATAAGCAAAAGTAGCCTTTTGCACATTTTTTTGTAAAGTTTGCCGAAAGGAAGAGAAGTAGGTGTGGGAGGGACTGTTGTCTCATTCTGTTTCAAAGGGAACTCATTACATATTGTAACTGAATTTCACTTTATTTCATATTTTTTCTTTTAAATAAATAATCACTGATTATACATGACTTTTTCATCATATCAAATACTTCTCATGCTAATGCAAGGGAGACACAAGGAAGATGACTCAGAATATGGAGGCAATGTGGTGTCAAAAATCATGTTAAATCACTTGTTGGAACCACGGTTATCTTCTTGGTCTGTATTAAAAGAAAGATAGCTTACTTGCTTCTTTAACCTCTCAAATAGAATACAGATTTAAAAGCCACTTTAGTACATTTGATGAGAAAAGTGTTAATCAACATAAGGAAGAGTTTGATTATTCCTTTTTACTTCTAAACTTTTGACATTTGAAAGCTGTTATGGACTGATACATGGACTAATATATTGGTTGTGAAGCTACATATGCATACTAAAAGTGGTTCCAAAGAGCATAGATTCAAAGGGCTAGGAAGGTATGTCTTTAAAGTTATTATTTTGCAGCAGATATTCTCATTTTTAATACAACGACCTCAGTTCTATTTTGCCATCATAACTGGAAGACTGATGTGTAGAAAATTAATAACTTATCCATTCAGATAGACTTTAGGATAGTGTTAACTTGCAACTAGTAGAAGCCATTGTCAGTTTTGCAGGAACCATCTCCAAATAGTGGTCATTATAGTTTATGTTCCCTCTATAAAGCTTTGTTGTTGTTAACACGCTTACTCTAATATTTCATTTGATTACCCCATTCCATAACTTCCTTTTTCTGGATGCAAAATATTGTATAGTAGTATATTTGACAGCAATATTGGATGTACTCGACTTCAACAAAATTATTAATCAAAGATATTAGGCACATAACGAGTCATGTCAGGTGACACTCATGACATTTATCAGTTTCACTTTGTATGTAATTTTAGGTTAGCTTTGACTCAAAATTTTAAATAACAGTCCTATATCTAAAGTATAACCATGGAGAGCTTACTTGGGTGGAGAGGAAAGCCCTCATTTCCCACCCAATATTAATATTATCTCCTAATAAAATCATAATAACAGTAGTGTTCTTGCATGCATATTTATGACAACAAAACCTTACTGCCAAGTATTTGAAAAAAAAAAACACCATAAACAGGAGGAGTTAGAATCCTATGTTCGGTCGGGAGATTATGATCTGGTGGCAATTACAGAAACGTGGTGGGACAGTGCACATGACTGGAATGTGGTCATGGATGGCTACGCCCTTTTCAGGAAAGACAGGCCAGCCAGGCGTGGTGGTGGAGTTGCTCTCTATGTGAGAGAGCAACTGCAATGTACTAAATTCTGCCCAGGAGCGGATGAGGAACGAGTTGAGAGTGTATGGGTCAGGATCAAGGGACAGGCTGGCAGGGGTGATACGGTTGTAGGTCTCTATTACAGGCCACCAGATCAGACTGAGGAAGTTGATGAGGCCTTCTATGCGCAGCTGAGAGTGGCCTCACAGTCACAGGCCCTGGTTGTTGTGGGTGATTTTAACTTCCCTGATGTTTGCTGGAAGGACCATTCAGCCAGCCAGCCACAGTCCAGGAGGTTCCTCCAGTGCATTGATGATAACTTCCTCATGCAGATGGTGGAGGAGCCGACCAGGAGAGGTACACTGCTGGATCTCATCCTCACTAACAAAGAGGGTCTGGTCGAAGCAGTAAAGGTTGAGGGCTGCCTGGGTTGCAGTGACCACGAGATGGTGGAGTTCAGCATCTCGTGTGGCAGGAACAGAATAGCAAGTAGAATTGCAACCCTGGACTTTGGCAGGGCTAATTTCGGCCTTTTCAAGCAATTGCTGGGGGAAATCCCATGGGCAAGACTGCTTGAAGGAAAAGGGGCCCAAGAGAGCTGGATTGCATTCAGAGATTGCTTCTTCCATGCTCAGGATCAGAGCATTCCCACACGTAGGAAGTCGAGGAAGGGAGCCAGGAGGCCTGCGTGGTTGAATAGGGATCTGTTGGGTATGCTCAAGCAGAAGAGGCGAGTTTACAGGTCATGGAAGCAGGGACTGGCCACTTGAGAGGAATATAAGGCTGCTGTTAGAGGATGTAGGAAGGCAGCTAGGGTAGCCAAGGCCTCCTTAGAATTACAGCTGGCGAGAGGGGTCAAGGACAGCAAGAAGAACTTTTTCAAATACATAGCAGATAAAACTAATACCAGAGGCAATGTAGGCCCACTGATGAATGAGGTGGGTGCCCTGGTGGCAGAAGACACAGAGAAGGCAGAATTGCTGAATGCCGCCTTTGTCTCTGTCTACTCCGCTGGAGGCTGTCCTGGGGAACCCTGTACCCCTGAGACCCCGGATGAAGCCAGGTTAATGGAGGAGTTTGCTTTAGTTGATGAGGACTGGGTTAGGGAACAATTAAATAGTCTGGACATCCATAAATCCATGGGTCCAGATGGGATGCATCCGTGGGTGCTGAGGGAGCTGGTTGAAGTCATTGCTAGACCGCTCTCCATCATTTTTGCCAAGTCTTGGGAAACGGGAGAGGTGCCCGAGGATTGGAGGAAAGCAAATGTCACTCCAGTCTTCAAAAAGGGCAAGAAGGAGGACCCGGGTAATTATAGACCGGTCAGCCTCACCTCTGTCCCTGGGAAAGTAATGGAACAGCTTATCCTTGGTGTCATCTCAAGACACATCAGGGATAAGAGGGTCATTAGGGGCAGTCAGCATGGCTTTACCAAGGGTAAGTCATGCTTGACCAACCTCATAGCCTTTTATGAGAATGTAACAAAGTGGATGGATGATGGCAGAGCAGTGGATGTGGTCTAACTTGACTTCAGTAAATCCTTTGACACAGTTCCTCACAGCATCCTCACAGCTAAATTGAGGAGGTGTGGTCTAGACAATAGAGTAGTGAGGTGGGTTGCAAACTGGCTTAAAGAGAGAAGCCAGAGAGTGATAGTCAATGGTGCGGAGTCCAGTTGGAAGCCAGTATCTAGTGGAGTGCCTCAGGGGTCAGTACTGGGGCCAATATTATTCAATATATTCATTAATGATTTAGACAAGGGAATTGAGTGTACTATCAGCAAGTTTGCTGATGACACTAAGCTGGGAGGAGTGGCTGACACGCCAGAAGGCTGTGCTGCCATCCAGCGGGACCTGGACAGGCTGGAGAGTTGGGCGGGGGATAACCTGATGGAATTTAACAAGGGAAAGTGTAGAGTCCTGCATCTGGGCAGGAACAACCCCAGGTTCCAGTATAGGTTGGGGAATGACCTATTAGAGAGCAGTGTAGGGGAAAGGGACCTGGGGGTCCTGGTGGACAACAGGTTGACCATGAGCCAGCACTGTGCCCTTGTGGCCAGGAAGGCTAATGGCGTCCTGGGGTGTATTGGAAGGGGGGTGGTCAGTAGATCGAGAGAGGTCCTCCTTCCCCTCTACTCCGCCCTGGTGAGACCCCATCTGGAATATTGTGTCCAGTTCTGGGCCCCTCAGTTCAAGAAGGACAGGTAACTGCTGGAGAGGGTCCAGCGTAGGGCAACAAAGATGATTAAGGGAGTGGAGCACCTCCCTTATGAAGAAAGGCTGAGGGAGCTGGGGCTCTTTAGTTTGGAGAAGAGGAGACTGAGGGGTGACCTTATTAATGTTTGTAAATATATAAAGGGTGAGTGCCACGAGGATGGGGCCAGGCTCTTCTCAGTGCCAAACGATGATAGGACAAGGGGCAATGGGATCAAGCTGGAACACAAGAGGTTCCACTTAAATTTGAGAAAGAACTTCTTCTCAGTGAGGGTAACAGAGCACTGGAACAGGCTACCCAGGGAGGTTGTGGAGTCTCCTTCCCTGGAGACATTCAAAGCCCGCCTGGACACATTCCTGTGTGACCTTACCTAGGCGTTCCTGCTCCAGCAGGGGGATTGGACTAGATGATCTTTTGAGGTCCCTTCCAATCCCAAACATAGTGTGATACTGTGATACCATCAAACTGTATTTTTGACATTGGAGAAAGGTGTTTCATTTGAACTGATTAAAAGAAAAAAGTTATCTGTTTCAGAAATGTAAATTAATGACAGACTGGACACGAGCCAGCAATGTGTACTTGCAGACCAGAAGGCAAAGAGTAACTCGATTTGCACCAAAAGGAGCATGACCAGCAGGTCAAGAGAGGTAGTTCTCCCCTCTACTCTACTCTGGTGAGACCCAACTTGGAGTTCTGAATCCACCTCTGGAGCCCTATGTACAAGAAGACATGTACGTATTGGAGCAGGTCTAGGGCAGGGCAACAAAAATTATCAGAGGGAAGGAACACCTTTCCTATGATGACAAGCTGAGAGAGTTGGGGTTGTTCAGCCTGGAGAAGAAAAGGCTCCAGGGAGACCTTATTGGGGCCTTTCAGTACTTAAAAGGGGCCTATAATAAAGATGGGGACAGACTTTTTAGCAAGACCTGTTATGACAGGACAAGGGGTAATGGTTTTAAGCTGAAAGAGGGGAGATTCAGGCTAGACATGAGGAAGAAATTTTTACAATGAGACTTGCAAAATACTGGAACAGGTTGCGAGGAGAGGTGGCAGATGCTCTATCTCTGGAAACATGCAAGGCCACATTGGACAGGGTTCTGAGCAACCTGATCTGCTTGAAGATGTCCCTGCTCATTGCAGGAGTGTTGGATTAAATGGCCTTCAAAGGTCTCTTCCAACGTAAACTATTCTATACTTCTATGATGCTATGATATTTTTAATTCTTTTTTAACATTGGAAGTGTGATCCCTTTAAATTCCCAGATCCTATTTAAAAAATCCCTGCAGGAATTCTTGTCTATATTACCTGAAATGTGTAGCAACCTGTATTTCTTTGAAATTTTATTTTCCTTAGAAAATATGTATTTTTTATTCAGTGAAAACTGAATGATAAATAATGCATGATACTTGTCCTTCATATATGGATATAACTTTACCTGACACATGATAATCAATTTTACACAAATCGACATTTTCTTCAACTGAATAATTTATTCCTTTCAAATTGTTACTTAGTGAATAAATCCATCTCAGATATTTCTTAGATTAGGTATTAAGTTCATCAGAGGACTTAGGTACATAAGATGCAGAGTTTGTCATCAAAGTGAAGTTTTTTATACAACTTTAGCCCTAGTTGAAGTATCCAAATCATTTAAGAATCTTCATTTTGAAATTCATCTAACATATTGAAGTTTCCTAAGCATGCTGCTTGCTTATCTCCAGAATTGTGGTTTAGGAAAACTGCTGAAGTGTTAACTGATGTCTAAAAAAGACTAGAATTCAGTAGTTACTAATTCATCTGCATTACTGTTGTGGTAATGATAAGCAGTTACTTCATTATCCTTTTTTAATATTTCCTAACTAGTTATTGAATTATGAAAAACAATTAAAAGTTTGCCAGAGGTTGACAGGTTTGATAGTAGTTTATCGTAAATAAGGTTTTGGGAAAAAAAAAAAAAAAAATTAAAAGTTTGAAATGAATTTGTTTGTTTGTTTTTAAATGTGTATTTTCCAAAGTAAAACATCTCTGCAAGTATTAAACAAGTCTGAACACCTTCTACAACCTTAATGTATAGGGTTACTGACTATCAGAAATTGATATTAAGGCCAGAGTCAGTCATATTTTTATTTTGTTTTGAATATTTGCCTCCACACTGAGGGCTTTTCAGTAACATAGAATGGGTTTCTGCCAAGTCAATCTGTGAAATTTTCCCCATGTGAAAGCCTGATGAAAAAGCATGTAGCTGGAAGAGCCAAAAATTTTTACACATACCTAGGAGAAAGAAAACTCAGTCTTTGGAAAAGATTTGTGAAAAAAAAAAAAAGGGTGGGGGGGAAGAAATAACAGTTACTAAGGTTACAAGTTAAGACTGGTTTTAATAAGAAGCTGGAACAGAAAAATAGGTCTTAGAGCCTCCTCTTTAAGAATAAGTCTTTTAGTTAACCACACACTTGTTACAAAGCCTTTGTGCAAAACGAGATTTCTGACACACCCAAGCTAGTAATCTTGTTTTAATATAATCTGGTCAAAAGGCATGGTTTGAGTATCAGTTGTGGGGAAGGAATGTTTTTTTTTCAGCAGTCCAAATAGACAGTTTAAGCTCTGCAGTCATGCTGTGTCACTCCAAGACATCTTTTTAGCAGTTCCAGCTGAGAGGATGATTCCGTTCTCCTCTTCATGCTTTTCCTGTCTGCTTGCACAGTGGCCTGTCAAACTCCTGTTCTCATCTTGAGAGGAATGAAAACCTCTGTTTGTTCATTTCCTTCCTTGTGCTTTGTTCTTGGGAAATACTACTGGTTTTACTGTGATACTAACTGCTTTTCTTCGAAGCGTCTTTCTTATAATCAGGACTATATTTAATAAATTGATAATAAATTGTAACTTTGCTGCAATCAGACGTTTAAAATTAGATACCTTCCTTTTCTGATTTCATAGCTTTGGCTACAAATGAAAAAGGGAATATGAAAAGTGGTCCCACTTGAAGTGCATAATGATGCTGTTCAAAAATGACAAATTTATCTTGCATGAGTATCTACTTCTGACATGGAAACGTCAAACTGAAATAAGAAGTATAACAGTAATACATTTTGTTTAATTATTATTCTCTCCTTCATTTCCTTTTTTTTTTTCTTTCTTTCTTATTTTCCACAGTTGAAATTGTGTTATAAAAAAAGGATAATGAAGAGAAACTGGAAAAACAAAACAAAACAAACCTTTTTAACAAAACTTAATATTAGCTTTTTTTTTTTTTTTTTAGATAGAATGGAAAATTTGGGCAATAGCTCTTCTTTTACTCAGAAATAACTCTGTGAAACTTTTAGTCATTTTTCATGTGTTTTTAAATTTACCTTCAAAGAATACACGCCCATTAGTTGTGTTGGTAAAAATGCTTCAGGGTAAACTGCTTGAACCACTGAGGAGGCTACAATGATTTTTAAGAATCTTTCTGACAGCAAAGGAACAAATAAACCCAATGATTTTGCAGTTAATGACCATAACCAAGAGAAATATGCAGATATGAGAATAAGTAAGAGTAGAAAGTAGTGCACAGGGAAGAAACAGAGAATGAACACTTGATCTAGTCAGCTGTACTAAACTGTTGACTAAATATGAGAAAAGGACTTGATGGTAAATGACAGAAAATTGCCAAGGATATTGGAAGAAAAAAGTTCTATCAGTACTCTGGTGTAGCAGTTCTATAGCAGATTGTAGATTGTAGAATGGATGGCTTGTTGCAGTAGCTGTGTAAAAACAGCTTTCATTTTTAATATGAAGAAAAATAAATGACTCATGGATGATTTTAAATGGGTTCTCAGGTACACAGAACTGAGGAGGAAAAAAGCATAAACTATTTAGTATGGGAAACCAAGTTTTGATTACCAATAGCTTCCTGAACAGTTCTCTGAAAGCTATGATATTTTATTTACATATTTTTTAATGGTTTATTATTTAAACTTAGAAAGGCTTAGGGAAAAATGCTAAAAATATTGTATCTTAAGAAATGAACACGAATCAAACATTATAAACTTGTTTTGTGTTAGGCTTAATTTCAGGTAAACCTTACTATGCTAAGGTTACTTTTTAAAACCAACAGCAGTCAGTTCAAGGAACTAATGCCCTGTTATGTCCTGGAAGAAAATAAATGGTTTTCATTGAGGTAAATGCAAAGTTTTCACTGATTAAGGATTTACTTGGAATTTGTTCAGAGATAGAGTCAACTGAGGACCGCGTTAACTCATGTTTATTTTCATAAAGTACCCTTGAATTGCATGGCTACAGAAAATCGAAGTGATACAGGAGGAAACACTTTTCACATTCTCTTTTGAAATCCCCTAATTATAAAGTCAAGCATTTAAGATCATAAGACCAGAAAGAGTGTAAAAGAATAATGAATCTAATCTCTTTGTTAAGTCACTTGCACAATGGTACAGAGGAACTCCCAGTCATAAACCAAGTGTTCTTCATGTTTTTAAGCCAGGAAATGGAAAAGGAATTCTGTCAGTTTTCAATTATAATCTAAGTTTAATATCATTTTAATAAATGGGATTACTGCAGATTTGAACTAGTGTCACAAGATTTAACCCATAGTTTATAAGGTTTGTGTGTTAATGAGATAAATACGGGCTAAGTGGCATTTATAAAGTGATTAATGAATTAGCACAGGATACAACAAATTTATCTAATATGACTTGTTACTGAAATGTCAACAACCACCATTCAAAGAGAATGACATAAACACAGGAGAAACACTAGCTGATTGCCAGCATTATGCTTGATATTAAATGTTGTAATCACAATATTACTATTTTTTTTGCTGCATTTAAATGATATAACTGGATTGCTGTGGGAGGAGGGAGTTGCGTGTTTCATTTGCCCAGTACTACCTGGTAATTTTCTAACTAATCTTTCTCCAATTATGAAAAAAAAAAAAAAAGCTTTCTAAGAAAAATAATATAAATTACCCCTGTGGAAAGGCAATGCTGTATAAATAAGATTAAAATGAAGAATATGAAATCTTGTGTATCATTACGAAAAACAAAACAAAAACAGAACAGCAAAAACCAAACCAAAGCCAAGCCAAAAAACTATCCAAAACCACAACCTAGAAATCTGAGATAATTGTATTGATGAAGTTGAAAATAAATATTTACAATGTTTTTCACATCTATGCTTATACTTTTGACATTTTCTTGAGGGATCATATATGCCTAGAAAAGTATGTTGGGATGTTAAATCATTTCTTCTATGATCTGTGGGTCTGTAACATTTTGTTTTGGAGTAGTAGTGTGGTTTTGACATGAATCTTCCTGCCATAGTTTGTCAGTCCAGCTGACAGAGCTCATTTTATGTGTGTGAACTATATCCCATTTAAAAAAAACCTAAACCCAAAGCTCCACTGTAAGTACTCACCAAGTTCAGTCCAGTGCCCAGTGGAAAAGGAACTGAAGAGCTCTGAGGTGAAATTCAGGCCAGAGGACCAGACCAAAATGAGTCTGAAATAAAACCTCTGAACTGCACATGGTGTATATGTGGGACATGAGGAACAATTGCTGATGCCCCAGTCAAATTATATGTACCTACTCTGAAAAAATATTGCTAGCATAGACAAAATCTGGACAGTTGGTTTTGGTTTTCATTTGTTTGTTTTCTACAGCTTAACCTATGCTTACAATGATCAGAAGGTATTTGTTCATGAATGCCTTAATAAGCTTGTGTGATAGATGTGCCTACCTTCCACTGTCTGATTCAAAGTTGTAGATACTACAAAATATAGATAGTAAAGGATCACATTAATGAATTGAGTAAAACTTGCTAGAATTGAAAACATTTCAAAACTTATGTGACCTTTAATATGGGAAAATGATGAAATACATTGTGATAAGAAAGCTAATGAAGAAAGTAATTATGTGATTTATATAATCTGCTGTAACTTTTGCTGAACTTCCTGACTTTCCTTTACAATAGTTATCTGCCTCTGATTCAGAGACCTTAAGATCACATTTCTTCTTATAGTGTTTCAAAATTTAATTTTTCTTACAACTGTAGAACTAGACTATACTCAATGGATGTTAACATTTTGACCTGTAATAAACACAAAAGATACTTCTGCTCTTGACTGACCTTAGATATGTGGTGATTCAATAAAGTCTTCAAATTCCATGTACTCCCAAGACGCTTGGTTATGAGTAGCAACATCTGTGAAAATCCAGTAAAATAAACCTCTCTCAATTTTGTTCTTTCTGGTTTTAATTGGTCATTTCCTGTATCATTTAAACATTATTGCTCTCCTTCTAAAAGCTTCCATGATACGGAAACAGAGAACTAGAAAATATCTCTGGGTGTGAAAGCTTAATAAAAAGTCCATAGCTGTAAGGAGAACTAATCCCTAGCTACAATCAGTGAAAATGATCATAAAAACTTTTGAATATTTGACTCTGTTCTACCTCTGTCTAGTATCTCTTAACCCCTGTAACTCATGCTGAAGCCACTAGACCGGGAACAGACACAAGTGTCAGTGTACCAATAGCAGGATGCTTGCTCTGTTTGTTGGATGTTCCCTCACCAGAGAAGGCAAGCAACCTGTCCTTCTGACCACAGAGGGAGATTTGACTCAAATGGTACAGTCAGAACAACTGGTGTGATTCAAAACTCTTCTCAAAGTATGTTGATCAAGCACTGAGCTACCCAGCAAAGTAGCCCTATTCCTGCTTACAACATTTTAGTACTTTATTATCCTTTTTCCTGATGATCCTTTTGACATGCCTCATACCTCCCTTTTTCTACCCTAATATCCTCCCCAATAAACAGTATGTCCCTAATGATGTTTTCCTCATTTGTATCAGTTTTGCTACAACCACACCTAAATTTGCTGTTTCGAATGTGGTTGCCCAGGGAATCTCAGCCTTACCTTTGGAGAGCAGTGTAGTTGAAAGGGACCTGGGGGTCCTGGTGGACAGCAGGATGACCACGAGCCAGCACTGTGCCCTTGTGGCCAGGAAGGCCAATGGCATTCTGAGGTGTATTGGAAGGGATGTGGTTAGTAGATCCAGAGAGGTTCTCCTCCCCCTCTACTCTGCCCTGGTGAGACTGTATCTGGATTATTGTGTCCAGTTCTGGGTCCCTCAGTTCAAGACGGACAGGAAACTGCTTGAGAGAGTCCAGCGCAGAGCCACAAAGATGATGGAGTGGAGCATCTCCCTTATGAGGAAAGGCTGAGGGAGCTGGGTCTCTTTAGCTTGGAGAAGAGGAGACTGAGGGGTGACCTCATTCATGTTTATCAATATGTAAAGTGTGAGTGTCAGGAGGATGGAGCCAGGCTCTTCTCGGTGACAACCAATGATAAGACAAGGGGCAACGGATAACAACTGGGACACGGGAAGTTCCGCTTAAATATGAGAGGAAACTTCTTCACAGTGAGGGTAACAGAACACTGGAACAGGCTGCCCAGGGAGGTTGTGGAATCTCCTTCTCTGGAGACATTCAAAACCCACCCAGATGCCTTCCTGTTTAACCTCATCTAGGTGTTCCTGCTCTGGAAGGTGGATTGGATTAGATGATCTTTTGAGGTCCCTTCCAATCCCTAATGTTCTGTGGTTCTATGATACCAGTTTTACTGATTTTTACCCAGGTACTGCTGGCCTTACAAGACTCTGCTCCTCCAGGGCTCCCCTGTGCTCCTCTCTGATTATTTTTGAGGCTCATTTGTCTCTTGCACACCTTGTCCTTAACCGACTGTGAGATCCAGTAGTTGTTCATGGAGCTACCTGTAGGTTTGTTCTCCTTGTTATCTGTCACATCCAGGAATTTCTCATGCCCTTTTAAGCAATTACTTATGTCCTGTTATGCTTCACTTCAGGGCAGAATCTTGTCAGGAGACAGGCCCTTTGCTGGTTACACTTGTGCAGGTGTAAACTGTAAAGCTCAAAAGACTGACAGGAACTCATTCCCGAAGCCTCAATCACATCACAGAGCCAAAAGTTTCTAACTTTGTTGAAGCTGTTAGCGACAGAAAGACTTCTTGTCATAGTGGCAATGATATTTACAGGAAATATACTTACAATTTTAATACATAATACAGGATGTGTTGTACTAAAGCATTTAATTTTTAAAGCCATTTTTAATCTTTTTAGTTCTTCAGGTTTTGTATGTGTTTAAGACCCAAATTCCAAACGCATATTTAAAAAAAAAAACAAAACTGAATCTGACCCAGGCCTTACGTTACAGCAATGTATCATTTACTGTGTTAGAGACTAACATTCCTCATGAGAAAAAATTCTTTCAATTCTACAAGCAAAAAGAATTAATCAGAAGCCACATCTAAAGATTCCTGAGAAGCTTTATATTAATACAAAATTTTTTTGAAATCCAGTTGTGTCTTTAAGCAAGATGCAAGATGCAAGTAACCTTAAGGAAAAGTTTGGTTTAAAATTCAGATATGTCAGCTTTTCTTTAAGTAATTTGACATCACCATATGGCATAATCTCCTATTACTGATTTTGCTACATAGGAGAAAAAAATATTTAGCAACTTCCTCAGAATGACAACACCTTTCCTTAAAGTTTCCTCAGAATAAATAGTATATTTCTGCAGCTACACAGAAGGTATGATACGTACATCAAATTCCCAAATAGAGTTTCAGAATGATAAATTATTTTCCGAATAATTTTCAACAAGGAGCTTGTTTAACTGTTAGTAGACAAACAACATTCTTAACCAACCATTTGTGCCTCTGTTTTCTGTTATCTCAGAACAGTAAACAAAGAAGGGACATCCACACACAGAATTCCTCATCATGAGGATAACACTTATCAACACGAGAAGTATATACTGATGATGCCTTGTTACAGTGCTTGACACCACTCTCCAGCAGCATATCTGTTGTGCATATGATACGACAGGATCTATAAGGAAAACCTTTAAAAACTTGACTACCATTTCTTATTCAACTGACACTTGTCTTTAATTCATAGGTACTGTTCTACATGTCAGAAAAACACCTGCATTAGAAAACTGACATTCTTCTGAGATTCTTTTTTGAACTGTCAGAATACAGCACAGGGTGCTGTAAGAAAATAGGTCTGAAAACCCAGTAAGGAGAGGTTTATGCATGAATTTTCAGTACTGACTGGGCAAATCTGATAAAATCTATTCAAACTGGTTTCCTCTGCCAAACCACACAGGTCTCAACGTCCAACTAGACAATAATAGATGTTTTAATTACAAATGGAAAGTCAAAAATCCATTTGCTTTTGCATGAGAACCTGAAAGTTGTACCATATTATAAATTTTATAAGGATATGAGAATTAAGTGAAAAGTGAAGAATAGCAAAGGAGATCCAGCAGTCCTGAAGTTCCAACAACTGGAATATGCAAATGAATGAAGTCTTTCCACTATCAATGAGAACATATTGTCAAAAAAATATTTGTATGGACCTGCATATTTATTTTGTATTTAATTTCTTTCTAAATGTACAGCACACACTACTATGGCTAGTATTACAAAACATTTGAAGATAGCTCATAATTATTGTTTAATCCCTTACACAGGCATGTTCAATCCAATTCTACAGTTTAAGAATTATGTGCTAGAATACTGAAGTTCAAATAGCCAATACATATAGCGACATTTAAAAAAATGACACCATTATTTTAAACTCTACCTGTTTTGCATTCACAATAGATCTGCTTTAAATTACCAAAGACTTAGATTTTGACCACATTAATGGTTTTGTATCTTCCCTTGAAGGTCTGGTGTCTGGTAGAATTAGAAGAGTTTAATGTTTCTAGTAATTTGATCAAGACCAGTCCACTGTTAAACATCGATCTGGTGTAGAACTGTATACTGAGGTTGCTATACCATTGCTACAATGTTACTATGAAGGCACTATAATTTGACTGCAAACTGTGATATAACTGTACTCACTCAATCAAATGGCAACAGCAGTCAGAACTGAAAGGATCACTTATGTCAAAGTCACAAGTTTCTACTTTTTGCAATATCAGGAGATAGTGGTTAGTAAAAGATGTGTAGCATGAAAACTTGGGCCACCTGATAGTGGATTCCACCTATGACCATTTGCATTCACATTACTTATATCATGACAAACATCCAACACAATACTTGACTCCATGTCTTTCAAAAGTCCTTATATTTTTTTGTTTCCAGATCTTCAGAATTAAAATAATCTCTAATTTTAGACTGTGATTCTGACATTTTGCATTTTCTCTACTATTAATCACATAAGTAGACTCACTCAATATGACATAATGTTCTGATGCAGGAAATGTAGTTTTTTCTCCAAATTAAACTAGAGTAATAATTCTATTAAAATTAATGGAGTTACAAAGTGTGAAAATATTCAGATGAGAATTAGAATATTGCTCACTATAAAAAACTGTGTTATTTAATATACATTATTATACTACATTTTTTTTTTTTTTTTTTTTTTTTTTTTAGGATTCAAGCCACCAAATTGCAAATTATTTGAGATTCAAGTTCCTAATGCTTACTGTAGTGTTTTTACAATCTTTAATCTAAATCATCATTCATAACCGGAAAAAGTGGCCAAATATATAACTAGGCAATTATACGTTGGTAAAACATATTATGTGGATTCTGGATGGGGAGATAAGTGATAATAGATTCTCACATTATTTTCTGTCAGTATGTTCTCCAAGAAATAATGATTGAGTTCTCACGCAGAATACTGGGGAGAGGATTTCTGTATGGCTAAGTGGGTGAGCCCAGCACTTTATATCATTAAGCTGAGGCTCATTTGCATGCTATTGTCAATAATAGCTTTGAAATATAAGTCTAATGAAATTGCTGCTTTTTTTTTGTCTTTGACCAAAGATTCGTTGTTCTATTCCCTGAACTTTTTTTACTACCCCATTTATATGTTGGTTATCTTCTCCACTGTAAAATCAAACTTGTTAAATTTGTACTCTGGGAAAGTGTTGACACTTTCACAAAAATATCTGCCATGATCTCCTGTCCTACTTCAG
The DNA here is from genome assembly GCF_037038585.1 of Patagioenas fasciata. Lineage (NCBI taxonomy): Eukaryota > Metazoa > Chordata > Aves > Columbiformes > Columbidae > Patagioenas > Patagioenas fasciata. The sequence continues at coordinate 51,799,881 of NC_092520.1, forward strand.
AGATCTATACCATCCTTTTCCAATTTGTGTTTTAAAACATTTCAAGATGAAATGTTGATGTCTAGGACTTCAAAATTGTCTTTTCATATCATTAATTTTAATTTGCTTTTTTCACTGTATCAATTAAAAATTCTATCCAAATAATTTCAGCCTCAACATTTAAATATTTTTGTTTGTTTGTTTGTTTGTTTTGTTAACCAGACCTATCACACTTATAAGCATTTTATGTGACATGTCAGAAGACTGGGTTACATAAAAGGTCAAAATGTCCTTTGAAAATATATCCTATCCATTGATTTGTTTTTCACTGAAAATTAAGAAGATATAAAAAGAAAAAAAACAACTTTTAAACCCCCCCTTTATAAATTTTCCTGCATAATAGACATTACATAATTTAATTGAATAATAGAGAAATTAAGAACTGTTTATAACTAATGATCCCATTTCCTACAGGGGCCAGCAGCTAGTAACTTCCAGTTTCCTCAGAACGGGCTCAGAAACTTGAGCATTTTGGAAAGTATCTGTATTTCCTTAGTATCAATTATTTTATAAAACAAAACAAAACAAAACAAAACAAAAAGCGTTTTCTGTCTCTGAAATTTCTGTACATATTTTAACAACATTTTGTCTCTGAAACTGAAAACCTTTACTTTGTTTAGTGTTCTGCCTCATCTTGTAGTTCCCTGCCCTAATTACCATCTTCAGTAGCTGCATTTTCACCAGAGGGAAATATTGTACAAGAATTCAAGAGCCTTTGTACTGTAAAAATGTACTGATCAGATGTACAAAATGCATTTTTGTATTTCACTCTAATTCAGAAATGCAGCGAGCCTCATGTATAAGTCAAATATGGTTCATACAGTAGGTATTGTTCATGTAGTATGTATTTTTATATCTTAGTTGAGCATCTGCAAGTCAGCATGTTACTCCTTTCATGTTCACATATTCATCAATTTCCCACATTACTTATAAAAGAGTATCTTGTCTGGATACACCTTGTCAGCTCACAGAAAAATGAAATACAGTTCCCTGCAGAGATGGTTTTGTGCTTGTTTTTGAGATTCTGCAGGAAAATAAGCGTCATTGTTGTATCTGAAGTACAGTTCATGCTGTGTTGATTTGGCAGATTAGTACCTAACTCTTCCCTTGCAAGGGAGTTTCCATTTTGATTGAGGATTATAGGCTGAAGATTTCATTCCAAAGGTAAATTTTACTTGAGAGGATATAAATCTTCTGTCTTCTGTGTGTTCTCGGAACATAACTGAACACTAATTTTATTACTGTCTTAGAGCTCATTCTTTGTCTCAGATGAAAGAGGAGGGACAGTGGACTTTCTATATATCCCATTATATATTTCATATTTTCTTTTTTTTTTTTATTTATTTTTTTTCTTTTTTTTAAATTTTCCTCACTTGCTTCTTCCATGTCTAGTAAAAAAGCAAGATATAACAGCAGGTAATTGCACATCCACATCTACATGTATCTACACATCTATCTCATATATATTTGTTCTTGAATACTTTCTATTCAAGAGGGCAAAAAGACACTTTTAGGCTATAATCATTCATCTGACATGCTTTATAAGTCTGCTTTACAGTGAGATAATTGTAGTTTCTTCTCTACACTTACTCAGAAAAATATTAAACTGAAATAATAAACAAAAAGTATAGTAGAAAGTAAAACTTCACTTTTGAATAAACAAAGATGTAAGAATAATTTTAAGACACAGACATTTACTTTTCAAAGGAATTAATTCTCAACAGAAAATAATGGGATCCTAGGTTGAATTTAATGAAATAGATGTAATTGTGTGTAGTAAATGCAACAGAGATGGAATGTAGGGAAACTAAGTCAACAGATGTTGCCACCTATGAAGCAAACTGTTCTTGTAAAGTTTTGGGAAATGCTATGTATTCAGATTTCTGCATAGCAAGCATCTCCACATCATGAAAGGCAATTGCATTTGTCACATTGTTCACAATGCATTGAAGCATGCATATAGACATCTGCCCTGTGATAGAGCAGCATTTAATATTAATGTGGTTAATGATTTCTTGTCTTTAACAAAAATTCCAGAAGACAAACTCTGTTAAGTGTGTATGGTGACAGCAAACTCTATTCTAATCTGTGCTTTATTTCTATAAGAAAGCCACCATAATTTTCCTGTTTTTTTAAAGTTACCCTATTTTAGGGGTTTTTTACTGTTTTGTAACAAAGAAAATTTAAAGGACTTCAAGCATTACCCTACTAAGTCCAAAATGAAAACTCTCTACCACTTTTCTTCTATCCACATGCTTTTCTCTGTCCCTGTCCTTAGTGGAGCTAAGTTTTTATTACAGAAATGCAAGTGTCCACAGAAGCTGGTACATTCTGAAGTTAAAATACTAGGAGTCTGGATTCATTACAGTTTTTAACTCCATACATCATCATAACTGAAAGACAAAATTCTCCTGAAATGTATCCCTTTTCCTAAATACAGTTTTAACATTTGGGATTGGAGAAAAGAAAAAAAAAAAAAAAAAGAGGAAGACGTGAAAGATTTTAATTAATAGCTGATGTGGAAGATTTTAGTAGAAACCTTTAAAAATATTTTAAACATTTAAACAAAAAAATTTCTAATGTAAGACAGGTACGCAATTTGAACTACGACACTTTGTCAGCAATTGTGACATAACAAAATTAAGATGTGCACATATCTAGTCAGAGTAATAGAGAACCAGACCTGCATTCCTACATAGAGTGGGATGCCATCTCATCTAGACATCTAGAAGGATTTTATATCTAAGCTAATCAAGTTTGACTTCCTCTGTAGTCAATGCAGAAAAATAATTATATTTTATCTGCAATTTTTCTGGTTTTATTTTGTTAGACAAATACCTTTTTATGCTGAGAAAACTGCAGATATGGTCCAGATACCAGTAAATAGATCTTCCATTCCTTCACCACTTCACCATTCACCTAGATTCCTTCCATGCCTTCACCTTCACCACTTTAATGCCTTCAAAAATTAAGAGGACGGCACTGGCATAATGGAGAAAAGGACTTGAATAATAAGCTACTACTTAATGACATTATATGTCTCTAATTCTAAATTATTTGTCTTTTATATTTCTATTTTCTTTCTTTAGGGCAAATAATATTAGGGAAGGATTAACCTATTTGTTTGACAGCTCATATTTATTTTTTTATCAAAAAACAGTAGTTTAAAAACTAGCCAATTTTGTTATTGGGCCCTGATGTTCTGTGCTCTGAAGTAATTCAGTAGATCATCAAGCAATGTAATAACTGTGAAACCCACTGACATGAATCATTAACTGCTTTCTGAATATTAGCGTCATTTCTTCAGATTGTACTGCTGCTTCCAAACTACAGCAATTGAGGCTAACATTAGAGTTCACTTCAAAATAAAAAAAGGGAGAAATTAATCTACAGTTAATTTGGGATTTCCTAAGCCAATAAATATAAAATGTTCATCCTAACTGTGAAATCCCGAAAATGTGCAAATGTTATTTTGGAATACTAAATAATTGTTACATTGTGATCGCTAAGTGGTTTCAAAGAAAGTGTGCACTGAAAATGCTATTTGTATGACAACTTTCTGCCACGAACGCTAAAATGATTAGATGATTTCCACATGCATTATTCCTACAGAAACGTTTAAACTAAAGCTTTCAGCAAAAGCAACATCAAAAGATGCTTCCTTTTTGTAATAGCAGGCTACAGCTCTTTTGCGTAATTTGTTTTCAGTCATGCACACTGAATGAATGAAAGATCAGGATCAAACCTACATGGACTGCCTATACAACCATGTAACACTAATTTGCCACTTTCTTTACTTCAAAATAAAGATACCATTTTATTATACAGTATTATTATATTTGGGCTTTTTTTGTTTGTTTTAGTTTGTTAATATTTTGGTGGCACAGTCAATTCTTTCAGTTGATTCTTGTCTGTATTGCCTACTGTCTTTGTTTTTCACATAATTTTATTCCTAGCATTCCTTGTATTCTGTAGAAGATCAGTCCTGCCTCTTCCCTCCTCCCTACCTTTATATATATTTATATAGAAATTACCACAACCTCTCAGTTTGTCAGGATGAAGTAACCTGAATTCTTGTTGTGTATAACCATGATCCACTTAGTCCTATTACAATCAGAATACTTTTGCGAAATGTATGATTATATTTTCCATTAGAATCATCTTTGTCCCTTGAGGAAGTGTGTGTTTTTCAAAATGTGTATTTGGGTCACAGTCACAATGTCTAACTCTAACTAGTAGCACTGGCAGTGGGTGCCTTCTAGAGGGCACTGCTTGGTTTCTTACCTATTCGATGAAGAAAAACAAGCTTTCAATAAAGAAATTTAAGGCACCTTTATCCGCCTTTGTTTCTGAATGATTCACTGGAAAAGACTGTCATTCATTCTCTCTTTCTTCATTAACTTTATTAACTACCTTCATTAGAGAACTTGAAATACATAATCTAAGTATGGCCTGCAAAAGCGAGGACATGTACTTCATTCCTTCTCTCTCAGAATGCCTACAATGTTGTGGATTTATATGTATTAAAACATGTTCTTGCACTGGGAGACAAAAAAAAAAAAAAAAGAAGAAAGTGACAAGTGATATTAGAATTAGTGAAAAATCATTGTCTCCTTGATCATCTATTGTTACAGTTCCATTAAAACTACAGCTACTCTTGCTGTTATTTATCTCAAGTATCCAGGACAAAAAGACAGTTTATTCTTTTTGTCTATGACAAAGCATAAGTACACTTTCCTAGTAGTTTCTTGTTAAGGTTGTCAGCATTTTACATGGACAGACAAGGCAAGACTGTTGAGTTTAATAGGATTACTTCTGTAGTCAAGACATACCAATACTCATGATGGCTATGTATCATATTTCTCCCCAAGGTTTTCCCTTTGCATCTCACAAAGTTGACTTAATTGGGTCCACAGAGATTCTTTAAATGCAGAGTAGTGTCCAGGTGATACATTGTCTATATAAAGTCTGTGTCTTTATGCAACCCTACCTTCACATATCCGTTTCAAAACCACCATAAGGGATATACCAGTGACATGCTGTAGCAAATATTTGATTACTGTGAAGACCCAAATGGGGACTGATACCAGTTGATGCTGTATACTTACTGTATAGCATTGTCGTACAAGGTTTATGAATGGGCTGAAATAAACTTGACAAAGAAAACATCATCTATTGCCTGGAAGAAAAAAATAAGCGAAAATCCAATACTGAATGAATCTCAAGGAACAAATTAAATTTGAAACATTATTTTAGGTTTTGCATGAACTATAGAATTTAATGCAATCTTGTATCTGTAAACATGTAAAATACTTAATTCATTTTTAGAGGATATTTGCAACAAAAATTTGACATTCTCTATTTTGATGCATATAACCTTTTCAAAAGCCATATTTTAACTACTAGCATCTCCTTCTAGACACTCCTTGAGGAAATATTCCATTTCTACTTCACAATTACCTATACATTAGAAACTACTTAGCATTCTCTGTGAGGTCAGAGAGTGATAAGATGTTGGAGTCTGTGAAACATGCCCCAATCCAGACATTTTTACAGGAAAAGTGCTTTTCTACTGATTTGAGTTTGGAATTATAAATTTCTGTAAATACCATGAAAAGGCAGCTACATAGCATAAACACAGCACAGAAAGTTTTTAAGCATAACCACTACCTTATTAGAGAGATTCCTACAGCAGCAAATGTGAAGTTCAATTTTGCACAAAGAGACAATCACACAGGCAGCAATTTCACTGTATGAAAGAAGAAAGTATTTGGAGAATATATTTAGCTTACTAAGATAAGAAGTCTTACATAAGCTGCAGGAGGAACTATTTTCTTTCACAAAAATATCAAGTGTACTATTCTACTTAAAAAGGAAGTAAATTAAACAGTTTAGCTCTGATCACTGAGGCACACTGGAAGGTTTATGTAGATGTTAAACTGTACATGAACGATTAAGGAAAAAACGTGCAGAAGTGACAGGCCTTCAGAGTTTTCTCTCATATCTTTTCAAATCAGTCAGAAAATTGCATCTCTGTTTCTGGCAGTAAGTACAGTAAGTACTCTGCAGCAGCAATTGTTTACTAAAGGTTTCAGTGATTTCTATTGTTTAACCAAACTCAGAATCATAGTCAATTCATTACAGGATGTATGTCAGTCCAGTGATGTGGAAAGCTATGCTACCAACATGAAAGGGTCAGACACTAAATAAAATCTAGAGGGATCTGCACTGTGAAGTCTGAGTGAGAAGAGAATCTTTCTGTCTTGAGAAATGACACAAGAAGCACTTACTTTAGTGTATTTCATCCTCTGATCTGACCACAACAGATGGCACTGGCAGTAGCTCTAGAGAAGCCAGCCTCAAAAATGGTAATTTTCAAGGAGGCAGTTGCTTAATAATTACTGAGAAATTATTCTATAAGTAATAATGTACAATTTATTGCTTGAGACTGTTATTGACATATTCTGAGTGTCTTGTACATTTCAAAAATGTTGATATCTCTATCTAACTGGGAAGTGGTGGGGACAGTACTAAGAAAATGAGGTTATTTGTTTGCTGAAGTGTTTTGCCAGTTTGCCTCTATTGAGTTTCTTCATAATTTTTACAATCTATCACCATATACTGGAACTAAACATTAGATCCAAGCTTTTAAGTTAAAATTAAAAGGAAGATTCACCTGGATGTCAGCATTGCATAAATTTCGTTGCAGTAGTACTGAGATTCTGGTGTTCTGTCTTCACATATACATTTTTGTACTTCCACTGTTCATTTATTTCATAAAAGGAAGTGCTGAGGAATAGTAAATACTAAAATCTGTGGGTAGTGAAAATGTGAGATTTGGTGACATAAGTCAGAACTCAGGCACAGTGCTGAAAGAAACAGGTCTGAGATTTTTCATAGTTTTGTATCTACATTTACACAGGCAAATCCACTGTTTCTCAAATAAAATCTCATCAATCCCATTTAGATATCAACACAGTTTTCTTTTTGGAGGCTGTCAGAATTTTGCACCTTGTCTTTCTTTCAGAAGAGCTGTTCAAGCAACAAGCTTATTCATCTTACCTGGATCAGAACATCAGGTTTCTGCTGCTGTGATATTGTGCAGATGCAGCAGGCACTTACTGTTGGGTAAATAGTCTTTTCTTCTTGCAGCTGCTGCAGCCAGTCTGACAAATCTTATCAGAACCAGTGACAAGTCTGCCCATAGTAGGCAGAGATATTTGGTTCCTGTCACTGAACAGACTGGAGACAAAGGGTTTTCCAAGGGATATAAGACCGAAAAGAGTTGTCATTGTGAGGCACATTAAGTGCAGTTTGAGTGCTACGTAACTTAGATACCATTTTCAAAAATTCTCAGATATCATGTATAATGTAAATACAATTGAGTCTTTACATATACAAAATATCCATGAGTTGGGTTAGGGAAAATCTGAGTTATTAAAATATGAGCAAATAATATCCTGATATGTGTGGCTGCTGCAATGTAGCATTCAAAATTTTGGCCTGATATCATTTAAGTTGAGAGCTACTTCTAAAAAAATCAAAACAAAACAATGAAAAACAATTGTTTTCTAGCTTTAAGTGCAGATTCTGTAGACTTTTTTTTACATGGTTAATTGATCCTTGGTAGAAATACACCCACTGGATGATTTAAAATCTTTTAGCTATTGAAATGAAGTCCACATAAAGCCTGTGACTTTTCTTCTTTGACAATCCCAGACGACATATAAGGACATAATTTCTCATTCTTTTTCTAGTTTCTGCACATTTTTTCATATAATATATTGGATGATGTAAAACAGAAATTACTTTCTACTTTTCAAGGAAAAAAGAATAACTTTTTTATTATTATTTTTTTCAGTCAGCACTTGTTACAGCTGAATCACATCAAATGCAAAAACTGATGTTCCCATAGTAACAGTAACATATCCACAAGCGACAATAAAACCTTTACAGTACCTCATGGTACTGTTTATTTCTTTTATGTCTTCAGTTTTGTTCTTCATTTTAATCTGTTTTTAGTACTCTCATAGTATTTGCCCTCTGAGTTACATTAGTTGCTACGAAACTAATCTTGTAGATAATGATGAAACATATTGGTACCCACAGTATAGTATAAAATCAGCTTACCTGAAATCTGAATTGTGTACTTCGGAATGGGAAATCTCTCTGAAAAATAAAATTTAAAAAATAATTTTAAAACCCCATCCTAAAATCAGTAGTTAACACTGTACACTCCAGAGTAGAACAACTATTTCAGACAAAAAGAAAACAGAATAAGCAAAGCATATTTCAATAAAGTTCAAGTGTGATATGCTACTCAATGGGCATAACAAAATATCTTTAGCTAGAAGATGGCTTATAGAGGACCTGAGCTTCTGCATATAATAATGTGAAGATGCTGCTACAACTTAAATAAATGAATATTAAGTAAAAATAATCACACATTCAACACTAGATGTCCTAGGTTTCATCCGTGCTGGTGATGTATGATGATCACAATGAGGGACATCCAGAATATGAAACGCAATATATGTTTGAAAAAATTCTGCAAAGAGGAAGGACCTGAGACATTTTATAGGTTAAAAAAGAACTGTGTCTTAAATTCAAGAATTTCAGACATTGACGTTTTATCGAACGAGGAGCAAAAGGAAAACATTTCAGTGTTAGATTGATAATGCATGATACAGAATGTTGGGGAAGGGAGTCGGGGGGGGACTCTTAATGACAGATCTAGAGGTGTAAGAAGAATTGGATGGCTTACTCACTACCCATCATTTAGGTTGATGTTTCAACAAAACCACAGAAATCAGAGGTAAACAAAACTCAGGTTTGAAAGGGACCTCTGCAGACCAACTGACCTAGCCTTCTGTTCAAAACAGGGACTTTGGTGAGGTTATCCTTGACTCTATCAAGCCAAGTCTTACATTTTTTCCAGTGAGGTGTATTCTGTCACTTCTCCAGGCATTCTATCCCAGCACTTAACTGCCCTCATGTGTTTCTTGGTGTTTTTGTTGGTTTGTTTATTTGTTTTGTTCTGCTTTGTTGTTGGTTTTTGGTTTGTTGGTTTTTGGTTTTTGTTTGTTTTCATGTGTATTTGTTTGTGGTGTTGATTGTGGTTTTATTTGGTTTTGTGTGTGTTTGATTTTTTTTGTTTATTTGTTTGTTTTAATATAGAGAAATTCAGCCACTTCAGGCATATATATGGGTGCCTCAGTTGATTACAGAGGAGAGATCCCACTAGTAATACTCACTGCTTCTTCTTCCTGTAGATTTCAACATGCTGAGCAGATGTTAGACAAGTCCATGCCTGTTCTTCATCTGAATTTTCCAGCTGTGAGCACACGTGATATGTTGTTACTATGGGCGTAAGCTTCCTGGGTGCCTGGTTCTGTGAATGTCCTGGTTTTGTTAAAAACAAGTTTCTCTTTTAGTGAATTTTTGCCTGTCAGCTAAAGCCTTCATATTAGCTGCATTTTCCTGGAGAACTCAGCACATGTTTTGGTTAAACCTAGCAATGGAATGCAAACTTATTGATAAGCACGGATGGACATCTCGCGAGAGGGGCAACGAGAAAACTGATGACCGAGAGACTGACCAATGGTGTATAACATTCCATTCACGTGAATACTTCATATAAAGTGGGAGATCACGAGGATCTCGGCCCTTTGCCCTTTTCCCTTTTTTTTCCTCATGGCTGACATTAGGAGAGGACCTTGCTGGTCGTCCCTGCGAACTGAGGCCTAGTGAGAGACTGAATCCAGCTCCGATTGGCTACAGAGTCTAATCCAGGACTTTGGGTGCTGGCTCTGCAGTTGCTGAGACTTACAAGATTGGTTTTGTATATTTTGTATTATTTTCTCTATTCTTATTAGTAGCATTAGTAAAACATCTTTAACTTTTCCAACTCTCTTCTCTCTGTCCTTCTTTCCCTCCCGATCACCTGTCCTGAGTGGGAAGGGGGGAGAGGGAGGCGCAAAAGGGGTAAGTTGGGGGGAGAGGAGGTTAACAATACATCTGCCAGGGTTTGATTGTCACCCCGCAATCCTAACCCTTGACAGTGAATGACTATACTTCCGCTCTTCAAGCCTTGCTTTTCACATTCCTGATCTGTCTGTGCTTCAAGGCTTGAACTCCTGCACTTTTAGAGCTGTTGGTAGAATCTCACGAATTTCCCGTTCACCTTCTGAGATGACCTCTTTCTAAAGCTCATTCACCTGATAGCTCAGCTAGCATCTCCTCATAAATTTTATGCTTACAATATAACAGAACTTTCTCACATTTTTATGTCCTGCATCCTTTCCTAACATATGTATAAAATTAGTTTATAAAACAAAATACTTTTATAAAACTACAGAATATTAAAGTTTAATGGTCCCAGCACATGAATAATCCAAATTAATACTCTCAAAAATCTACTCAGCTGCCATATATCACCTCAGTCAAGTAGCATATATAAGCTTCATACATGAAGTTCTGCAAACACAGAAAGGTTTGTGTCTAAGCTCAACATGATCATAGCAACTATTCACAAAGTTTTTGTTGTGTCATTCAGATGTGTTGTATTTCACTTGTGCTGCCCAATTTGGTAGGTACTGTATGAAGTCTGCTAAGAACAGAAAGTGGAATTTGAGATTCAAAATTATGTAAATCATCTTCACAGAGGTAGCAGATATCATACAGAGCCTATAGGGGTCCGTATCCTTCCAGAACAACAGCTCAAGGCCAGGTATATCTGGACTTCTCAAGTGTCATTTGTGGTTCCATATAACTGAATGAAGACCTCAGTGAAGAGAGATGAAGTCAATATAGTAAATGAAGTTTATATATCTTATTTTAAAATGCTACATGTAGTAACCCAGATTGTAGACATTGAAAGATGAACTCAATCCCACCTAGTCTGTGCTACTGCAGGGGGTTTGTTATTCTGGACACTGGGAAAACAAGGATCTTAAAAACAGGTGTCCCAGAAGCAAACTTTTTTTTTTTTTTTTTTTTTTTTCTGAAGGCACACAAGAAATCTGTCAGAGATTTAAAGTTTCTACTCAATTCTGTTGATCAAAACCTAGTTCTTCAGTCTCAACCCTTTATTTCTGGCGTTACTTTCCTTTAGAACGTTACTTTCGGACAAGCATAATATTATCATAATTTTCTACAATGTTATAACCACACCACATTTTATATTTTACATTTTCAACACTTAAATTCTTCTTGCATAGAAAATAAATTATACTTATAAATACATAAAACACTTGACCCAATCAGCTGAGTTGTCCCTTTAATTGCAAACAGCTGATGGCATAATTTAGGCTCTTATGTACTAGAAGTTATGAGTTTTTTCTATATTTGCAATGCACTTTTAATCAGATTAGTTTCTATAAAGAAACAAAACAAATAACACCAACATATTTGTGCATTTCAAGAAGCTCAGAAAATTTTCTGACTAAATCAGTCGACCTCTATCTCACTTAGTGCAGGTAGCAGTAAGAATCATTTATCTTTTTCTTTTCACTGTGATGTTAAAACCTTGAATAATGGAACTGTATTTTCTACTTACTGCATAAAATACCATGTTCATTCTTCATTTTGCCAATATCCCATGTGTAAAGGCATCAGGTACCTTGCTCTTGGCCAGATGGTAAAAATGTACATTTGGCCATTTTCCTATTTTTTGGGTTGCCTATGTTACTTTGTGTTTTGTTTCTCTTTCACTTATTTGTTCTTGAATGCATTCCCTTGTGCCCTTGCTTTGCCATAAAATTGCCTTTCTCAAAGCAATAGCAAGCTGTGTGTTCATGTTGCATACGTTTGACACTGTTTTCTCTCAGTGGGTTTCCCAGCACCTGCTGTAATATCCATAATCTAAACCTCCTTTTCCTCTAGTGTTGAAGCATTTTTGATTTTTGGAATGTAAATGTCAACAGATGTGATTGAAGATAATGAGACATGGTACCACTGTGAGATTACAACCGGGAGAAGGGATGGAGTTGTGCAGCATAGATGGCCCACACAGATGTATGCTGGTTGTCCACCTGTTTTTAGGATGATTTTCAGTATACTGTCTGGATTACACAAATAGATTAACTACATTAATCAAATTATTAAAAGTTAAAAAAACACTCAGAAATAAGCTATAAATACAGACACTAGATGGAGAACTTAAGAATTTACTTAAACTCCAGTAAAAAGTTACATGACATGCTTGCCAGATGCAGCACAACTTCGTTAAACTAAACACAAGTAATTGTTCAGCAGTTCAGAAGGTCAAATTGTCCCCACTTCAGTTTAGACACCAAAATGATGTCTAAATCAGAAATGCGGTTATTGTAGTTTCCTTCTGTAGTTTAAGACAGTGTACACTTTGTTGTGTTTTGAGCCCAGCTGGTAACTAGGACCATGCAGCTGCTCACTCATCCCCCTCTCCGAAGTAGGATGAGGGAGAGAATCAGCAAAAACCCCAAAAGTCAAGGGATGACTTTAACAGCACAGCAAAGGAAGAGGTAATAATAATAGAATATACAAACCAGGTGATGCATAATGCAATTGCTCATCTCTCACAATACCAACAGCTCATTAGTTCCTGAACAGTGGTATTTGCCCCTTGGTCAACTTCCATTTATATACTGAGTATGATGTCATATGGTAAAGAAGACCCCTTGATCCAGCTTGGGTCAGCTATCCTGACTTTGCTCCCTCCCATCTTCTTGTGCACCTGGTAGAGTATCAGAAGCTAAAAAGATCTTGACTACCCAGCAACAACCAAAACTTCATTGTATTATCAGTATTCTTCTCATACTGAAACTAAAACACAACACTACACCAGCTACTAGAACAAAAATTAACTCTATTCCACATGAAACAAGGACAACTTTCAGGAAGATTTGTATCTCCAGGATATGAATCTGAACACAAAACTGAAATGGAAGAGGGTAACAGTTACTCAGAGATTCCCAGAGACCACAAGCTTTGGACCGTCTTCCATGAAAAACACAGAAAATAACAGATGTTATGGATAAGCTCAGCTCCTCTCTGGGATACTCCAGTGAGTGAATTTGAGTGGAATTAAATTAGAAAAATGGATTTATGTCATCAAGATTAAGATTCAGATCATTTTAGACACTGTCGCTGCCCTCTTCCAGTCATGTAGTCTGTTGTGGCTGGATGTCAGGTCCATCTGCCCATTCCAGTTTATGTGGAGGTACATAGACCAACAAGTCCCTTCCTTACATATGCAGGGAGGCACTATTTTGTTTCAACCACCTTTTCATGACAGGTTACTGCCTGTCATAAACATATGTCATAACCCACATGTTTTTGGAGGTTTTTTGGCGTGTTTGGTCTGACCTGTCAAGAGTTACCCAACTCTTGACAAAGACAAGCTCATGATGCTCCTGTGACAATTTTTTTTTTGTTATTTTTTTTTTATTTCCAGATTTCTTTGCTCTACGCACTATATTGTATGGAATTATACCCATACCATAGCATATGCCTGTACTATTTTCTTCATGAACAAAGAAGATGAGAAATAAAATAATTTAATTATTTGATAATGTTGGAAACAAGTACAATTGATTAAGGTAGTGCAGGATAGTTTAGATTTTTACAGCTCAGCAGTTCAAGACTAAAGGGAGTTGCTATGTTGTCATTGCTATTGCATGCAGCACATTGTTGAGACTTTGCTTTGACAAAGATATGTCTACTCAAGCTGAACTGCAGTTGAAAGTAGAGAGTAAAAAGAAATACGATGTGATCCTCACCTTTATTTCTCTGGGGCATTTACTAAGTCCCAAGTCACTGTAAATATGACCCTCAAATTCATCCTTAGAAATAATAAACACACTTTAGGCTTTTAACTTCTGTAGACAATGAGAACAGAAAAGTTGTGCTGATATTTTTCAGTTATTTTCTGATGTCATTTATTCCTGTCAGATTTTAAAAAGACTTTCAGGTGTGCTGTAGGCATTTTTACTTTTCTTGGAGACAGTGATTATGTCTAGAGGAAATTACTTTGGAAACCATTTTCCATGTCTGACACATAGTCAAGACAATTTTTGACATGCTAAAAGCGCCTCTCAAGTGTCAATGTTGTATACAGGACACTACCTACATACACACACATACACACTGAGAAGTATTTAACACTGTCAAGTATTTCAAAAATACTCCATTTTGTGGTAAATTGCTCTACAGTCTTAGTACCTAAGCATTCAGGTGTGTATGATTCATCCGCTGAGTGAGGTAAAAAATTAGGTATCCCTTACTGGCTTAGGACAATGAAGAAAAACTTTCCAAGTAACTAACTCATCAATGAAAATAAAAAATCAAGGTTATTAAAAAAATAACAACAGCAACTACGAAACACTTTAAAAATTATGCATTTGATATTTTCACCTTCTCACAATGTATACAAATGGTCATTTTTTTGGGGGGGGATTTAAGATGTTCAGACTTCATTATGTCAGTTTTCTAATTTCATGAGAATCATCTTTGAATATGCCTAGTGCAGGTTTTTTTTGAGTATTGCAAGAAAGACACCCACTAGATAAACATGAATACAAAAACTACTAAAAGAAGCTCACATTTTAGGTTATGTAGAAAAGCAACCTATTGCTTCTTTTACAGCATTTGTGTTTGCTATTGCATATGACTGTTGTAATTTCATAAATAATTATTGTTTTGCCATATAAATAATTAAACTAGAACACATTTATGTGAAATCTAACTCCTAACCCTTCAGCATTACTGAAAAGTAAATTGCATGTATGTATAAGGATAGAATTTCATAGTTTAAGAAACTCTGAGGTAAATTTCTTGTCACTTCACACTTTTGTAAACCTCAGATAAAAAATGAGTGGAGCAACTAATTTTTTCTTAATTCTCTTTGCTATACTAGGACTAAAAAAGCAGAGTCTTTAACATATTTCATATCTGCTGCGTGTTTTGATTCTCTGGAAAATAAATTGCATATTCTTGACCTTTGTTAAATTGTATAATTTATGGTACTTGTGGTAACTGCAGTTCTCCATTTGTAGTTTTCCATTTGTTATTCTATCTTGCTTCATTTCTTTCTGCATAAGAACCAAAACTGATTTTTGAAAAACCAAACTCTTTGATCTCAGCTTATCCTTTCATAAAGCTATTTCACCAAATTTAAAATCCTCCTGACTGATTTAGAACATCTACTTATGACTATTTGGGAGATACTGTATCAATGCTTACTCCACTGCATTTAATTTTTTCAAGTTTTTCCTGCTCTCTTGATTGCTTTCCAGTGAAGAAGTAGAAGAAGGATGTAGAAACTCATTTTTTACATTATACATCTTTTGGTGGGGAAAATGGGGACTACGCTGATAGGGATCAAATACAGTCCCAGAATGTTATAATTTCTCTGGGAGTTCAACCCAAAGCTGCTCCTATCCCAACATAAGCTCATCCAGACCATAACCTATCAATGTCTTAACCTTACACTGCCCCTGAACCCTTTCATACTGGTAATTCTTACCATATATTAAAAAAAAAAAAAAAAAAGGCAAATGAAAGAAAAGGAAGTGCAAGAAAAAGTGAATGAAAAAGAAGAAAAGAAAGAAATTGAACTTCAGGTTTCTGATGATTTTCAGAAGCTTAATTCGAAACAACAAATGTATATAATGTAAAATACCTAGCTTTCTCTTTATATGATAGAATATTTTTAGCTTCCTGTTACAATGAAACAATATATTTCATTATCAATGTCTTCTACTTTTTCTAAGCCAATATGTGTATGGATATTGAGGAAGAAATTAAAAAAAGAGAGGGTAGCTTACAAAATAGGGATTCCCAAGAGGACACAATACTAAAGTCCTGCAGGAATGCTGATTTACTTATTTATGGAGACTTGTTCAAATAAAAGACTTCAGAGAGAACGGATCAGAAGGCATGATGTGTGTCCTCTGTACAGATCTTACATCAAGTGCCATCTTGATCTCTTTAAGAAACATAGGCATTTTCACACTCAAATCCAGATAATGTTTTTAGCTTTGACTTTATTTCACAGCATTCTTCCAAGTTTGCATTTTGGAATTTTTCACAGTAGCTGCCTCTGTGTGTTAAGCATCCGTGGGTGGGAAATCTGCAGGATCATTTGTCAAAAAGCACACTTAGAAACAGTTTAGTTTTAGAATGTAGGAGAACTACAATATTTAGTTTTAAGCAACCGTAGGCTGAAGATATTTTCTCCTCCTGTTCTCTAAGCATTGAGGAAGACTTAGTCCACATTCCTGAAAACACCCACCCATTCTTAATATTGATTATATTCTTAGTATAAACTCATTATACTAAAATTAAGTATGTTTAAGATAATTCAAAAATGGAGTGTCTTTCAAAATTATTTCACTAAGTTAATTGGTTAATATATTAGGGAACAGATAAAGCAGATAATTGAGTCAGTTTATACAAAGTATAGATGTCCTACAGCATGTTATCAATTATTCTGCAACAGAATTTCTTCCTCTAAGACATTAGAAACACATAGGAAAGTGCAGAAGGGTCAGTATATAAGAGGCAGCATAGATATTATTTCTGCAACTGGAAAGTATTCTGATTTTACAATGACATATCATTTATAAACTGTGATAAAGAGAAAATTCAGGTGTTTAAGAAAACATTGTTCAAAAATGCTGACATCACCAGAGAGATGGTCATGAATAAGCTGTACAAAACATGGTATGCTACTCGGGAGAGCTGCTTATGAGGCGCTGTAATGACCTGGAGTCACGGTATTTGCAAAGCAAAATAACTTTGTGAAAGGAAGCCTACCTGAGAAAATCGAAAGTTTGTCAAAGAAGACTGGGTACACAAAATGATCTTCAAGAGACAACATACAGAAGCAAAGCATGTCCTGATTTTGTTAAAAACAAGACCAGTTCTCTTTCAGTGAATTTTCCTTTCAGCTAAGCTCCTCTAAGTAACTGCACTTTTCTGAACTTGGTTGCATGTTTTTTCAGACACTGTCCACTCGGGAGCTGATAATAGTAGCAATGGTATGCAGAAGACGCCCAGGTTTAGACTTATTGCTATGGCAGCCAAGGTTACTGATACATTTTGCATGGCCTGTAAGTAAGAGGGGTGTATTTTCAAGGAGTGGTGGGCAGAACAGGTGACTAAAGTTGACCAACTAAGTACTCCATCCCATACATGTCATACACCCTATAAAAGTGGGAGATCATGAAGGTCTCACTCTCTTTGACTATGGCCGGCATACTTGCTTGCCATCCGAGGCCTGGTTCCAGGCCTTGCATCCCTGAATCCAGGTCCGTTTATTGCAGAGTCCAGCCCAGGACTTCTGGGTACCTGTCCTGCAATCACTGGAGTAGCACCAGCTCCACTGCATGGGCTGTCACTGTGCAATCCTGGGAAATTCAGGATTGGTTTTGTATATTTGTATTAATTTATCTATTTATTGGTAGCATTAGTAAAGCATTTTTAACTTTTACAACTTGTAAGTCTCTCTCCCTTTTCTTCGTATTACCTGTCTTTAGTGGGGAGGGTGGAGGTTAACAGAGAGCATCTGCCATGGTTTATTGTCACCCTGCAGTAAACGATGACACCACAAAAATCTATGCACTTCTCTTGAGCAAGCCTCATGTAGCAAAAAACAAATTCTCGCTGTTGTTGTGGGGTTTTTTAATTTTTGTTTGTTTGTTTGTTTGTTTGTTATCTTTCTTTTTCTGTTAAGCTGCTTGAAAATGTATAAAAATTTAGAGAATTTCTGCGAGGAACTAAGCACTCTCATTTCTCACTGATGTCACTGAGAGTTAATGTGACTTTTTAATTTTTTTCCTACTTTTTTAATGGGGTTAGGAGCATTCTGTGCGCTCAGAAGGTCATAACAAATTTTTTTCTAGACTCATATAACAATAACTAGCATGCTATTTTTTTTCTATTAAATTCATAACAAAATCCCACTTTTTGAAATAAAACTAATTGTGTGGAGCTGCTAGTGTTATCTCCATAGTAAACAAAGTGTATTTTACATTCAGCTCATTACATGATTAAGCCTGAAATGATTTCACTAGTTTAGAGGTAGTACCCTGTATTAGAATAACATTTTGCCAACTGAATGGAATTTTGTACTCTACAACTGCAAAATTTTTGCAGAAACCATAATAAAGAGATTTCTTTTTGTATTGATAAATGAACATGAAACTACAATATAAAATTTTCTTATTCTATTCATAGTGAATAAGTTACATAAATATTATTGTCCAAAGCATTTTAAAGAAAATATAATGAAACACTTTTTTTTTTTTTTTGGTTAAATTCTGCTATTTAATGCTGTTACTTGTCATTGTGCAGTTCATCCAAGGATATGGGAATGCTTGTTTAATTAATTAAACACACAGTAGTCTCATGTGGAGGGAATGGAACAGAGGAGTCATTTTACACGCTACTTAAATGCAAACACCTTTATGGTGAAATGTGCCAGCTTTTTAAAACTTCATAACGTCATTAGGCAATAATTAAAACAAGAAGTGATTAATATCCAAATAAAATTACAGAATTAATGTACTTAGGTAAAACCTGCTTACTTATATTGTGGTTTAATCAAAGCACTAAAAACAAGTAATAAAATTCTATGTAAAGCAATTATTCTTTTATTTGTTCCTTCTGCCTCTGGGTAGCCAACCAATCTGCAGAAGGAAATTCCCCTGAACTTCTAACTCTTTTTGTTGCTACTACTTATTAAGGTAAATAGTAACTAACATATTGGACTACTGTAAGGTAATAGCGGGGAAAACATTTTCTGCTTTCTAGTCTCTGAACTTGAAACATTTTACAGAAAGGTAATTCTTTCACAAAAAGGCTTTCTTTAGGTCTATATTAATGCCATCTTTCTGTGGTTATTCTACCTGGTCTTTCATACTGCAGAATGATTTGTGTTTTAACTAATCATCTTCGATAGACAGAAAAAATAAAAATTTCCAACACAGCTGTTCAACTATAGACAAGCCAAAATCCCTTAATTTTAGAAAACAATTCAGTAACAACAGTTGTGGTAAAAGCAGACATTTTCAAGGTATCATAAGGGCATTTCATGTCCTAATCAAAGTGAAATAAAGAACCACATGGAACTCAACATAATGATTTTTTTTTTTTTTTTCACATGGATTTTTGAAGCCTAGGTATGATAGAAAATTTTTAAAAATGTCCCTGGAAATACAGTATATGGTGATCTGTTTTGATAGAGGACTACCTACAAAAACTACATGCTGGTTCCAGGACACACGTGGGTCAGCAGATTCAATAACCTTGACAAAGGTTGTTTACATTTAAATAATATAATTTCAGCTCTTTAAAAATACCTTAATGTTTAAATGACTTAGATGTTAATGTTTAAATGACCACAAAATCACAGAATCATAGAATGATTGAAGTTGGAAGTGACCTCTGGAGGTCTTCTAGTCCAACCCACCCGCTAAAGCAGGTTCACCCAGAGCAGATTGCACAGGAAGGCATCCAGGTGAGTTTTGAATGTCTCCAGAGAAGGAGACTCCACAACGTCTTTGGGCAGCCTGTTCCAGTGTTCTGTCACTCTCACTGTAAAGAAGTTTATTTTCATATTTAAGTGGAACTTCCTGTGTTCCAGTTTGAACCCATTACCCCTGTCCTATCATTAGTTGTCACCGAGAAGAGCCTGGCTCCATCCTTGTGACACTCACACTTTACATATTGATAAACATGAATGAGGTCACCCCTCAGTCTCCTCTTCTCCAAGCTAGAGAGACCCAGTTCCCTCAGCCTTTCCTCATAAGGGAGATGCTCCACTCCCTTAATCATCTTCGTGGCTCTGCACTGGAGTCTCTCCAGCAGTTCCCTGTCCTTGAACTGAGGGGCCCAGAACTGGACACGATAATCCAGATGCGGTCTCACCAGGGCAGAGTAGAGGGGGAGGAGAGCCTCTCTGGACCTACTGACCACCCCCCTTCCAATACACCCCAGGATGTCATTGGCCTTCCTCACCAGAGGGGCACAGTGCTGGTTCATGGTCATCCTGTCATCCGCCAGGACCCCCAGGTCCCTTTCCCCTACACTGCTCTCTAATAGGTCATTCCCCTACTTATACTGGAACCTGAGGTTGTTCCTGCCCAGATGCAAGACTCTACAGTTGCCCTTGTTATATTTCATTAATTTTTTCCCTGCCCAACTCTCCAGCCAGTCTAGGTCTCGCTGGATAGCAACACAGCCTTCTGGCATGTCAGCCACTCCTCCCAGCTTGGTGTCATCAGCAGTGCACTCGATTCCCTCAGCCAAGTCACTGGTGAATATATTGACTAGTACTGGTCTCAGTACCAACCCTTGAGGCACCCCGCTAGATACTGGCCTCCAACTAAACTGTGCCCCATTGACCACTACTCTCTGGTTTCCCTCCTTCAGCCAGTTCACAGTCCACCTCACTACCTGATTGTCCAGACCACACTTCCTCGGTTTAGCAGAAAGGATACTGTGGGAGACTGTGTCAAATGCTTTACTGAAATAAAGGTAGATCACATCCACTGCTTTGACATCATCCATCCACCTCGTTATGTCCTCATAACAGGCTATGAGGTTGGTTAAGCATTACTTCCTCTTGGTAAAGCCATGATGACTGCCCCTAATGACCCTCTTATCCTTGATATGCCTTGAGATGGCACCGAGGATAAATTGTTCCATCAACTTTCCAGGGATAGAGGTGAGGCTGACCAGTCTGTAGTTACCCAGGTCCTCCTTCTTGCCCTTTTTAAGACTGGAGTGACATTTATTTTCCTCCAGTCCTCAGGCACCTCTCCTGTTTCCCATGACTTAGCAAAGATGATGGAGAGTGGTCTAGCAATGACCTCGGTCAGCTCCCTCAGCACCTGGGGGTGCATCCTATCTGGACCCATGGATTTATGGATATTCAGATTGCTCAGTTGCTCCCTAACCCAGTCCTCATCAATCAAGGCAGACTCCTCCGTTATCCTGACTTCCTCTGGGGACTCTGGCGTACGGGGCTCCTCAGGACAGCCTCCAACAGTGTAGACAGAAACTAGGCATTCAGTAACTCTGACTTCTCTGTATCTGCTGTCACCAGGGCACCCTCCTCATTCATCAGTGGGCCTACATTGCCTCTAGTATAAGTTTTATCTGTTATGTATTTGGAGAAACTGTTGTCTTTGACACCTCTCACAAGCTTTACTCCTAAGGAGGCCTCAGCTTTTCTAGTTGCCTCCCTACATCTTCTGACAACAAACTTTTATTCTCCCCAAGTGGCCAGCCCCTCCTTCCGTGATCTGTAAACTCTCCTCTTCCACTTGAGGTTGCCCAGCAGTTCCCTGTTTAACCATGCAGATCTCCTGGCTCCCTTCCTTGACTTCCTACATGTCAGGTTGCTCTGATCTTGAGCTTGGTAGAAGCAGTCCCTGAATGCTAATCTTGGGCCTCTTTACCTTCAAGTACCCTTGCGCATGGGATTTCCCCTAGCAAATGTATGACAAGACAGAAGTTTGCCCTGTTGAAGCCCAGGTTTGCAATTCTGCTTGGTATTCTGTTCCTGGCACATGAGATCTTGGACATTACCATCTCATGGTCACTGCAACCAAGGCAGCTCTCAACCTTTACTGCTTCAGCCAGACCCTCCTTGTTAGTGAGGATGAGATCCAGCCGTGCTTCTCTCCTAGTTGGCTCATCCATTTGCATCAGGCTACAGTTCTCCACTTCTCTTGGCATATTGAAAGAATGGGTATAGAAGGAAGATGTCAGATTTATTGCTCTCTGTTATTCAACAATGGTGCATTTTGTGGTCTGAACTTTTTCTTTGAGGGAGGGAGGTGTCTGATTTGAGCCTGCACCTGGAACCAGAAAAACAGTTTTGACACCTCCATGTTCAAAATATCATGAAATGAGTCCGAAATTAATCCCACACACTTAGGGAAGGGGTAGTGGAACCTCATTCGAAAAATCAGTTCTGTTAGGTTTCCCTTTAAGGGGAGAAAGAAATTGAAAGGTCTTCTGAGAGGATAACTCTGCTTACTGTCACACTTAAAATCCTATTATGACCAAAAAAGGGTGCACACCATGTATATGGAACCAAAATGTCTGTCAGCCCAATCAACATTTTAAAGAGAAAGACTTTGCCCCAGACCCTGGCAGGCCACTACTGCCGGGGGGGCCACAGTGCTGCAGGGTGTGGAATCAGAATTATCGTTTCCATTCACTGTATACAGAGAATAGGATCATGCCCTTCTTGAAGGCCACAGCCATGTACCCTAAATTAGGTGGGATTAATCTAATCTAAAGTGGTTTAAAACCTTGGGGAAGGGGTATTTATTAATTTATTACTTTTTTACTTCTGTTTAAATTATTACATTACATTTAAGCTGTCCTTCCCATTGGCTATGAAGTACCATGAAGGCTTGACAAGTTAATTACATTTTAAATGGAAAGCTGAACTTCCTACAGCTGTACAAATTGGGATGTATAGAAAATTGAAATTATAAAAATTCTCTGTCCTTGGAACTAGGGAGATTTTACTCAGTATCTTCACTGCAAGAAAGTATTTTAAAGAAACCTTGAAAAACTTATAAGAAAATTTAACTAGCATAACTGAGAGCCTAACGTATATATCTGTCACTTTTTTCCCCCTCCCAGCAATTGAATGCTTAACCAAGTGTTCAGTTATCACACATTTGGTATGCAGTAGTATTAAATCATATATACAGAACCTTTCCTTGGAAAGCTTGTTTTGATTTTGGTCCTCCTGTAGACTGTGCCAGGTGCAGAGAGATATTGAGAGCAACACGTGAGCAGCTCAGGCTCTCACCAGTGGAGTCCCTGAGCTCCCTTTGCTCTGTTGCTAAGGAACAGGACAAGTGTACACCCAACACTCCTCTTTCTGAAAACCACAACACTTAAAATATGATTAAGAACTGTCTGTTTTCATGTTGAGGAATCATTTAAAGCTTCAAGTCCAGGGGTCTCTGAAGCATAATGGGGAAAAGAATAAAATAAAGACAGGACAAAAAAA
This sequence comes from Patagioenas fasciata, assembly GCF_037038585.1. Lineage (NCBI taxonomy): Eukaryota > Metazoa > Chordata > Aves > Columbiformes > Columbidae > Patagioenas > Patagioenas fasciata. The sequence goes on from NC_092520.1 coordinate 51,822,940, forward strand.
TCTTAATAAAAATGTCTCAAGGAAGCTATTATTCTTTTAGTTTAGAGCTATATATAAATACAGATATTTATAATCTGCTGCTGCAATCATTATGTCAGTATATTCAGCGCTGTAACTCAGAAGATACCAAATTTTGGTCAAGGGCAGGCACTATACAGCTTGGACCTCCCTTATATCTTTGAGAGTTTTGTGACTTTAAGAAAGTCATTGGTCTCCAAACTTGAAATTATGAAGGGCATAAGTTATACTATGGCCTATTATTATTGATACTTACAATACATTATAAATTAATATCTCATACTGTCACAGTATTGACCCAGAATTTTCCTTGCCTCATATAGCTTGTGATTATGAAAAGATGAAACAGACAGTTAGGCTGATATATAGATTTGAGGTTGGAAAGAAATGTTGCAGTAAAGCTGAGACTTTTGCCTAAGTTCATAGTTTCAAACACGAGATTATAGATAGGACTTTTCTTATAGAGATGGCAACATCCACAGCTTAAAAGTAATAACACCATTCCAAACAAAAGAACACAAAATAGCATTAAAAAAGAAGGACACTGAGGATACAGGTTCCTTCATAATTTTTTATACTGGATATGACAGAGGATTTCATGTTGCCATATACAAAGGCTGAATTATTATATACATAAATATTAGGCGCAAATCATGTTTTGTCTCTGTGGTCACTATAAGTGTTTGTAGGCACGTGTAAGAAAATATATGCATATATGACTGTTATACAGACAGTAATTTATAGCAAGCTAGACTTAAATGGGTCTACAAGGTAACTTCCACTTTTGACAAGTACTTCCAGAAAAAAACAAAACAAAACAAAATAAAAAAAAGGTAAGCATAAGCAGTAAAGAGAACATATAAATATACAAATATGTAAAAACTGAAGTGCTAGGTATCTGTATCCAAAGTCAAATTCAAGCATTCCAAATGTTGTTTTAAGAGAAAAACAACAAGATTTTGTTTGTTAACTTGAGAGCACACGTGTCTCAACAAAACATCAGAGTTCAGATGAAATCTGAATGTAAAAGACACCAGGAGCAACTGTTTTTAAAGGACTGTGGGAATGAAAGAAGTAAAAACAATTACTAAACAAGGTCTATGAGATTTGAACAGGCATGGACACCACCATTTCATCTCTGTTTTTGTTTTCTTTATGTCAAAAAGTATCTTCTTATTTACCCAATCATTCTTTAATGACAAATTTCACATCATGTTGGAGCTAAATTGAAGATAATATTGATGAGCAGCTGCAACTGTCTACAATAGTATTTTGGTAAGGATCAGGAGTGTGATTTTGAAGCAAATATCTTTATCACACCACTTACTGTCCTTGGTTTACATCATGGAATGAACACTGTACTCATTAACTGGATTACTTCTGCAAGACATCCAGGACCAAATCTAGCCAAAAATAAATAAGCATTGAGTCTGTGGAATAATCAAAGTTACTTCTGATATGAAAAAAATAAATGCATACATAAGTAGATGAAATATGAAAGATATCTAGTGTAGATTTCTCAGGACAAAATATTTCAGTTTATGGCTGCTTCTACCAAGCTGCTTTACCTGCTATTGCAGCTGTAACCTATGAAGACCAAGTAAGTTCTCCTGTAAAGTCCCAAAGAGGTTTATGGTGAATCTAGGCTTTTACAATCATAAAACAAGTTAATGAAGTAATATATTGCAGTCTGTAAAGTTCAATAATGTCTAACACAAATGGCCTAGCCCCTAATATTATTTTGTATGCAGTAGATGCAGTAATCAGTTTCCTCAATTCCTTCACGTAAACCAGCTTTGAGAGACATGTTGTTTTTCTAACAGATTAAAATGGGGTTTTATGAGAATGAATGAAAGATATTTTCCTCTTTCGTTTCTGCAAATTTGTCCTTTGGAATCTGAATTCTAATTAGCTATTAACTTCACAAAAATATTTTTTCGAACATGGCTTTATATTCAGTGCATCTAAGAAATTACTGTCATTTAAAACAGTATTGATAAAACGATAGTCTGAAAGCTTAAGTGAATAATACTAACAGATGAAAAAAACTTTCTATAATGAATTTAATTGAAACAAGTAGTTAATGAAAGCATTCTTGATCCAAACACTAATTTCTATTTCTTCTATGCATAAAACAAGGCAAAGTCAAAACATCTGTCACACTGAAATGCTTTTTAAGGACTGAACAATTGCATCCTTTAAAAAATATCATTAGTTATGATACTATAGATGTATTAATCTCTCTGCGATTCTGTATGGAAAGGCAATGAAGTGTAGTGACTTTTCTGCCTTAGGGTCTCATCTGTACACTGTATAGCAACATGCTGCACAAGACAGCCACATAAGCATCATTTCATATGCAGGAGGACATTAGGCATCCTCCTCTACAAATCTTGATGAAGGAGTTACCTTTTCTAGCAGAATGCTGATGTGCTAAAATTTGGGTTTTATGAACACTGAATAATGGGGCATATTGACATCTTTAAATATATTGTTACATCAAGCCTTTTCTTCTTCTTCTTCTTCTTCTTCTTCTTCTTCTTCTTCTTCTTCTTCTTCTTTCCTTAATCTTGGTCTTGCTGTAGACTGTTTTGCTTTTGTTATAATCTGTTAATATATTTATTTTGTCTTGGAAGCCAAACCACCTTGGATCTCAAAGAAGTAAAGAGGACAACTCAAATTACATCTGGTCTTGTGTACAATTTGTGAAAAATTTCTATTCTATAATAGAAAGGCTTTAGAGATCTATAAATTGCATCCGAGTTTTGTTTTGAATATACTTAGGTGCCACTGATTATGGTGATCACTACAAAAGGAAGGAGTAGGAGACAAAGACATAGCAACACCAGCTGGAGTGCAATCAGTAGAACTGGCTCACTTCTGAGGCAGTGTACAAATAATTATTTGGTAAATAGTATAGCAATAGAAGTGTTTCCTCTGTATGCTAGGAAGCTCTAACAAATGACACCTTTTATTACATACTCACATGGGTCCAAAAAGGTATTTTTAAATGTAATTTCCAAGTATTTAGACACAATGAAGAGTTGTTAGCACAGTACAGATGATCTTTGATATCCTGACATGTTGACAGTTTTGACAGAAAGTTAAAGCCCAAACATCCTTATGCTTTGTGTCTGCTAGGACCATAGATGACTCCAAGTGTAATGTACTAATAATTGGATACAGGTAATGATCCTTCAATGTAATGTTCTCATGAGTAAAACAATGTATAGAAGAATATATCTAACATATTTCCTCTGATATTGGTTACACATATAGATGGGGAGATCACAGACCAATTGCTCAGTGTTAGTTATGTGCAGGAGCCCAGAATCTCTGACACATTTTTATATGGTATTTTAATAGGGCCTGGAGTCCTGTTACTGTATGGCATAGTGCTGATAATGCAAAATTACTGAACATTAAGAACATTTCACATTCTACAGGATAAGGCCTTATTTACCATTACTATTACTTCATTGCTCATTATGTAATTGCTTCTTTGACTACCTATTTACCACATATTGACCAGATATTTACTAATATCAGTTTTGTCTTCATTTCCAGCAAGGCAGATCTCTACTTCCATGTATGACTGTGGGCAAAATCTGTTGGTCTAATAATTCACAGAGTCACAGAATGTGATTACATTTCTTGGCAATTTGCAATTTACCACCTTGTCAGCTATCAGACTTGACAATCTTACACCCATCAGTATGTAATGTCAAGTAATTCTCCAGCTTTCTCTAACTAATACCTTTTGATTAAATTGACACATTAGTTTTACTGTATTTTCTGAGATACAACGTTTTGATTTGGTGATTATGTAGCTGCTGATAAAGAAGTTCCACTTCAGCAGTTTCAGAATCGATAGCAAGAAATGCAACTGCATGCCATATGCTTGCTTCTTACTTTATTCCTTTCCTTTTTGGTATTATTGCAGTCTTGGGCCCCTCTTGACATCTAACATAGTAGTTTTTGATCTTTTAAAATGTCAAAATGCTGCCAGGACACTATTTGAATGGGTTTACTATCATCACTTTGGAGGGATAGCAATAGCAAAACAAAACCTGGAGAGAAGCATTTCCCCTCACTGATTTTTGACCTGAAGGGTCCATCCACTGCATATCTATTATCCATGAGAAGTATCAGTCAGCATATTCACTGATTGCTCTTGCTTTTTAATGTATACTGGGTAGCAAAGAACAAATTATTTTTCCTGAGAAATGGTTTGTATTTTGCAGACCTATTTTCATTTTTGTGTGTTGCAACATAAAAGCTTTCCTTGTGCCTTGCAGTGAAATCATATCCACAGATGCTATAAAATAAAAAAAATGCAAAAATACCTTCACCTACTCTTGAAGATCTTTTTACGTAGTTACATAAACTGATTGAATAATCCAGTTGCTGTCAGTTTCTGCCTGGGTCTTGTCAGAAGTATTTCTCAATGTACCTACTTTGATGGAATCTTTCTATTTCTTTTCCTTTCTTCTAAGGCGACACTGTAACTCTCAGTAAACCTTGATAACCTCTTTAAATGAACAGAGAAGGCATAGATATTGAGGGAAAGGAACAGTTACTGTGAAAGCAGGAAATGTTTAATCTATAACTGAAATTATGCAAACCTTAAATAATATAAATAGCATATGCAGTTTTTTCAGGTTACCCATTACATGTACAGTCAAAGTAATGTTGATGATACCTGAAAACTAATGAGAAGTTGAGAACTATCCTGTTCCTCACACCTTCCTCGAAATTATGTGAATCTCTGCATATTTATTAATATTTTAAACTTTTAGTTATTGAAAAAATGTCACTTGATAGCATAACAAAAAAAGTAGTACTAGTATCAATCAAGACAAAATATTTTTATTTACAGGAAAATATGAATATGTAGATATATGTTTTTAAACTCAGTCCTGCAGATAATTTTGTCTGTGGCACTTTTTGCTGTGATAAGTTTCTGGGCAAGTAGTTGCATGTGTATAAATTGCATTTAAAATTATTTTAAGCAAAATGTCTTATTTAGACCACACTTCAGTGCTGTGAACTGAAACAGAAATAAACTATTCCTTAGTTAGAGGGAACAAAAAAAATTAGTTCAAATAAGATATCAGAAGAGGAAAGCAGAACTATTCATTTATTAGTGACTTAAATAGCTGAATATTATCAGGTATAAAAACATAACTGATAATTCATACAATCCAATAGTAAATAATTGATCAAACAGAAATAATTTGAAAATCCATTAAAAAAAGAAGCAATGTAATGCTAGTTGTGTTAGACATGATTGATTTTTTTACAGGTCACATAAATCTAAGCAAGAATACTCTGGTCAAGGTTATCTGTAGATTTCATGAACAGTATCTTCATGCTGCTCTCCTCACAAGACTAAGTTGATCCATCAACATTCCGTGTACTCAAATGTAGTGTCAGCAATCATTAACCTAAAAAGTGCTTCTAAAAAAAGTTATATAGATATCTGGTCCAAAATATTTCTATTTTTAGAGTTATTAGGTAGTGATAATACCTTAGACTTAAAGGGCAGCAAGAATAAAAGAGTGTTTTAAACAAAACAAGAAGAATTATTACCTATTCAGAGCCAGGATCGACAGTTCAAGTATACACCTTTTACCTCTTCTAAAAATGAGCATAAAATAGCCCTTCCAGCATATGTGGAATAAAAACCTGGATATATCTAACAAACCATTGGATTTGATGTTGTTGTAGAGTGTGTTACATGGACCGAAGAAGATGGTCTTCCACCTTCACCTGTAATTGATAGCGGGGAACTAAACAAACTTTGATTTCTGCTTTTCATCCAGATCAGAAGCCTGGTCTTTTTTTTTTCCTGGATTTCCAGAGTTGTCCATATATGTATTTCTGTTTACACCTTGTTTTTCACTATCCTGCTATCAAAAATTAGCTGCAGTTGCAGCGTCTTTAGATGTATACGTCACAAGTAGCTCAGTACAGCTAGGGCACTACATTTGCTACTAATTATCTTCGTAGAACTATATAATAGACTTTAACAAAAAGCAGTATATCTCAGTAAAATTTCCTAGTGGGTTCTAGTAAAAAATAATTAAGGAACTCTGTATTATCAGGAAATAAATTTATGAAAACTTGATCTTAACTGATTCTCTTGGAGAGGTTTAATGTCACCAACATGCAAAAATGAGCACTTGGGAAGGCATCAGCAGGGTGATGAAGATAGTACATGATCTAGAATGTTGGAGTTCTTGTAAAAGATTTAGAACAACAGCAACAAAAAGAGCAAAATTCACAACAGTTTTCTTACAGAGATTTTTTTTGCCAAGCATAGTAAGTCATGAAACACTTTACTTTTCATGTATTGTACCCTCTGAACAAGTTTTTTTTTTCAATTACTAAAAGAAGATAAAGAAACAGATTTTTTTATGGTGTTGAGAATATGATTTAATGATTTGAAATGGAAACATTAAATACACTAGGACCAATAGGACTCATTGCAATTTCATGCATAATTCAAGTGATAAAAATGCAAAAACTATTTAATATGTATTCTTCATAGAAAAATTACTTGGATTTTTAAACGGAAATACTAACTTCTTAGATATTTTAAATTAGAAATTGGTTTAAACCATGACTGATGGCATACATTTCTACTATAGCAGTGACTAATATACTAAGCAAGGAACAGTGGTGTTGCTTTTGTGCAGACCTCAGTTCAACGTTAGAATGTTCACCATAACTTCTTGTATATTATAACCTAATATTTAAATTATTATCTTAATAAGATACCTGTCAATTATACTATCTATTAATATAGAATTAATATTTACATTTTCTAAGATAGATAATTATGAAATTTAGAACACAATCATAAGCAACTTTCAGTCTTCTCAACTAAAAAATGATTTTTATAATAACATAATAATATGCTGCATATAAAAACAAAAAACCCTTCATAATATTAAAAAAAAAAAATCTGAAACTATTGAAGAGCAGAGAAGATCTGTTTTTGGTGTTTCTTGAATGCATTATCTTGCATTGTTCTTATTTGAACTTTTGCTGCCAAGGCTGAAACCTGCATCTTTAACAAAGTCTTGCAAACTGGAAAATTCAATTACATGTGAAAAGGTTTATTTTTAATACACAATTTGACAAAATTCAGTATCTTTTGATAGGAACCTCAACCTCTCACAACTATGCATAAGCTTTAACTTTCTTTAGAGACACTGTTCAGGACTCAGTAAGAATTCCTGACTTTGATCAAAGAGAAGAACAAGTATCTTTAAGTGGCATGTGGTCCCTTGCTCAAACCTAAGGAGATGACAAACTAATTTTAAATGTATGACACAGAAGAGCAGGGAAACAAAACTCATCCCCCTACTCATTGGGTACTTTTTTTTTTTTTTTTTTTTTTTAATTAAACCAAAGACTTTTGAATTTAGGAGAAAAGAACTTAAAGATCCTCAAAGCTATATTTCACAATAGGTGAGTGTTTCCTGTCCTTCACTACCTTGTAGAAGCTCCTACTGGTTCTCTTAACATTATAATAATTACCTGAAAATCGAATTAATTTAATAGTGCTATATTATTCCTGCTCTGTTATGTATATAATTTAGCTTTTATTTATACACATTGTCAATCTTATTTAGTGTGAAGTGTAATTCCTTTTAGAAGTAGAACTATCAGAGAAAGATAATGAGGTAGTATATATTACTGAGTATATATTAAGCAGACATAATGTTGCCTGTATGTTCTATACGGGCCAGAAGTCTTAGAATAGAGATTCTCATTAACTAGATAAAAGAAGATCTTAAAATCAATACATTGAAAACTAGCTGAGAGTCTAGACAACAGAAATTGTCATTACAGGCAGTGCCAGACACTTTTTCCTGTTGTCTTTAACATGTTTAAAGGATTTTAAAGCACTTGTTAAGTTTACTAATTCTGCTTACAAGTTGGATAGTGGTCCTTAGAACTAAACTTTTTGTTTCAGCATTTACAACAGAAAGTTAAAATATTGTCCTTACATTTCACATAAGGTTTGTAGATTTTAAATTCTTCAAGAAAAATATAAACATGCCCAAACTGAGTTAAAAAGACTGATACAGAACCAGGGGAATAAAAAGTTGCTAACTGGAGTCAATTTTTATCATTCCAATGTTATATGTTGACATATTCCAAAATGTTATATACTGGAGAAGAACACAGTAGAGAAGAAGTTCACACAGCAGGGCTGTTTGAACCACATTAAGTGTGAAAATTTAGATCTTGTCTGTATAGAAAATTATTTTCTTTGTAGATTTGTGAATAGAGATTCATGAACTACTGCATAGAAACAGAGAAGTGGCTCATCCAAAATTAGAATTCAGTCTCTCCAAGTCTGACAAGTCAGATACGTTTGTGCTTCGTGCAGCATATTTTGATCATGTACCATATATAAGAATCTGTGATTTCATTGAGGTAGACATTGAAATGAAAATGCAGCTCTTATGTCATGCATGTGTATCATTAATGGGCTGCTTCTTATGCTTCAATTTGAAAACTTATTGGGCATTTCCACTTCAATATTTACTTATTTTAAGTATAATGTTCAGTTAGACAGAAGGAAAAGATCAGTATGGACAGCTTTTTTTTTTTTTTTAATTTACAATAAAAAAAATAGCAAATCCTTGAGTTTGCTGTTTATACAATTTGAAAGTTCATTTAAACTTCTTCCACACTGTAAGTGTGTTCATTTCCAGGAATTCCTCTCATGTTTTGACATCTTGTCAGATGATTGCTCTATAAATTTACCAACTTGATGGAAACTGGTTTAGATGATTGCTCTATAAATATATCAAATTGATGGAAGCTGTTTTTCCACCCCCTGAAACCAATATTTTCATGCTGGTAAGTTCATATTCTGCTACACACACTTTTTTTTTTTTTTTTTTTTTTTTTAATGTGGTTTTACTGGTGGCATTCACTGTTTGTTTGAATTAAATAGACTTTATAGATTAGTACTATTTTTTAGATTATTATTTTGCAGTAGATGTGTTACAAGAAAGCTCTTTGAAGGACTTTAGTCATTAATGGTGGTATTTATCTCACGATTCAGAAACAACTTGAGCTTGATTCAATTGCCCACTTGATGTGCATTTCCATTCCCATCTCTAGTTCCATTTGAGAAATTCTATGTTATTTGAAAGTCCTGGCAGGCACAAGAGAGGACCTCTGGGACCTCTGCTCCACTGCTGAGGCTTAATTTCACTGCTGGCAACTGGATGTCTAGAGTCACTTGCAATATCCTTAGGTATTTTAACTGTCTTGCAGGTGCTTTTCTATGTTTGTGCATCTCCCCAGGAACAACAATTAGGAACTAGAAGCTGACTAGAAAACCTTTAGTCAGATCCAACTCAAAACTTCCACCTCCTTCATCTCCCTTCACGTCCAGAATATAAGTAAGTTAAAATTTGTGAACTATTATGTACATATGAACAAACATGTCTGTGAAAGAAATGAATATGGAGCTTTTCCAGACTGCATCCTACTATTATGCATAATGTTGTTATTTTATTTTAGAAAGTCCAGTCCCTTGATTAAACTTCTGCTTGAATGTATAACAGATAGTTAATAGAAATGTTTTGACAACAATTTCTTCAAAGTTAATTCAGAGGGAGGAAACAAACATACGCTTTTATGCACTGATTCATTTCAAATAAAAAACTCGTGTTTCAATGAGTGAGTTCTAAACATCCATTTAAAATGTTCATTACTATCAAGATTGATTTGGGAAAAAAAAAAGAGCTTAATAAAATTAGGAACAAATTATAACACAGTATTTACTGCAGCAAGTATAGCATATTTTCCACAGGAAATCTCAAAGATAAAAGTTAATAACCTGCTTTTTTTCCACAAAAAAAACAATAATAACTTTTTTTTTCTTCTTTAATTTTCCACAAAGTTTCCCTTCTGAGACATTCTGAAGAAAGACCAACCAATAATCTAATCAGTAAATTTTAGAACGACATGTGAAAGGGAAATAATAACACTTTTTTTTTGACAAATCAATTTTGTATTGTATCATTACGAGTTGATAGATTATTACTCTTCATAAATTATTTTTATAAATCATGTAGGATAATTTTATTACCTTACTCTGGTTTTCATTTACATATGTTTTGGAAAATGTACTGTAAGCTACGGTAGACACATTTTAAGTATATTCTGAAGATTTGTTCTAAATATACAAATGGAAATGTCCTTATGTTAAAAAAATCTGATCCATGTTTTCTCATTATTAAAGGGAATAAGCTTCTGTATTTTTAAAGTTCATTTTGTACAACTATTTAATGTTAATAATGTTATTTTTTATAGTAGTAGTAACATTAATATTTTATTCAGATTTGAGTTTCTAACAGTAATTACACCACTTGACTCCTAGGGTGTACCTTTTTCTCTCTTCTATGCTTAATTGCATGAATGGACATTCAGATTTTGAATTTTTGAACCGACAATTTTTGAAACCTTCTTGTACTGTTATTTGTCCCAGAGATTTAATGATGGGAGAGGAGGAAGAGAAGATTAGAAAAACCCTTTGCTTTTAATTTGTTAAATGTTTGTGACTCTAAGGTTCCCTTCCTCAAGTAGCTGTTAGTGTGGACATATCTGGGTCAATCTTCATGTCAAAATAGAATCTTGCTGAATTCTACTTTAGTTTTTCCTATATCATCCAGCAAATTTATGGCAATGGTAACTGCTCTGTTTTGGTTATAAGCATGCAGTCATACCAAAAACCAACCAACCAACCAACCAAAAACCAAAAACATCTGTCTACTCTGATTAATAGGTATAATTATGCTCAGCCTTCTTTTGAATGAAAAAATGCAGAGTCTACTTTTTATGACATTTTATCATATTCAGATGTCCGTGTTCAGATTTTCAAATTTGTTTGGTTCTACTGAACATGCACACTAAATTGCTAACTACTAAATATTTTAAATGGCATACATATTCATTGCCAAGCCTAACAGGTTTTTTTATTTTATTTTATGTCAGCATACATAGAGTAAGGTCCTGCAATTAACATATAATGAAGCATGCCCTGCTACCATGAAATTTTAAGTTAGTTAGCATGGAAGAGTAGGCTAGTTCAATTTGGAATGCAAAAATCAGACTATCTGTAATAAATATCATTCATGATCATAAACATCTTCCAATTTTCAGAGTGAAAATGAGAGCATTATCATTCCTTGTCTTGTCTTTTGGTGGTGTATCATTCCTATGAAATATATAATTTTGCCTCTTAAAGAGAAACAGTTCTAAAAAAGACCAAACAGCAGTGAAATTTATTTACATCTTCTAAAGTGAAATATCTCTTCTCAATACCCTTTTGTCTTTATAATTCAAGATCACAGTTAATTGTGCCACAGTATTTTAACTATGCTAATTTCTAAATTAACTGAGCAATACAGAAGGAAGATGGCCTACTAATGGCAGTGCCAAAGCTTACCTATGATTCATGCTGTGGTGTAACTTGGTCTGTGATTATTCCTTCAGTAACAAGTTTATTGTACTAAATAATAAAATTATTTTATCACTGGACAGGCTTGAACTATTTATCTTTGGAATACTCTAGTGCTAGCTCTTTTCCTGGCTGTGCTTTGTACCATACCAGTTACTTCTTTCCAGGACAAATCTCCAATGGATGACAGTAATACTAAGCATATGCAGTTGTCAGCCTGGTAGTCATGCTTGATTTGAAGGCCAGACCTGGGGAGCCTGTTCCAGTGCTCCACAACCCTCTGGGTGAAGAAACTTTTCCTAATGTCCAAACTAAACCTCCCCTGGCACATCTTCCTGCCATTCCCTCATGTTCTGTCACTGGTTGTCAAAGAGAAAAGATCAGCACCTACTCTTGTGAGGAAGCTGTAGACCACAATGACGTCTCCTCTAAATGTCCTCTTCTCCAGGATGAACAAAACAAGTGACTTTAGCGGCTGCTCATACAGCTTCCTCTCCAAATGCTTCACCAACTTTGTAGCCCTACATAAAATACTAAATTATGTACTAGAAAATAAGTAGGCTATTCCACATCAAGTATGGGTGTTGTAAACCCTGGGTAAAACTGGAGGAAGAGAGGGATTATCCACTTTGGAGTTAGTTCTCTTGTTTTGTTTTGTTTTGTTTTGTTTTGTTTTGTTTTGTTCTGTTTTCTTCTTTAAAACTTTGAACGTTTCCTCATTACAATCGTATCGGTTGATGAGAAAATACACCAGCAATGAATTTATCCAATATTTCTGGCCAACACTACATAGAAACATTTGAGAACTCTCAAGAATTTTCCAAGAGTGGGAAAATGTTTTCTCTCTAGATCAGAACATGCATGACATTTCTGTTGTCTAGCAATAAGAAAACCAGTTTACCAGTACAAGAATGACTAATGGCCTCCTGAGAAGTATACGTGTTTTATTCACAGTTCTGCACAACTTGAGCAGATAGTAGATATTATTGTTACTTCTGTAAGCCTTTTACAAATGTCTGGTTACCATCAGGAAGTTCTAGACTCAAATTGAAGACATTGTCTTGATTTTCTATGTAGATACTTAGAAAAATAAAACTAAATATACTGCTACTTAGCAAAATAATCTGCTCCACTTAAAAATCATCAGTTTAGTTAACGATATTCTGTTACAGGGAGATAACAACAAAAACAACAACAATGACAATAATAAACCAGCAGCAAAATAGATGCATTTTGTCTGAGAGCAGAATCAAAAGAATTTCATAGTCTGTGAAACACTTGGGTGAAGCTAGTCCAGATTACTTTTTCCCTCTTAAGTTATAAACTTTTCATTTTAATATGTTTAAAAAAAATCCTTTTCATAGGTAATGAAACAAGATGCAAGAACTGTTTCTAAGACTTCCACTTTGATCTCTTCCTCAGTATCTTTTCCTTTTCAGTAAATATAATTAAATTGTCTTTTGAGGTTCATCTATCTTGAGTAATGATTTTTTTCATGGGAGAGAAGGCAGGGTATGGTTGTGGATATTTTCCTTTTTTGTTTGATGCCTTAACCACCAAGCTTGTTTTTCCAGAGAAAGCAGCCTGAGAGTATACCAATTTGTAGAACTCTACATCTGGAAGGGAAGTTCTAGTTCAACACTTGCACTTGTGAAAGGACCAGGAGTACCTGGATGACAGTACCAGATGTTGTCTTACCTGTTTAATATCAGAAAAGTTCACAGTCACTATCAGCAGTCCTTTCCAGGCAATTGTGTTATCAGCATTTAGTAATCTCTGATCTCAGTTGTCCTTGTTTCAAATTCAACTGACTTTTTCAAGCTCGTTTCCAAGAAACCGTGGAGAACAGTTAGTCATCTATAATAATCTGTGATACACTGGAAATCTGAATCATGTTCCCTTTCCCTTCCTTTTTAATTTGTTTTATTTAAGCAGGTATAGACTTTAACATGTCTGTACAAATTTTTGTCTTGTTGTTATGCCATCTCCACAGGCAATCAAGATAATTTTAAATTCCAGTCTTGTCTTCTAAACCTAAGTGATTCTCATAGCTTTATGTCATCTACACTTGTAATTTCAAGGGAATACCATTTGTTGCTGATGTAAATACTGACTGAATCCAGGTAACTCTCTTGAAAGTTATACAAGTGTCTTGTCAGTTGGCAGTGAATAGTTATAACGCTTCTTTTGAAACCATTTTTTCATATATGCGTGTGGATATTTCTATTTATACTACATTTACTCAGAATATGATGTGAAGAACAACATATTAACAGTGTAAAATTTACATAAGTTAATATTTATCTACTTTCATCCACTAAAACAATTTATTTGTCAGAGAAGATAATTAGATTGTTTTGATATTACTTGCTTGTCCACCACATTAGCTATAGCTTTATTTTTATTATATTCACTAAGTATTTTTAATGACTCTTTAGTTATTTATTCCAAATCATTTAAGATACAGAAAAGTTTCATTCCAAATTATCCAGTTTACAATGTTTTCTCTAGTCCTTCGAGATCTACTTTGTCCTTTAAAAGTAAAAGAAGAGAACTGCTAATCATTTAGACACAGTTTTGGCTAGCTTTTTTAAAAACTAAGGAGTCAGTTTCATAAGGTCATATTGGCAAACAAAATATTCTTATCATTTATATATATCCTTTTAAAAATCTGTTTCTTTACTAATCCAGGCAGGATGCCTGCTTCATATTTAGTATATTTAAAGACCTGATCAAAATCAGACTTCATTTAGAGAAGATGAAAGTAAAGAAAGCAACAGTGCCACAGTCTTTGTATGTTCTCTGCTTCTACTTAATAGTGTTTGTTACTGTTCCTTTATCTTGGTTTCTTTTTAATTACACTATGCTATGCTATGCTATGCTATGCTATGCTATGCTATGTTATACATTCATAGATTCTTTTCTCACTACTCTTTATATCCCTGTTAATTAAAATGCACCTTGCACAATAATCTTACTGATTTTACCACTCTGGCTATTCTTTTTGCTTTAGTTATGTTCCCTTTTGTTTTATCCATAATATTTTCTTTGTATATTTTCTGTATTTTTTTAATATCTGGGTAATTTTCTCCAGAGCAGTTAGTATAGACTCTATCTGTAACTGGTTAGCTACCTTATCTTTATGTTTTTATTATATTTCTGAGAATAACTTGAGCAGTTTTGGAAGTTTACAGAAGTTTATTTTTTTTTCTAAATTCAATTTCTTCCTTTTGTGCTTTATATCTTCCTTGTCTCACAGTTCTTTATTATGTAATTTCGTAAGAGCATCTATCTAAATTCTTATATATTTGTAGGTTTTCACTCAAATCTCACTTAAAAGAAAAAACTACAGTATTTGCCTATATCATACTTCATTCATCTCCTTAAATATTTCTTCCCATTGCAGTTCAAATCAGACAGTAAATTCAACTGTATTGAGTTTGTGTGTCAATGAGGGGGTTTCTAATGAATACTTTGGCATTTAAAATTATTTTTATTGACAAAATCTTTCTGTTGGATAGTTGATTAGAATGCAAACCTTATTTCCTTTCTCCTTTTGTCTGAAAAGTCTAAAATTAGCCACCCTTTGTAGATTATGTCCTCTATTTTTGACTTGTTATTTTTACCCCAAAATTATCTTTAAACTTCTGTTAGAACTGTCAGATTTTCACTGTAAGAACATATTTTTTTCAACTAAGAAATGCTTTCTATTTGTGTCCAACAAAAACTCTGTGATGTAAATTATGTAGTAATTCTGACAGTTTTCTAGCAAATAATTGCTGTAGTCTCTTCATTTGTGTATCAATGTCTCAAATGTTCACCTAAGACCATGCTATTTATCTCAGCTGTGTCCTACTATATTTTTAATCACCTGCTCTTCTATTTTCCAGAACTGCTGACATTACCAATATTACTAACTTTTACATTTTTGTCATCTGACTTTTTCATGCTGGTCCAAATCTCTTGTCATTGTGTTCATAAGTGGTTATAGAAGATACTCTTCTCCTTCTTTATAAGTAAAATACATTTATTTTATTTTGCAGAATGCATTAACTTGATCAAGAAGACTGGAGGTTTCCTACCTGCCAAACCATGGTTTTATTTCCAGAATTCTTCTACAATAATTATTCTTCTATGTTCAGCTTAAACTAAAGGCAAGAATATAAATTACACTGACAAGAAGATTACATGACTTACAATTGCTTAATAATAATGTTGAGGAAGCTACAAATGAGAGATATTTTACTTTCTAGCAGGGAATAGCAAAAAATTAATCAAGTTTCCCTTTCCTTCTCTCATCAAGTAATTGCAACTACATAACATATCTCTCAAGTTTCACATACGTACATGAGAGAGAGTGGCACTTCTTGAGTAGACTGGCAGATTTACATTAAAAATGGTTAAATGGTATCAATGAACAATTTGCTATTATAAAATATATTAAAATAGTTCCTTAGTTTTGTTGATTGTGGGTGATTTTTCATTAGGGGAGTCATTGTACTTTTATATTCTATAGAAACATGTTTTCTGTAAGTTATTTTTACTGTAAAAATCAATTTATGACTAAAATGAATTAGAAATGCCATATTCATTGCACTCATCACTGGAGATACGAGTATAACCAAGAATCTCAGACACTGCTCTCTACTACATTGAAGATCCTGTCCTGTATCTATGAGGAAACTACATTTTAACACCAGTTCATTCTCAGTCTGTATAATTCTGTGTCTCAAGAAGAAGTAGGCTTTTTTGTTGCTAAAAGGAGAAAAAAAGCTAGTTTTCACAAAGATTTTCTCACACTTGCTACAGTATTCTTATAGTTATCATCTAAATGTTGCGATGTTCTCCGGAATACTAGCTCGTCTGACTCCGTAGCAGAACTCTCCTGCATTTTTCAAACATATCAGATCAGTCTTGCCAGTTCATCATTACTGTTTAGGAAAGATTAAGCTCCATATTTTAAATGTCTAGGCTGAATGTATGATCTAAAATGCTCTGAAAGTATGATGTCATCCTTCTATAATAGTTGTAGCATTTCCTGTCAGTCTGGGAGCTGAACTAAATATTTTATTTTTGTGCTTTGCCATTCTGCTGTTCACATCTTTATTTCCTTTTCTTTTTTTTCACTGCTGTCTTCCACAATTCCTTACATGTACCTGCATTGTACATTCCCCCATGTACTAATCACAAAAGGCAGCTGTTCATACTCTTATTTCTATACCTTAGTATTTTAAAGTGCATGATTTTTTCATACAAATGTTTTCCAGAATAGTTCCTTCCTTCCTTCCTTCCTTCCTTCCTTCCTTCCTTCCTTCCTTCCTTCCTTCCTTCCTTCCTTCCTTCCTTCCTTCCTTCCTTCCTTCCTTCCTCCCTTCCTTCCTCCCTTCCTTCCTCCCTTCCTTCCTCCCTTCCTTCCTCCCTTCCTTCCTCCCTTCCTTTCTCCCTTCCTCCCTTCCTCCCTTCCTCCCTTCCTCCCTTCCTTCCCTTCCTTCCCTTCCTTCCCTTCCTCCTTCCTTTCTCTATCTCTCCTTCCTTTCCTTTCTATGTCACCCCCTCATCTCCACCTTTCCTCCCTGACTTTCTTCTGCATTATAACCCATAATAGGGAATAATTCTGAAGAGGTTAAAATTCAGTTTTAAGACAATGACCTTGAATAAACACCAGTTTCATGAAAAAATGTAGCAGGTTTCTGGAGCAATGCAAAACAAAACAATTTCTTAATCAACCAGTGCACGTAAACAGCTCTAGCCTGACACATCCACAGAGCACATAAATTGGCGTTGCATATAAAACTAAAGATGTGATGTCAACTTTACTCTCAGGCAGTCAGGACATCTAAATTTGACTCATTTTTTATAAAAATACTTCAGATGCATATCTAGGTGCTTTGGTGTCTGGAATAGAAAGAAATTATGTGTCCTCCTTGGTTGTTATTTTATTTATGTCATTATCCTTCACTAGATACTATTATCCCCTTGCCACAACTTGCTTCCAGCTACCGAAAAAAGTGGATTTCTGCTTCAAGCAAGGAAAGTACATGAAGGAATGGCAGGTTTTCTCTCTGGGGGTTATTTCAATGTGTAATGCTCTTGCATGTAAATGTGAGTTAGTATGAATATCACCTTTACAGAATTCTTGAGGGAGCTATATTTTTGACAGGTAAGGAAACACATAGCACTGTAGTAACCAGAAATATTATTTGTGAATGCTCAAAAATCATCACAGTGAATCAAGTTTTTATTTTATTATTATAGTAAGATTATGCTGAATCTTATTGCTCGGATAACAGTATAACAGCATAAAACATTGCATTAATTACAGTAACTGTTCTATTGGATGAGAAAATCTGGGGTGGGTGATTTTCAAAATAGCAGGCAGTCAATTAAGAATGTGAAAATGCATACACAATTCCATGCTAAAGTTGGGTTCACAATTATGACAAAAATAGATTTATGAATTATAATTTACAGATTTGACTCTACAGCAATAGTAATTGCTCATGCAGATTGTCTACACAAAGGGACAACTGTTTTTGCTTCTGCTGTTGCTAGCCTGGCATTTGGGAATTGGTGCCTAGACTCTTTTAAAATTTAATCCCTTTGCAAAATAAACTCTTGTTGTATGAACTGTAATTTTCTCATTTATTCTAGCTGAGATTAGTGTTGTATTATTGGAATGATGGTATAAGAAGCCTTGACTTTTCTTTCTGTACACAACTACCTCAAGACAATACCATAGCAGTTGTATGCAGGAGTGTCTGCAGACCTCATAAACTTTGCAGGGCACATCGAAGTTAAACCTTCAGTGGGGGAGTCATAAACATATTGTCAAACTCTTTCTGACTACTTATCTGAGGATGACTACCCTCACATCAAAAACTGCTTTAAATACACAGTAGAAGTACAGAAATCCATAAGGTAGGGTGCCCTTGACTCAGCACTTCTGATGCCAACCTGTTAAAAGCTACATCTAATTCTAAGTACTCTGGTAAAATGCTTACTATAGTCAATAGGGCTTTTGACTCACTAAGGTTAAGAAAGCAATACTGGATTCTGTTATTAAGCTGTTTTAAATTTAAATGAAACAGAAAAGTTTATGGACTAGGGAAATTTCAATTCTGTGTAAATTATCAAATATGAAGAAGTCTCTCTCATCTGTATTTTCAGAATAACTAGAGCAGAATTGAAAATAATTTAAAAAATAACCCCAAACCCAATATAGAACAGTTGAAAAAAAGGGAGCTGAAAAAGTGATTGTAATTTATACAATAATAGCTGGGAAAAAAAAGTTAAATCACATATTCAAAATCTAATAATAAAGTTAGGTAAATCCCAAAGCAACTTTGTTATGTATACCCCAAATAAATCATAACATACATCTCTTTTATGGCTACAATAAAATAGTGTAAAAGAAGGCAAACATGGAGAAGCAGACAAGAAAAAAGTATTTTTAGATGAGTTATGAAACGGATGGTGGATCATGTGATTAAAAATCCATTTAAATATATGGCACCTTAAAAATTCCAGAAAATGTTGGTGGTGTTAGACTGAAAATAGATATCTATACATCACAAAAAATTAAAAAAATGAGAAGTGTAACTCAGATAGTGACCTGAGGGAGAGAGGGAGGACAGAGGAGAGGGAGGCAGGGGAAGAGAGAGGTGCTCCTTGTAACTACTTAAAATTCCTTTATGTTGGTCTGTCTTAGTTACCAAGAAGCTGAAAAGACTACAAGAAGGTAAAAGTTAAAATTATCCTCTGTTATGCA
The DNA here is from genome assembly GCF_037038585.1 of Patagioenas fasciata. Taxonomy (NCBI): domain Eukaryota; kingdom Metazoa; phylum Chordata; class Aves; order Columbiformes; family Columbidae; genus Patagioenas; species Patagioenas fasciata. The sequence continues at coordinate 51,842,223 of NC_092520.1, forward strand.
TCCATTCAAAACTTCTATTTCTCCAACATCTTAATAGTGTGATCTCTGCTAATTTAATCTTCCTGAGATATTTTAAAGCACTTGTTGGAAAGTATACACTGCTGTTAATATCCTTCAGGATATTAAGCAATCACAGTAAAAAATTTTACACATACAGTAATCGAGGATTGGATCAATGATATTTTTCCTGTCACATTTCTGTACATATTTTAATTGAAGCTCAGGACCTCAAGTTATTTTTCTTGCACCCATAAAACTATTATCTATCTGTTAAGCAACAAGAAGTCTAGATCAAATGTTGTTAAACTGTTGATTGTAGCCACTTTTCCTGATATACGTTCCCTTGGTATTACTCTGTTTTTTTGGTATTATTACTACTGCATAGAAGTTCAATTTGACATTGGAGTCATACTTTACTGAGTGTTAGGAATAGATTCGTGGTCTATTGACCTTGACTGGCCCCCAGACACTCATCCAGCTGCTCTCTCACTCTCCCTGCTCAAGAAGACAGAACGAGAAAGATAGATGGAAAAGCTAATTGTTTGAGATAAAGACAGGGGCAACACTCAATAATTACCATCATGGCAAAACCAGACTTGACTTGGGAAACATTAATTTGATTTATTGTCAATTAAATAAAGAGCAAAATGGTGAGAAATAGAGGCAAAAACTAAAACATCATGCCCCCCATCTCTTCCATCTTCCCAGGCTCAGCTTCACTCCTTCATTCCAGTTTCTTTTGCTCTCCATCATCAAGCAGTGCAGGGGGGATGGGGAAAGAGGTTTGTGATTGGTGCAAAATGTTTCATATCTGCTTCTCCTTACTCCTTGCACTATTTCCCGGCTCTGGTATAGGGTTCCTGTCAGGGGATACAGTCCTTCGGGGAAAAATTGCTCCAGTGTGAGTCCTCCATGACCCACAGTGGAGTGGCATATCCACCTGCTTCTGTGGCTATGTCCTCCGCGGGATGCAGTGTGGGTATCCTCCCCAGCATGGTGCTGTCCATGGGTTGCAATGACTACTTGCTGCACAGGGATCCTCGTGGGTTGCAGGGAGACAATCTACATCACCAGAAGAGGAGAAGGAAAGCGCGCACATTTCAAATAATATCTTGAAAAATACCTGCATCCTTTTCAGAGACTGAATCGGCCAATGTATAAATTTATAAGCATTAATTTAGAAAGAGTAGGAGTCAATTGCCTTTAAATAAACAAATTAACTACTACTATTAATAACTGCACAAAAATCTCCTGCACAGTATCTAAACATTCCATGAGAAATTAAAGGTCAAAGATTGATTCTTACTATGATTGTGACCATGTTGAACAAAATAAAAGCCTTTTTTTATATAACTCTGAACAGAATTAAGGGTAACTGTCCCATGTTTGAGATGTGGCAAATTGAATTGTGTATAAATCAGTCTGTCCTTCTGGATGTTTCATTTCTGGCTGGCTTTGTATCTGAGCTCTAAAATTACTCTTTATATTTCTCATTACTGTTGGAAATGACCACCTATTACAGTAAATGATATCTTATCCAGACCAAGATGTTAAAAAAATTATTGAGTTGGATCACCATGTTGGATTTGCCCTTAAAAATATTAGTTTTTAAGACACTAAAGTTCATTTTGCATTGAGAATATTTAGCATTCATCTATCTGTTCTCTATCCTGAATCCAACTTGAACATGTGCTCAACAGAGAAAGGCATAAAAGGCCGATATTCACTTGGCACTTTTCCCTTGAACTTCATCCATGCATCATGCATTTCTAATATTATTCAATTCGAGGTTGTAGGCACAGAGCTAATGTGAATGTTGTACAAAAGCCAGCCAAACCAGAAAGAACAGTGCCAGTTACGTGCCAGTGTTTTCATTCTGTGATCAAATGTCTTACAGTTCCAGAAAGTCAGAGGCATTTAATAAGCTTGTCTGGCAAGTAGGATCAATTTGCATGTTTAGGAAATCTAGGAGAAGGAAGAAATTAATGAAGATTCATGTATCAATCAATTCATTGAATGCAAATGGAAAGTAAATGCAAAACATTATATTAATGAAAGTCCAGATTCCACAAGTTAAAACAGTATCTTATATATTTTAGAGCATAAAGTTAATGTAGCTTTTAATGTACACACTTTTCCTGGCAACAATGAAACAGATGATGAACCTAGGTGAAATGAGGCTAAGACCATATACTTTCCATATATCTAAACAATTTCTGTATTTTTAACAAGTGTAAACTTAAACATTCCATAAAATTTATTATTAATTTTTAATTAATATTTGCATTTTTTGTAAAAGGTGACTAGAACAATGCATTTTCTAATGGAAATTGTTACAAGGATCTGTATCAATACACCTTGGAGATTACTTCTTGAGACATGAAGTTTACAATTTAAACTCCTGAAAAGATCCAACAGCCTTATTCAAATAGAATACAATATTGAGAATTTTGAAGGCCTTAGTAAAGCTCTCAAAATTCTTACTAGAAATAGATAAACCTGGAGAAGGAGAAAGAAAAAAATTCAGTGCAAGATCTAAGTCATGATCAAGACTTTTAAATAAGTTTTTCTAAAATAACAGCATACAATTAAAAAGAGTGGGTTTTTTAGTAGATAAAGAAAAATTGGAAAAAAAAAAGATAAATATGTAATCAAGGGCCTCTTCTAGGTTATCTAATATCCAAATACATGCTTAAAAAAATCTCTCTTAAATTAAATGAGATTTAGAGGTGTAACCCAAAAGAAATAAAGAAAACCAACTTCAAATAAATTCTAGAGAAGTTTCTTTATATAGGCATACACATACATAATTTGAAAAATCCTTATCCATTTAATTAAAATAACCCCACATTTCTTCAGATAATTAAAGGTAGAATCTTAAATTTCATTTAAAAAAAAATCCTTTCATTTTTCAAAAGGTAAAGTACAAGGTGAGTTATTTTCAATAGACATAAAATAATTGATTCTGTTCCCCCAACTCAACTTTTAATGTTTCATGAAAAGACAAAACCCACGGTAATTACTGAATGGCAAGACATTAGCATTACAAAACATCCCGGTATGATCAAAGACAGTTTGTGACCTGATCAGAATAAACCATTTTGATTTTCCTGCTATTTTTTTTTACACATTAATAGGTTCTCATAAGGCACATCCGTTTAATCCAAACAACATTTTTTAATTGACCCTTACCCCTCCCGCATCCCAGTAGAGATGCATGTGGTTGTATTAGCATTTGTATGGCTATGAGAAGTACAATACATAGGAAAAGGCCTCTTTGGAAGGTGTTCAGACTCGTTACATGAAAATACGATGCACCCTCCAGTGCAAATTAGAAAATAAAACAAGTGAAACAGCATGTATGGTGGTAGCAGTAATTGACTTTGAAATATAGAACATCTCATAAAGAAAAACCAATTACTCTAGCTGGTAGTGTAAAAGCTTTGCATACATTCATAATATTTTGAAAGAAGTGAAATGAAATTTTCTGATCTCAGGAGGCATTAACTGAAGACTTCAAACACATTTATTTTTAATAAAGTTAAGCTTGAACTATGTTCATAGAGCCAAGACCCCTGAACTAATTGGTTGTGTAAATGGCCTGAAACAGAGGTCCAAGATAAATATTTTCCAACTACTGACAGTTTTAAATCTGAGACCAGTTTATGCTGTTTGAGACCATTTTACCAATACAGTTTACCAACCGATCATGGTTATACAAAGAGTTTTATATGTCTCATATCACTTTTACATTTATTGACTAAAGTAAAATAATGTCTAGATAGAAATATTGCAGTTAGAGGTTGTTTCCAAATCCATTGAAAACATTTCTTCAGATGTTTTAATAGAAACAACATCCAATGATTTAGTTAAACAAAATCTTAAAAAAAATGGGGGCACTTGGCTACTTTTGTCAAAGTTATGAGTTGCTTAATCACCTTTAATAAGTTAAATATTATATATGAGAAATAGTCTCATACAAATAACATGCTACTGATAATGCAAAATTATGACTCTGAAGTGTGCAATAGTGAATAAGTTAATCTCAAACCAAAAAAAAATTAATTAATATGTGTAGTTTATAGTGAAAAGTGCTAGGAAAAATAATCTCAAGTAATAAATAAATGCTGACCACCCTGCATCTACGAAGCTTGTGGACAGACAAAAGTATAGTGAGAAGCAATTGTGTTGAATATAAACATTTTTAAAAGCTTTCACAGAAAACCAGTGTCCAATGTTATTTAGAAGACTGGAAAAAGTTTCTGGACAGCCAAAAAGGACCATTTTACAAACACAGGCACAAAGAAAAGTGGTACTACGGATATGCCCTTGTTTTGTTCTAGAAACCATAACAATACATCTTTCATTTTAGAAACAGACAGAAAAATTAGTGTTTCACTAACAGAGCCAACAAATTTCTGTTATGGTAAAAAACTGAGGTGAATGTTAACTGCTTAAGAACAATAATGTATTTTCATAATGAGAAACCATTGTAAGTGACAGGACTAATATTTTTTATTTTTTAGTGCTGAAAAGAAGTTGCAGTGTAGTGTTTCCTATTTTGAATTGCTTTAGTTTCATCACTGAGAGTTTGATATCACTTTCCATCAAAGCATGTGTAGTTGATTACAATAAATGGATGGCGTAAGGTCAATAATGCATGCAGCAGAGGACACAATGTGCCTTGATAAAAATCAGAGATTTAGTCTTGGTTTTAAATTCAATCAATTCAAACAGTAACTCTCAATATATCCTAGTACAAACATAGGTGATGATATATAATAATGTATTTAAATCTACTTGATTAGAGATTTTGGGAAATAAAGTAATACAAAATTAAAATGCACAGAACATAGCATTAAATGTTGGAATTTATTATACTATTCACAAAACTTGTAAGAGTGTCTTATTTTGACATTATTTTGTTTTCTAGTTGACATAAGAGGTCCTTCAAGATGTTCCGCCCAGGGGAGAGCTCAGATGAACAGTTTCTAGCAAGAATGACACAGAAGGAATAAATGGTTCTAGAACACATTGCTGGTTTTTTGATGTCTGTTGTCAGTCTTAGTGCTCTGAGGAGGCTACTGAAGAAAATAGATTCTGGCAATAATTTTAACATTTCTCCAGCTGAACTGGTAAGTAGATCTCTGTGGTACAGACATAAAATTTTTGAAATGAGAAGACCTAGCAAAAGATGTATTTTTAAGGCTGGGAAAAGGAGTCAGTTGCATGAAAAAAAAGAAAAAAAAAAAAAACAAAACACCCAACTAAACAAAGCAAACCAAAGGAAAGCAATGAGACTGAGTAGTAAAATATTGGAAGGAGTAATTTAAGTTCATATTTCAAATCAGAGCGGACAGAGTTACAGAGAAATTGCTAAAAGGGAGTGGTTTGGGCTAGCAGTTGGTCATTTTCTCCTTCTATACTAACCCCTTAAATGTCAGGATTCTTTTCCATATGTGGTCTGGGATATTTTCTGTCATGTGAACCTCAGTTAGTCCTATACAACTAGCACTCCCCAGTTCCTCACAGAGTACATCTATACTGTGCTATAGTATGCAGGAAATCATCTTTGTGGTGCTAATTTCCCTTGCTGAGTGTTTACTATGCACTCTGCTGTATCACTGACACACCTGACAATGTTTTCCTGATATGTAGTGCCAGGGCAAAGCTATAGACTAAGAGACCTTTGGAAATGTCCAATGGGGATATTCAGTCATTTAGCACTTCGCTGTTTGTGCATGTGGAGTCCATGCTTCAGACCAACAACTGATGCGGGCATGGTGCTTTATTTCCTACTCAGAATAAAGCTGACTAAACATTGTTTATTGTGTTTGATTTTGGCATTAAGAAAGTATCCCTTTTTCATTCAAAGGTTTGTATTTCTACAATTTTGGTCAAATGAGTGTTTAAGACTAATTGGTTGTTTTGTTTGGTTTGTGGGGTTTTTTGTGTGTGGTGTTGTTTTTGTTTTTGGTTTTGGTTTTGGTTTTGGTTTTTTTTGCGTATTAGTACCCCTTTAGTCACTAACTCCTTCTCTCCTTCTCAGAGCTGATAGCCTCTTTCTCAAATTTCATTTGTTTTTGCTCCCAGAATGGAAAATTTCACCAAGTTTTTCCTCCTTCCTCAGGAGACTGAGGAGTGACCTCATTAATGTTTACAGATATATGAAGGGTGAGTGTCATGAGGATGGAGCCAGGCTCTTCTCAGTGACAACCAATGGTAAGACAAGGGGTAATGGGTTCAAACTGGAACACAGAAGGTTCCACTTAAATTTGAGAAGAAACTTCTTCATAGTGAAGGTAACAGAACACTGGAACAGGCTGCCCAGGGAGGTTGTGGAGTTTCCTTCTCTGGAGACATTCAAAACCTGCCTGGACACCTTCCTGTGTAACCTCATCTAGGTGTTCCTGCTCCGGCAGGGGGATTGGACTAGATGATCTTCTGAGGTCCCTTCCAATCCCTAACATTCTGTGATTCTGTGAAAGGTCATATCCTTATAATATATATCCTTATCCATATATCTTATTGCATAGATACCTGCTAATATACGTTTATTTTACCAAGGATGTGAATGCTTGTGTGAATGTGGGGCTTCCATAACAGTATCATAAGATGTCTAAATAAAATCTCCATGGATTTTTACAGTGCTATATGCAACTGTAATGCATAGTAATGAAACATCTCTGACATATGCACATTTATTAACTTAATCTACAGGAAATAAAACATGGTGGGTGGGATTGAGCTCCAGATTAAAAGGTTAGAATGTGGGTGTCTGCATCTAGATGTTTATATCTACATGAACCAGGCAAAAAAAAGTCACCATCTGAGAACTGATCCTAAAATATCTCCTGAAAGGTATTTAGGACATATGAGGTGAAATGACAAAAGATAAAAAGACCATATTATAAACTGACTATTTCAGTGTCCTGTGAAGAGTGCAACTCTGAACACTGCAGTCCTGCAAAACACTGCGAAATGGGATGACTGGGACCAGCAGTCCTGTCATTGTATGCCATAACATGGCTTGTTTGTCTGCATTTGATTCTCGACAGGCCTAACAAGTGCAAAAAATCTGCATTCTGTGAGGGATTATTTGAACAGGAACTTGATTATTCATTAGGTTTTAACAGGTCTTGCAGAGTCATTTATTTTTTTTCTTTGAAACTTATCTGTAGTAAAATCTACTAATTGCCAGATTTAAAATTATACCTTACTGGTCCACATTATATGATATGATATCAAAATCTATAGTACTTATAGGAAATATGTGTATTTTCGATTTTTTTTCTCAATAAATGCTGTATGATATTCAATTGTCTTAAAGATGTGATAGTAGGAAGAATTCAAAATATAACATAGTTTAACATGCCATTATGTTTGTACCAGAAGGTACAAAAGGAGAAAATGGAGTACATAGCAAGAAGTTCAACAACCCAGAGAGAGCAGGAGCATACTAAAGAAGAAAACAAATAAAAAATTTATTGTGAATAATATTTAAACCCTAGGGGGTCAGTAAGGCTCATGGAGGGTGTAGAGCACTATTTGCTATTGTTGTTAGTTGCCAGAATTGCTGGGCTACCACGAGAAACCACTAGAGTTCCTGCTGTTGATCCATCTGCAGAATTTTACACATGCCAGCTTGCTTCATTGGGGTGGGAAGACAGAGGTTGCAGAAGTTACCAAAACAAGATAGCAGGATGGATTTTTCCTTTCATTATATTTTTCCAGGTGTTCTTTCCACTGAGACAATTATAATTCTTGTGCTATTGTTTTTGATGCTAATGTCAACTGGTGTTAAGACAGAATTTAGTTATTCACCGCCCGATGCAGCATCCACTGATTCCTCTGTTACTTAGGAAGTTAAATTGCTAATCACAGCTGGGTCCAGCTCATGAAAGAATAAAATGCATTATCATTAAAATGATCACAAAAGCAAGCAAGCAAACAAAAATACTTCTGAAAGGTGTACCCAGGACTTTCTTCCAGCTGCAGCTAGTAACAAACAAACACAGGCGTCTTCTAGATTTACTACCAGCTTTCACCAAGTTAAACATATGGACATATTACAGCAGCTGCATTACTTGCAGCCTGGGAAACATAATAGTTTGAAATTAAAAGAGCAGGATCGAAATATTCAGATATACAAGCTCTTTCCACTTCATGTGCACTTAATAGTTGTGCTTCCTATGCTTTTATATTTTTTTCCTGGTTTGAATACTGGTCACAGCAGCACGCTGTACCTAATATGTCCCCACCAACACTAATGTCTCCTTACCCTTTCCCTCCTATTCCAATTCTCATATAAGAATTTGTCATCCACGCATCATCAAAGAAGCAGAATGACACACTACTAGCATGGAAAAAGATTTAAACACGTTAAAGATAGTGGAGGAATTCTCAATGAATTCAGTGGGCTTTGAACAATGTCAAAAGTCTTGGTAAGAATTACAGGAACATTTTTAAATTCAATATATTTGAATATGAATGAGTAGTGCATTGTGTGACTTATATTAGGTGGACCAAAAATGTGCTCCAGTTCTGTGCATTCAACTAATTTACTCTACTCAGTTGGTATCATATTTACAGAGAGTTTACTGAAGCCCTTGATCCAGCAAATAATTTAGTCTACCTTACTCAAGTTGCATAAAGAAGACCATAAAACCCTTTTGATGACTGATTTATACTTAAATTTACTTTGCGTATGCTTATTAGTTCAAGCTATATGTGCACATATTATAGATTTTCTCTGTACAAATTACTGTATTTTAATTTTAATATGAGGAAAATAATAATTAATATTTCTTTATATGATAATTCCACCAGAAACTTCAGAAAAATGCTTTATTAAAAGAAGCTCAAATTCCGTGATAAGTGGAAGGTATACTGAATGAATCTAAAATTCATCAAACAAACAAATACATATTGAACAAACAAATTCAATCTTTCCATTCACTAACACGGCTGTCATTTGGTAGTGTCACTGCAGAAACACTGTCCAAAATGATAAATCATTATTTTTTTGTGGCAAATTGCCATGAAAAGAAATTAACAATTGCACAAAATGCAGATAACTGGTAACAATATCTGTCACTCGATTTTATGTTTTCCCAGTTATCTTTCCATTACTTCAACATTTCCTCCATCAGTTCAGATAAGTGTGTCTGTGAATTGATTTTTATACAGGAAAATAAGTTGACTCACTTTTTAATTTTTTATATTTTTTTTTATTTTTTTCTTCTGACACAGGTATCCTGGGAAGAGCATACAGATGTTATCTGATTGCGCAGGGATGGGATTGAAAAGGTCAAGAGGCAGCTAGAGCTGAACTTGGCAGGGAATGCAAAGAATATTAATAAGAACTTCCATAGATATGTGAATCAGAAGCAGAAAGTCACAGAAAGTGAGAAGTGGAAGACAGGGTGGTGATTTGATACAGACAGCATGGCTTCATCAAGGGCAAGACTTGGCTGACCAACCTAGTGGCCTTTTAAGATACAGTGACTTCATCAGCAGAAAAGAGAAATACTACAAACGTCATCTATCTGGACTTTTGTAAAGCCTTTGACAAGGTCCCCACAATATCCTTCTCCTAAATTGGAGAGATATGGTTTTGATCGATGGACTGTTCGGTATACGAGGAACTGGTTGGAGGGTCGCATCCAGAGACCAGTGGTCAATGGCTCAATATCCAGATGAAGATCAGCGGCAAATGATGTCCATCAGGGGTCTGTGTTGAGGCAGGTACTGTTTAATATCTTCATCAATGACATAAGTGGGATCAACAGCACCTCAACCTGTTTGTAGTTGACACCAAGCTGAGTGGTGTGGTTGAAATGCATGCCAGTCAGAGGGACTTGAACAAGCTCGAGAAGTGTGCCCATGTGAACCTCATGAGGTTTAACAAGGCCAAGTTCAAGGTCCCACACTTGGGTCGGGGCAACCCCCAGTATCAATACAGGTTGGACAATGAAGGGATTGAGAGCAACACTGTAGAGAAGGGCTTGGGGGTACTGGTGGATGAAAGGTTGGAAAATGAGCTGGCAACTTGTGCTTGCAGCTCAGAAGGTCAATTCTATCTTAAGCTACATCAAAATGAGCGTGGTCAGCAGGTTGAGGGAGATGATTCTGCCCCTCTGCTCTATTCTGGTGAGACCCCACCTGGAGCATGGTGTCTGACTCTGGAGTCCCCAGTACAAGGAAGACATGGACCTGTTGGAGAGGGTCCAGAGGAGGGCCACCAAGATGTTAAGAGGGATGGAACACCTCTCCTATGAGGATGTGCTGAGAGAGTTGGGGTGTTTTATCTGGAGAAGAGATGGCTCTGTAGAGACCTTATTGCAGACTTTCAATACTTAAAGGGGGCTTATAAGAAAGATGAGGACAGAGCTTCAGTAATGCCTGTAGTGATAGTACAAGGGGTAATGCTTTTAAACTGAAAGAGGGTAGATTTAGACTAGTTATAAGGAAAAAAATGTACGATAATGGTGATGAAACACTAGAACAGAGAGGTCGTAGATGTCCATCCCTGAAAACATTAAAGGTAAGGCTGAATGGGGCTCTGAGCAACCTGATCTAATTGAAGGTGTCCCAGCTCGTTATAGGGGGGCTTAGACTAGATGACCTTTAAAGATCCCTTCCAACCTGAAATATTACATAATTGTATTATTTGGTTCTATGAGTCTATGGTTCTACCATTCAGTTCTATGATTTTATGATTCTATTCCCAAGTATTGGGAACTAGGACTTTTTTTTTTTTTTTTTAATTATGTTTTTTTCAAACCTTTGTCATTTATTAGTGATATAATTGACAATATTTTTTCCAAGAATGTATGAGTATAATGGTACTGAACATTAAATCATCCTCTGAAAAGCCTGAGGAAGATAAATAGCCATCTATAATTCTATCAAAAAAAAAAAAGTATGGAATATGACACACTAGCTTTTTGCTGTCTTTACTGAATAAAAAATTATTACATTACTGGGAGATCTCCTTTTTAAGCTAGCAACACACTTCAGTCCAAGTGGAGTTGAGATAAAGAGGGTTAAATGCAGTAGTGAGTTTAATTTAATGCATTAAATCATTTCAGTTTTTAAGGATTTTGAAGGGCAGTTGTCCGTTTGCTTGAATTTTACTTATTCAGCTGGTTCTGAGCAATAACCTTATAAATCACAAAGCTGGAAGAATCAAGGTATGCTTATTTTCTTATTTCTTTTATTTTGTTTGTCAGCAGTTCACTTGCAAGGGGATAATTATTCTTACTTACAAAACGTTCTCTCTTGCTTTCAAAAAACGGCAGTTGTTGATTAATTTTCAGAAAAAAACCCACAATCCTTAATGATTCATAGCTACTTTCACACCACCAAAACCACCAACCCTAAATCCAAAATATAACTTAGCTAGAATCGGCTACCTGGAGTTCCTTTCTTGACAAGAAGTCAGTCAGAGAGTAGAAGTCCCAGCTAAAAAGAATTTATGCAAGTTAGTTTAACAGAATTAAATTACAAGTGTTAACTAATCAATATTTAAATATCTAAGTGTGTTTTTTAGTTCAGGCAACACTCTGAAAAATGGTCTACAATAGTGCCAGTCTCCTGAAGGGTGTGTACTTTGCAGAAAAATTTAAAACTCTCCCACAGATCTCCTGATAATAGGTTTGGTAAGAACAAGCCAATCACACAAATATAACATTGGAATATGCTAAATATAGGGGATCTTGTGGGCCTCATCCCCAGATTTTTAAACTTATCTCCCAAGACATGGGATATCACAGTATTGCTGTCTTTCAATAGAAGCAGGTTTCAACATACAGGTGAAAAGATGACTTGCAACTATTTAAATGGAACAAAAATTATAATACTTTATTATTTTGTTCCCTCAAGGAGGTGAAGGTTTTTGTTTGTGTATTTAAGTATTTAGAGACATACTCAACTTGTCCTTTGGCAGTTAAAAAAAAAAATAAACAACTGAATACGTCACCATATTAATTCTGTATTAAAATGCAGAGTTTCTATGTTTAAATGGCAAATGGCATCAAGCTGTGATTTCAATTAACTTTTAAAAAGAAACTCCTTGCAATTTCTGTGGTTAGTATTCTCATCGCAGAGGACTAATATCAGCAATCTGTTTCTAATTTTACAGTTATATCAGAAATCACTTGGCAATGGAGTAGTCATTTTTGCACATAAGAGAAAAGACATAACACTTCACATGTGATACTGGGAATGTCATACAGTCTTACCTTAAAAACGTTTTACAAAATTACTGACCATTTCTTTATTTTTTTTTCTCCTTTCTTTTTTTCTTTTTTCCTTTTCTTTTTTCTTTCTTTTTCTTTTTTCTTTTTTCTTTTTTCCTTTTTCTTTTTTCTTTTTTTTCTTCAAAGGTCTTATAACATCAAATTAATCTTATTTTATTGCACGCTATATATTTCTAATTATTTGCATGCAATTACATCTACATTAATTTTTTGCCTCCAGCCATTTTAAAAAATTGTCCTGTTATTCCTTGCTGCCTTTTTTTTTTTCTTTTCAGACATAAGCTTATTTTATCTTCATATCTATTTGCTCCAAAAATTATTTCATTGCTCTCCCCAGGAACAGTTTTGTTTTGTTAGCACACCTTTGAAAAGTAATCAATTGTCTTGTTACAAAGAACTAAAGAAACAACTGGTTTGAATATTTCTATTTGTTTTCCTTGGAATTTTACATTTCCAATTCTGATTTAAATGTATGGGAAGATTAGAATTAAAGTTATGAAGAAAATAAATGTAGTGATTTTGTGTAGGTGTTTTGGGGCATGTGGCTTTTTTGTTGTTGGAGGAGGTTTGGTTTTTTTGGTTGGTTGGTTATTTTTCTTTGTTTTCTTTTGAATTCGGTTTTGTTTTTTTTTTTTTTTTTTGAGAGATGAAGGAATATGTTCGACATGTCTTTTCAGATCTATTAAGTCCAAGGGACTCTGAACACTCTTCATTTACCGTGTATGAAGGAACTATACACATGGAAAAGGCCACTGACCTGAAACGTACTATAGGCCTTTGCTGCAGCTTGGGGATGGACAGAATGGCACATTCATGCATTATGGATGTGTAGATGCATCCAAAGACATTATTGGGACTTCCAAGCATTTTCAAGCCTGGATAGAACCAGCGAAGGTTAAACAAGCAGATAGTCAAACCAAACCAACCCCCTCCCCCCTCAGAAAAAAAGAGAGAGAGAGAACATGCTTGTTACAATTGAAGTACATTCTGCAAGCAAATTAATATTAATAAAATAAAAAATACTGCTAATGAAATACTGTTTCATTATGATGCAGTTACTGACATGCAGCTGCTGATACATGCAGACCATGTAGTGACAGGCTTGAAAATCACAAGCATAGCAGGGAACTGGGTACAAAACAGACTGAATTACATAAATAAATTTGCCTTAAGAAAGTAGTACTATAATAATACCTTGTTCTCCTCTAAATAGACATGTTCAGTATAGTCTTTATGAGATCAGATATACAACTATGTGTGATCAACATTTTGTTCTCAATTTTGTTCACAGTCTAATAACTTTTAAATCACCTGATTTTGGAGAATGAGGAAGTAGGACACACTTTTGAAGCTCACTGAAAATTAAGAAAATGTATCTATCACTGATTTTCAAAACATTTTTAAGTGGAAAAATGCAGTGCCTCCTCAGTAAACTAGCTGCAGCATGTGGAAAGTTCAGGAACACCATGTGGGTAACAGCTGAAAACTGAAAGGAGTATGAGTATTCTTTAAACACCCACAGTCAATATGTGTAACTTTATGCAAGATGGAAAACACAGAAGAATCACACATTATCAGTGAAGTGAGTCATGACTGATAGAGATATAAAACAAATGTATGACAAAGATGAACCAGAAATTGTTAAAGTGTGTGGGTTTTCTTTGACTATTTGTGTAGATATTAAACTAAAGAAAAAAAGTAACCCTGTATTTTTAATAGTTGATTTTTATATTCTCTCTCTTAAAGAAAAAGAAAATAATGTACTAGTTGCTGAGTTTCAAATGTATCCTAACATTCTTTTAGTAGACCTATCAAATTCCTAATCAGTAACTGAATATCTCCAATGAAAGTATCAAAAAGGACACTGTTAAGAGAGATCATAGGACAATGAGTTAGACAAAAATTATGAAAGGGATTTTTTTTAGACTATAAGTACTTCAGAATTCTTCAGTGGTGCTAGGATTAAAATATTTCCAATAAGGGTGTATACAAAACAAAGCATGCCATCAAATCCCTTGCAAATACTGCCTTACTGTGCCTGTCTCCTTGCCACTGTATTTCTATTCCATCATCCCAACATCCCAAAGGAAGAAAAAGTGAGGAACTGATTTCCCATTAGAAAGGGGAAACTATACTTTGTGAGTAAGTTGCTGCTAAGGTCCTCAAATGACTACCATAAGAAATGCTTCAGCTTAACACCTCTGACCTCCCTCTTTCACCACATTTAAAACATTTATTGTTTAAGGCATTGTGCGAAAATGTCTCAGGTGGCAGAAATAACCTAGCGTACTTGGTTCCTACTATAGGTTTCATCATCAGTTGTCTTTTTTGTTTGTTTGTGTCACTTGTATTCTGTTTTTATTTCATATCAGTCATCAAAAACATCTTTCTGATTTCACACACATTTATTTCCATAAGCAATTTTTTAATTAATTATGTCTGGAATTTCAAAGATGCAATTGAAATAAATTAATCTAAATTGAACTAATTGTATGGGGAAAAGTGTTGTTTGATCCTGTACCTTTAATCACAAGTGAAATCTTTTATCTGTCAGAATACAGATGCAGTGGATCCTGAAGTCATAAAGTCTAAACAGTCTTCAGAGACCCTGTGTTACACACAAAGGCCTCCTGAATTTGACTGATAGTTTATAATTAAATATTTTTATTAGAGAAATTACAACATGATCTACTTAGAGGTAATTTAAATGTTTCTCTTGAGAAGCTAATCCGCTAATTACTTCCTTATATTTTCTTTCAAATAATTCTATAATTCTAAATTAAACTGTCTGCATTGAAAATTAATAAATAAATTCGGATTATTAATAAAGTACAGACAAAAAATACCTAATTTACTCACAACTGGTTACTCTTTCCAACTTTGATCAAACATTGTCAGTAGGAGTGATGAACGAAAATATTTCATGAAATACTTACAGTATAATTTTGTAATGCTGTAATGTGTTGGGTGATAAGAACATGAAAAATTGCAGCATACTGTAGTATATTCAGTTTATGTGGAGTTGGCACATAACTCAGACATGTTTTATGTTTTCAAATATTTACTTGAAGTATTTCGGAGCTATGATATACAAACTACAGAAACCATTAATCAGACTATTTGGTTCCAAACACTGGTATTAGCTCATTAATTTCCCTGCAAGTTAAATGTGTTTCCATGAAGCCAAAATTTTGTCATTAGTGTTAAGTGGGAGTCAAAAGGTTGACATTCCAACTTCACTTACATTTTGTTCTGTGAATGTTTAATCTGCAAACTATCAAGCTGAGATGTACCAATCAGAGTTAAAAATCATGTACATTCCAAGTCCTGGCTGTGTGTATTTGATTGCAATCAAGAATCATCTGATCATCTAACCAAGAGTACTGGAAATAAAATATACTTTGATTTTAGTGATATCTCACTTAAAGGATGTATAATTCTGCCCCCCTTCATTCTGAGGGCTTTGGTTTACAGTGTGGTTGTTTTCCTACTCATGCGATAATCCAAAACCAAAAAATAAATTATGTCCATAAATACATCTGAATATCATACATACACGTCACAATACACAGAAGCTTCCTGTCCTAAAAATACTACATCTTAACATATATAGTATTGCATACAAAACAAACATATTTAGAGATAATTTTAAGAAGAATGGAATAAAAAAATTAGTTAATCTATAAATAATATACATTTCTGGTTTTTAAGACGTTATATGGTTAACCAGAACTTACATATTCCGTGTTTTAGTCAATTGTTCCTCCTTGTGTCTTAAACTCTGATTTTGAAACTTTTAGTAAAGAATATTAATAAAATTCATTTCAGACTTTTTTTTTTACATTAGTTTATACAAATACTGATACTTTTAATCCCTTTTTAAGGCATAGAAGTAACAAAATAAAAAATATTTGAATAAAATGTATTTTTAGTATACAGATATCATTTGATGTTAATTTTACTCTCTATTTTGTCTTCCTGACTTTGATGTGCAGATTTGTGATCTTTTGAATACTTCTTATATAAAAAGGATATTTTTACATCACAGCCATCCCTCTCATTTGTAATGATGCTCTCCAGATCTGAATGAGATTTCTATATGCTTATCATCAGGAAAACGGATTCTTATAATAAAATGCTGTATTAATGTCTGTCTTCCTTTAAAGAAGTGTACCAAAAGTACTGTTTCATGGATATTTTTATTCAAGTATTATCAAGAAATAATAGAAGATACTCAGAGGTGACACCACTTTTTCTGTAACAAATGCATTTCAGAAAGAAAAGGGAATTCATAAAAGGGAAACTGTTTAGTCCAGGGGAAACTAAGGTCTGATAGTGAAAACTCTGCAAATATTCTCAGTAAAAACATAAGCAGCACTTGTTTCCCAGATCAATTATTTTTATAGGTCAGTTAGGATAAAGCTTTGGTTTCTTTTAATCATCAGACATAGTGGCACTGAGTGCTATTAATATACTATGTTGCTTAAAGAACAAAAAGCCACGTAAATCCACTTTATTATCCAGTTTCATATATTTTTCTTATTCAAGCAAACACATTCTACTCCTCTTCACAAGCAATTGTCTCAATTTCTTCCAGAAGACGGACTTTATACAAATAATGTATTATAAAACTGATCCTTTGTTTTGAGAGGAATACAGAAACATGGAATTGTTCTCCTATCACCAAAGCTTGGACTGTGCTGTTAGTTACGTAAACATCTGCGAAGAAAAGGGGTGCTTTCAGGTGACAAGTCTTTTCCCTCTGTAGCATTCCTATCCCACTCTGTTTTAACCTCAGAAGCATTTACCTTTGTTAGCCACAGCAGGAACTTGGGTGACTAGAGATGTAGTAGATGGCCAGATACATGAAGAAAGATAAGGAAAGTCCTCCTAAACAGGAGACAGGCTTACAAAAACATTAGTTCAGGTTTTGTGTATTAGATTTAAAATAAACTTGCTCAGTTTTCATTTTAAACCATAGATTTTTCAAAAAAGAAATCACTGTTGCAAATAACACCTTCAAGTGATCCTTTATCTTCTAGGTCAGAACACTAACATATTTAACCTCCCACTGCCAGAATCACTAAATGTGTGAAGTCTGAGGGTTAAAAATACTACTAGAAGGAAGGAAAAATGGGTATATGATGATAAAGGGATAAAGAAGATGGCTTTTTTTCAAGTCTGGTATATCTGCTTTCTATTTTAAGCAAAACTATAGTCAAGAAAAATAGCTTGATGAACAAGAAGTCACACATGGTTTTGGTTCACTGTGACATGTCACCTTTCCATCACATCAATTACTGTATTTTGGAGTGAACACAACAACATTTTTCAAAGAAGCACTGTGATCTCTGACTACGAATATTTAACAATTATCTTTAATGTTTTCATACATATTGTTTTACTGTTCCTGTTTCTAAATAAGATGCTAGATAAATCTGTATTATCCAGCTAATATGATGAGGAATTATTGAGAGACACTGTAGAAAATACCAGTAGTAAAGAAGTAGAGTCAGAGGGAATTAACCTATTGAAGCCATTAGTTTTGTTAAGCAGACTGTTATAAAGTTGTCATATGCATGTCCTCCATGATCTTTTCATCTATACATACCACCCAATAAAATTCCCTGAACTGTATCTCCAGCAAGTGACGTAGAGAAGAAAGAATGGATTACTGTAGGTGTAAAAGATGATGATGGAAAACAGACAACTTGAAAAATTATTTACTGTAACTTCATAACTCCATGGACACTTTAAGTAAACTTGTAGTTGAGTTGCTGCCAAAAGAAACAGATTTTCTTTCCTTATCTCTGGGTGTTGTGTTCTCTTTTTTTTTATTTTCTCTGTGAACAAAAAAAAAAAAAGTTTGTTCTCTTACCACAGAACCAATACACATTGGAATTGTGTTTTATACATGTTTTCTTGGATTAGTTTTGTTCCATAAAAATGCCTGCTTTTCTTCAACGTCTGTGAAGGAAATCTAAAGTAATTAACTCAGAAGCAGAAGCACAACTTACAGACTTTTTATTTGGTCAGATGACTCTCATCTATAATGTCTGTAGAAAGCCCTAGGGTTTTTTACACCTTACTTCTTCATGAAAGGAAGTCAGTGGGTTCTTAACAACTGACTGGTATTCAACCATCAGATAGACTGGTAACAGTCCTCTAGCAAACGAAAACTACTACAGACTTCCATTATGATTTCTGAGTTGAAATAAACGAGTAAACGTTGTCCCCAGATGAAACATTAATCAAGTTTGGGCATAAACAAGTTGCATTCCCTTTTTTTCTTCCCTAATTTTGAGACAGCACTGATTGTAATTTTAAGTAAACCTTGAGCAAATTTCAGTGGATTTGATGCTAAAACTTTACCAAATAATAAAAATAATTCTTTAACAACTTTTATTTCTCTATTTTTTTTTATTTCTATATTTTATGTAGTACATGGCTGTTTAAAAAGCTTAGCAGTATGTCTCATTTGACAAAACGATACTTTTTTAACTTATTACTGTTCCATATATATCTTTACCTAGAAAGATTTGTCTGCTGTTGTGCTTTGAAAAAAAATCTGCAAAGGTGTAATTGAATTTTAATAATTTGAACATATGGTTTTTATTAAGTAAAGATAATAGTGAGAATAGTATGAAAAAGAGACTACTCAACAGTAATACACAACAAAACTAATATTCTTAACTATATGGTTTTCAATTATTCTTTTTCACAAATCTGTTTATAGATTAAGGTCCAGCAAATTCCTGAAGCGTGTGTTTAAATTTGACCACACATCATGCTTAAAAATATGTTTAAGTATTTTAACTCAGGATAAACAACAACAACAACAAGTACATAAGATCATTGAAAAATATAAGCTATTATGTAATCTAATTTGAAATAGTAAAATTATTTTCAGTCAATTTATGAATTTTTCAAAATGTTCAACAAGCCACTGAATTTTCAGTGCACATAACCTTTAAAAAATAAACCTTTCTTTTATATTTAATTTTTAAACAATTTATTCACCAAGATTCACTCAATTTCATAAAAGTAACCCACTGATAATATTTGAAATTTTATTAAGTGTCTTGCTAAGGTGATACTTCAGCTTCTATGTACACGTGTTATTTAGTCTCTCATAAGTAATTAACAAAGTATTTGCTGTAATGTTTAAACACTTTAAGAGTCATTAATGTTTTTAATAAGCAATCACTATTCAGCATCCCTTTAAAGTGAATATTATTACAAGGTAATAATCTGCAACCTCTCAGTGTTTCCATTTGAGCATAAGTAAAAATATCTGTATGGTCAAGGTGACTGAAGAGCACTACAGATTCCCCAGAAGGGTTGTAGAAACACTGGCCTTGGAGGTACTCTAAAGCTGTCCGGATATGGTTCTGCACAACTGGCCGTAGATGACCCTGTTTGAGTATGGATTTGGACAAGATGACCTCCAGAGCTCACATCTAACCTCAACCATTCTACAATTCTGTGATTCTGTGAAAGAGTTAAAAACAAATCTGTTTATTGAACCATATTTTTTCATTTAACCACAACATCATGCTTACTTGAAAGTGTATTTTTGGTCTGCCTTTATATCAAATTGATTTTGTTAATAAGGTTTTCTTGGGCATTTGTTAGCAATAGCTCTGATATTTTTGTCCTTTCTTATTTAGACACTTGAAAAAAATAATTTGTGAATTTGACTGACTTCATATATATATCAAAATAAGATCTATGAATCATAGTCAGAAAGGCAACTATTTTCTTCCTTGATTATAATGTGACCTGGTATGACAACTTCACCTACAGGTGTCTAAATATAAGGCTGAGGGATTTCACCTTGCTCATCTTCAATAAAATAGTCACCATATTATATCAACAAAAAAGATCATAGAATCCTAAAATTACTTGAGCTGCAAGGGACCTTTAGAGATCATCTAGTCCAATCTCCTTGCCATGGGCAAGGACATCTTTCACTAGATCAGGTTGCTCCAAGTCCCATCCAACCTGACCTTGAATACCTGCAATGATGGGGCATCTACAATTTCTCTGGGCAACCTGTTTCAGTGTCTCATCACCCTCATCATAAAAGTTTCTTCCTTATGTCCAATCTGAACCTATCCTCATTTGGTTTAAAATCATTGTTCCTTGTCCTGCCACTGGAGACCCTTTCTTTTAACCCCCTTTAAACTGTTGAAAAACTGCAATAAGGTGTTCATGAGCCTTCTCTTCTCCAGGATGAACAATCTCAACTCTCTCAGTCCTTTGCCATAAGAGATATGTTCCAGCTCTCTGATCATTTTAATGGTCCTGCTCTGTACCTGCTCTAAGATGTCTATGTCTTCCTTGTGCTAAGAGCTACAGAGCTGGACACAGTAATTCAGACAGGGTCTCATGACAGCAAAATAGATAAGGAAAATCACCCCCTTCCACCTGCTGACCATGCTAAGAGATAGCATTCAAAAATACAATCTAATTAGCTTTACTAACAGAAATGTTGTGAAAATAAAAAATGTTTTTATTTAATTATTTTTACAATTAAATATCTCATTGTTTTCTCTGAGAAGCCTTAGGATGTAAGGATGTCTCATACTTCAGAGGGAAAAACACATGACTAGTAACCAAATTCGACAGTATGGATTATGATTCATCTTTTAGATACAGAAATTTCACTATGTAGAAATAAATTAAAGGAAACTAGATTGCAAAGTGATTAGATCATTACTCAACAAATGAGAGACAAATAAAACACCATCTTTTAGGTGGGTATTTTAAAGAATAATTGTCTAAGTGGTCTTTCTTTTTTTTTTTTTTTCCTCTTGTACTCTTGAAATGACTTTTGTATGAAAACATTACCCATGTCCTTGAGGCTAGATGAAGTATTCAAACACCAAACCTTCTTGAAATCAGGTCTTGAGATTTATTATGTACTATCTGCTATTCTTATACAAAGTGAGAATTAAAAAAAACCAGTTCAGAATAAATGTTTGACTCAGACTTTGTGTAGATACATATTAAAACCAAGCAACATGCCAAAACATCAGAATTGCTTATTTCCCTGTAAAACCACTAAATGCACAGTGCTCTATCTCAGCTTCCGGATTTTTTTTTTTTTTTTTTTTTTTTTTTTTCTGGAAAAGACAGGCACATAGCTAAGAGCTTTTACCTTCTGTGACTGCAGAAGAGCTTTCGCCTTTTCTGAATTACTCTCTGATCCACAGTACAAATTTTAAATACTTCTCTACTGTCATGATTCAGTGAATGTGCCTGATAGCTAATAGTTAAAAGGGTAGTTGAGACAACTGAAAGAAGAACACTATTACTATTTTTTAAAATCTACTAAGATATGAACTATCATATCAAAATGTCATAACAATTTCAGTGTTGTAGTTGATAGTGTATATGTGCAAATGTGACACTAGAAATCTCAAGAGTATGATGCAATAGCCA
This sequence comes from Patagioenas fasciata, assembly GCF_037038585.1. Taxonomy (NCBI): domain Eukaryota; kingdom Metazoa; phylum Chordata; class Aves; order Columbiformes; family Columbidae; genus Patagioenas; species Patagioenas fasciata. The sequence continues at coordinate 51,863,933 of NC_092520.1, forward strand.
TTCGCACACGGATTTTGGTAAAGCAGAAAAATAGAGCACCAAAGCAAACCTAGCTCTTGAATGAAGACAGATGTTCCCTTGGTTTGCTGAAAAGGTTTCTTGCAGAAGAGAGAAACCCAAAAACAAAACTCAACTTGTCACAGAGCATTTTTTATGAAGACAAGTTTGACGTAAATCAAGAAACATCATTTTAAAAATAAGATACATGGTTCTTTTCCAACTGTGATCTCATCAGTGCGAATTTATATATATATTGTAAGAGAGAGCTGAGGCGGACAGGAAGTGTACTGTTCAGAACTGCTTGTCCTCAATAAGGATTACTGAGCCCTCTAAGCACTGCTGACAGCTCATCATGCAATGAAAGTTCTGCTGATGTGAAAGTAGCTCTGATGATGCCTCATGTACCTTCATGCATCTCCCTTTCGTTTTGCTACTGATCGACTGCACACACTTTACACAATTTCTCTTAAAACTCTAAAATTGGTTGATCAAATCCTGTCTTTCATCACAATTCTAGCTACTAATTCTGTTTGATGAGCAAGGCAATGAATCAGCCATGATTTTGGAACTTGTTTAAGTTATGTGCAAAGTCTTTTCTTATACCCTCTACTATCAATGATTTCACTGATTTCTTCTCTTTTGCATTTCAATAAAGTTTTCATTGAGAAGTCAATGGGTTAGGATAAATAGACACAGACTTGAATACGGCTTCTGTTTTGAGACGGTGTTGAGTGATTTTGCTCCATGCAGAGTTTTCATGAAGAGATTTTAAAGGGCTTTTAATATTCATTTTCTTACAAATGAAGTTATCCTGTCAAAAAACTAGAAACACCACAAGAAATTTAGTGACAAAGACATAATGCTATCAGTACACACAATGCATTCCAGATGCAAGACCAACCTTATTTTCAATGAAAAGAATAGATTGATTAATCCTCAAGTTCTTTGACATTTTATCAATACTGTGAAAATCCTTTAATGTGTGAATATACACTACAGAAAGAGATACAAAAGTAAAAATTACTGAGAATAAATAAGAAGTAGGTTCCCACTGATTCCATTTGGAACAAAACTGACTGTAGATCATAGGACTCAATTACCTTTATGACATTATACTGTGTTTATAGGAAACACATAACATTAATTATATGAATGTAAACACACATAAACCTACTCTCAAATGAACTTGAGAGATTTTTCTCTTTTTATCCTTTTCTATTCTCCTTTTACAAGGAGAGTAGAGCAGAGCAGAGCAGGACAATCACCTCCCTCTCCCAGCTGGCAATGCCGTGCTTGATGCACCCCAGAACACAATTGACCCTCTTGGCTGCCAGGGCACGCTGTTGGCTCATGTTCAACTTGCCATTGACCAGAACCCCCAGATCCCTCTACGCAGAGCTGCTCTCTAACATCTCGTCCCCCGGTCTGAAGATACAGCCAGCGTTGCTATGTCTCAGGTGCAAACTCCAGCACTTGCCCTTGTTACACTTCATGCAGCTGCAAATTGCCCAGCTCTTGAATTTCTCCAGATCCCTCTGCAGGGCCTCTCTGCCCTCGAGAGTGTCAACAACTCCTCCCAATTTTGTGTCATCAATGAATTTACAATGGCCTTGCCTCTGTGTAAGCACTGCTCAGCAATAACTAAAACAACCCTGTGTTACCAACACTGTTTTCAGCACTAACCCAAAATATATGAAGAAAACCGTGAAGAGAATGAATCCTATCCCAGACAAAACCAGACCACCTGGTCATCCTTCTGAGGAAAAAGCAGAATGGTGGCTTTAACCTCGTTTGTTCTTCCTCACGTGCTTAAGTCACTATCTCAACACTGATTATTTTTTCCCTATGTTTAACTTAAAATTCTTAAATAGGGAAACTAAAATACTGTTTACCACTGGCCTTTGTAACCTCTTTCCTTTTTCCTAGGCATATTTCCCTTTTACTTACTAATTTTAACTGTATTGTGTTCTTTGGATGAGCCTCTTCATTAACCTTCTAACTTTCAGTGTAGTTCCACTGCACTCTACTTTTCATTTATTTTCTTGTTCATCTTCAACTTTTCTTAAAGGAACACTATGAATAAATATAATTTCAAGCTATTTCCCCTCCTCCACTCACACCCCTTCCCTGCCCTGCCCTGCACCTTTCTCTCCTCGCTGTTTCTTCTCCCTTCTTTCTCCTTTCCTCTTCTCCTTCCCCTTGCCCTGTCACATAGATGCGATACCCCAAACTTGGTTCACCTGCTAATTAAAACTGTTCTTTGGATCTACCCTTCATTAGTCATTCCTGTTATAGATGATGATGCATAGAAAAAAAAGTTATTTTTTGATCACAAGCTGAATGTAACTTCATCCTGCAGACGCTTCTTTTCTTTCTCCTTCCTTTTTCCTTATTCCTCTTTCTTCTTTCTCTGCCATTCCCCAACAATTAAGTTTTTTTTAATACTCTCCAAAGAACACTCTAATGTTCTGTTATTTCTATGTTTCATAAAGTCACTAAAATCTATGAATCTATCACAGATTTGGGTCAGTTAAAAAAGAGGAAAAATGTCAGTCTCCAAGGAAACATTTATTATATCATCAGAGGTTTCAAGCACTGCCTTACAAAAATCCAGTCTCACCCTGCTCTTAACCCATACAAAAAATAATTTGTATGCAAATACTGATCTCCAACATCTATAACATGTTCTGAACAATTGTATACTCTTTGTGAACACTGTAAAATCCAGACCACATTGTCTATATTTAATGCAATTGATGCCTCTAGTATGAGCATTTCTGTTGAGTTTATCAGCCAACCATAATTTGCAGTAACTGTAGGACTTTCATACATAGCCCAAGTGTTTCTTTTCTCAAGCAATTAACCATAGCAGAAGTATACATTTATAGAAGAGGGAAAAATATCAGTAACAAAGAAATTTATTTGATAAAATGAAAGAGCTAACCATTCTTTGCAGAATGTTGTCAAAAATACACGTAGGTTGAGCACATTTGTCCCTTTGGCATTTGAATTTATATTTTATATGCAGGGTAATCCTTCATTCTTTTCAGCCTCAGTCATAATAATTGTCATGCACACTTCCATATATGCCAAGGTGGATTATAATGCCTATAAGGCACTCATTTTTGGATGCACAAACCAGAAATCTGTCAGAAGCCTGAAACCTACTTAACACAAGGCATGTGTGACATTGTTTAAATAACCTGACTTAACACTTAAAAAAATCAATTTCTCTATAGTTGTTAAGGTTTAAATAAGGAAAATAATAGGATTGCATGTAAGAGAGACAAAAGGGGAGAAAGGGAATATAATATTTGATTGTCCTGCTGAAGAGTTATTTTTAGCTCTGTGTTTAGGCATGGAAAAACTTGTAATCTAACGCATAGAGGTGCCTATATTTGGTCATTCTGTGTCTTTTCAGTTGGCTTACTTATTTCAATACGAATGTTCACATGGGTGCAATGAACCTTTCTGCTTTAGGATGTACAAAGCGTTAAAAGATCTGAGAACTGACATTTTAAGACAGGCCACTTGGAATTTCACAAATTTTTTTTCATATGTTAACTAAACACAGCGTGCACCAGACCTGCAGCAGGTAATAACACCTAGATAACAAAGTACAGTTGCTGTATAATGCAAAAAGGCTGTTCGTTTTGTTTTCCATACTATACTGCTTTGAGCTATATCTAGCCTCTGCAGTTGTGCTTTTTGTAATTAATGTACAGAAGTTTCCAGGTTAAAAAATGTTTGAGAATGTTTTTAATCCCAGTGATAATGTTTTAGCAGATAATACTATAAAATTCTGTATATCTGTAGCATATAAAAACTGAAGTAATTTCATCTGCATATAGATCCACTATAACGTAATCACAGGTAGATATTTGAAAGTAAGTGAAAAATACAAAGCTTTAAAAAAAATCTTATCCCACATTATGACAATAAAACTATTTTTGCAATCTTGATATAGTGTAACTTGGTTGCTGTTTCTGAAGTATGCAAAGTAGAATAAAATTATCCTTTAAAAATGGTACGTATCTAGTCATGCAAATATTTCCAAGAGGCAAAAAATCTATTACTGAATTGATCATAGCCATGCTTTCTCCTTAGATTTGTACATAATAAAAATATAGCACTAAAGCAAGAAAAATAGGTGTACATGTACCCATTTTGGTAATATCTTTCACTGGAGGATTAACTCAATGACCTACTAGTACATTCCTCTAAATTGCTACTTTAAAAGACTGGATAAGCTCCTGGAGCGATGGTATTTACCCAGCTCTAGCAATTAATTATACAATTTCAAGATTATCATTATCCTTCAGTATAATGTAGAACATAAAGCGATACAGACTGGAGGTTATGTATGTTTTCCAGGTTGTAGTATACTATCCCTATGTATGGTTTGTGTGCTTGTTTTTAGGAAAACAATTCAGCTTCAAAAGACATTCTGTTGTCCTTGTAGGCTATATTCTTGGGACTGCTCTTTAATTAATGTAGATTTATCAGAGAATTATACCCAGAACTGTATAAGTCACATCCTGATTTTCGCCAGCCTCTATCCACTACTCCAAAACTGAGAATTCTTAAATTCCAGTACAATACCATTAACCCCTTTCATCTATTCTTCCTCACATATAGACTACAACTGATTGATTTGGCTCCTTAATAAGAAAAAACTGTGGTGCTGTGTAGTAGCCAGGGAGAGTATGACAGCCTCATGAAAATTGAAGGAAAGCAGATTGGGTCTATTTGCTCAACTTCCTTGTCTGTGTTTGGTATTGATAGTACTCTGATTGGTGCTGTTTATTCTCTCTTTTAAGACACATTAGAGAGAGCTGAGGCTGTGATTCTAGATTAAAAAAATTAAGTAATAATTACATTCCAGAACTGTACTTTGCATAAATGTGGAATAAATTAAATTTGGAGAGACCTCTGGAGGTACAGATGTGTGTCAGATTGTATCAGATTGCTTAGTACCCATTTTTCAAGGGATGGAGATTCCACAACCTCTCTGTGCAGCCCGTTCCACTTTCTAACGACTATCACTGTGATTTTTATTCTTTATATCTGTCTAGAAATGTTGCTGTATCTAGTGCCTGTTGCCTATTACCCTTCTAATGCACACCTTTCAGAAGAGTTTGACAATTTTTTTCTCTGTTATGTCTCATTAGGAAACTAAAGACAAGCAATTTCCCCTTCCATGGACGGGAGATGGGTATTAGTTCTCTTCTTCAGGATGAATAAACCCAGAGTTCTCGCTGTCCCTATCCAATCCACCAGCTATCTTTGTAGCCATTTGCTAAACTCTTTCAGTTTGCCAACGTTTTTCTCCTATCTGGATCAAGTTGTCCAATTTAAGTAAAATGAAAGTAGTTTGATTTATTATATGAAATTACTTATAGAAATGAATACATATAGAGAAATAACATGAGACAACTGGACAACTGAAATATCAGAGGAGCAACCAGTGTAACATTATTCTAAGTTAAAGAGATGAATAGAAGATAATAGACGAAACATAAACTTATGAACAATTAGAAGAAATTAAACAGGAATAAAATGGAAGAGGTAAGTCTGAAAGCAGAACACAATATTCTGACCAAAGATCCAACAGAGAAATCGAAAACAAGACTAAGTCATAAGCAAAGAATGTAAAGCAGTGGAAGAATATGGGAGCACAGATGTGACACAGGCCCTATGTGATAAGGTAAGTGACTGAAAGATCTGAATTGAAGATGTTGTCAGTGAGATACAAGTGTTGAGAAATTACTAAGGATATGAAATGAGTAAGTCATAGAAAGAAGATTTTGAAAAGCTGTTCAGTGTGCAGGCACAGTAGCTAAAATAAGCCCAAACAACTTTCTCCCAGGAGAGATGTCCCTCAAGTAAATGAGGGCAAGCAAATCTTGGAACTCTGTAAGAAAAAGGAAAAATACCAGTACAAAGCTTGATAAATATTAATCCAGGAAGGTGACTAAAAAATAAGACACTTCCACAATCATGAAAGAAAATATGAGAAAAGTAAAAAATACTACGTCCGAAAAATGTTTAACACCAATTCCAGAAAAGAGCAAGCATAAGTAAATAAGAAAGCCAATGTACAAGAAGTGAGAGAAGGACAAGTGAAAGAATTATTGAATATTAACTTGTTAATTCTGCTGGCAATTACAAGGATGCTAGGGAGGTGAATGAAGTACCTATCAGTGATTTTTACAAAAGAGTGAAGCATATTATAGATCATATTCTTGTGATAGCACAGATTCTGGAAAATATCACCCATTAGATAACCCACTACAATAACTCCAAAGGACTCAAGTAGGCTTTAGATTACATTTCAAACAAAAGAATACAGAAAGTCCAACAACTTAAGAATGAGTGGCATTTCCAAGCAGATAAGCTTAGAATTAGTGGCAGCTATAAGAGCAGATGAGAAGATGACCAGGTGATTACAGGCCAACAGAGAAGATAGATGGAGATGTTATCAAATTTGTTCATTTTAGGGATTAAAGTAGAAAAAGCTTTTTTACAGGGAGTCAAAATAGGAAAATTCACAGTATGCGAGACGTCAGTGAGACAACCAAAGGGGAAGCTTTAGATGTACAAATGATGTTGAATTCATAGTCCTGTTCAACAAATCTTTAATGACAAAGACAAGACAGACTCATTGAAACCCTGAAATCAAGATAAAGCACTGAACTGAAAACGGTCAAACCAATCCTAAAAGCTAGATGTGTGCTGAAATACTCAGGAGGAAGAGGTCTCTCCTGTTGCCAAAAGGAAGGACGTATATAAGTGGTTAGCTAAATTTATACTATAAAATTCAGAAACACTTCAGCTTTCAAGGTCATGATCCATGAACTAGCAATGTCAACAACCCATAGTGAGGGTATTTTCAGTTGCACACTAGTCCTAATCTGAACAAGTTAAGACATGCTCCATTAGATCTCCATTAAGTTTTTTGGACATGTGGGAGACAAGGACTTTTAAGTTCTAGTATGCCCACATGCTGGCAGTGGAAGCTTTTTTCTTTCTTTTTTTTTTTTTTTCCTTTTCTCTCTTGATATCTTCTTGATATCTTACCTCATAACTTTTCTACGTCCTCGTTCTTTCAGCAGTGCAGGGAGATGGGGAACAGGGGTTGCAGTCAGTTAATAATGCTGTGTCTCCTCTGCTTCTTCCTCCCTACTTCATTCTCCTGCTCCAGCGTGGTGTTTCTATCATAGGATACAGTCCTTCATGAACTTCATCAATATTGGTCCTTCTCATGGGCTGTGATTCTTCAAGAACTGCTCCAGCATGGGTCCCCCACAGGACACAGCTCTTGTCAGATAACCTGCTCTTCTCCACAGGCCACAGCTCCTGCCAGGAGTCTGCTCCAGCATGGGGTCCCCACCAGTTGTAGCTCTTTCCAGGGCTTATCCACCTGCTCTGGCATAGGGCTCTTCATGGGCTGCAAGTGGATATCTGCTCCACCATGGTCCTCTATGGGCTGCAAGGGGACAACCTGCTTCACCATGGTCTTCACCACAGGCTGCAAGGGAATCTCAGCTCTGACATCTGGAGAACCTCCTCCCTTGCTTCTTCACTGACCTTTGCTTCCCAAATGCTATCTGGTACACTCTAAGTCAGACAGAATATTTTGTAAATAGAAAACATAACCATAGTTTCTGGAAAGATGTGGAGCAAAGAGACTAAATTGGGGTAAGTAGTGAGTCTGCAGGATTAATGGAAACTGAAAGGAACACTGTGTAAGAAGATATGCTGCCAGTCCTCAGAGATTATAAAAAGAGGTGAACCTTTTGGTCCTTCACACTTCATTGTTCCCTATTAAGCCCCCATGCCCCCCTCATTTCTTCTGCTGAGGCAAAGATTAATCTGGTGAAGCCTATGATTAACATAAACAGTGAAAAAGTAGAAGATCCATGACTCTTGGCCCTAGACATTGTCCCTATATTGGCAACGCGAGGTAGTTGGAAAGGATACCTTGGGGTCTACTGTTCTAATATAGAACTGCCAGTAGTGCGGCAATCAATATTTCTAAGGATGCTCAGAAAATGACCCTTACTTGGGTAGGACAAGGGTGCAAGGAAGGGCTAAAGAAAAGTTTGTGAAGTGCCGAGTCACTCCTCCCATACTTATTAGAAGAATTCACTCCACCTCAGAGACAAGGAATTTGAGGTGCCAATGAAGAGAGAAAGGATAGGACAGTATTGCTTGCAATACCTTCCCTCTGTTTTTTTCGACAGCTGTATTCAGTTCAGACCAGGGCTATACTTTGACTACTTTAATCATATCAGGGCTACTTAGGAAGTACCCTGCAGTGAATCTGGTCAAAATTATTTACTATTGCGACAAATCACCCTATAGGCTTAAAATGCACAAAAAGCAATTTTAGCAGCTCTCTGTGAGATGTAGGCAATATGGATTTCATCTTGTAACACAAGAGGAATAGCAGATATATCTGTCTATACTAAACCTGTCTAAGCAGCCATGGAATCTGTTGCTGAGGGAGGATTAGCTTCTTGTCAGGTATTAAAATCTATAACCAGAAATATAAAAACTGAATGGCCTTGGTGGGTCTTTTCATGTAATGTGGAAGGGATCTAGAAGGTCTGTTGAGAAGATGAAGGTTTTGAAATCAGAAACTAGTTAATTGCTATCAGTACTTCAGCAGTTCTGTGAGTTAAACATGTGGGTTTAAAAGATTGACAGGGCTTAATAAATAATAACAAATAAAATATTATGATTAAGCCATTTTTATTTGCTGGAAATGTTACCATTCTTTTTCTAAAATTCCACTGTGTTCTCAACTCATAGACCAAATGGACTGAAAAGATGTTTATACACCACTGAACAACAGTTGTCTTTTAAGTGGGAACTTTTCATAAATGTTACTGGACATAGATTTTACAGCAAATGCTTTTGAAGAAGGCATCACTGGTTTAGGAATGACAGTTTAACTTCATGACAATATTAAAAGTTACAGACTTTATTTACATTTCATACTGGAGCTTTTGTTATTAAGACAGAATTACACTGAAACATCATGGTTTAGATTTTCAGGTAAGGTTGCTCCCTCTCTTTGTTTCAGTGAGTCCAGCCTGAGTGTTCAAACAGTGACAAAATATTTGGGGGAATAAAAAAAAAAAAAAGAAAAAAGAAAAAAGATTTGTGTTAATGAAATACAACATTTAAAAAATCTTGAAAATAGTTCGATCTAATAGCTTTGGTCCAAACTTTGTTCACTAAGTTTTATTTATGCAGCAGAAAAAAATTCTTTTGCTGACAAAATGTCAACAGAATCCATGCACACCTATTCACTCAATAAGCAAATACTATAAAAATATTTCCTTAGTGTGAAATGAAATGTTTGCAACAAAATGAAATGATTGCACCATAAGGTTTGATTTTTTCATTAATTTATCTTACCTAGTAACAGGCAGAAATACCTGTGAATCAGTGAAAATGAGTATTTTTTTAAATTGCATTTTCATGCAAAATGCAAAGTAGGAGTAGTAAATGCCTGCAGGTCTTAAGATTATATCAACAGTGGGAATAATTGCAGCTGTCTTCCTACTGATTTACTAGCAAATGACAATGCCAAATACTGAAATAGGTCTGCAAAGAGGTTTAGGGCTTTAAAATGGTAGCCAAGTACTAAACTATAGAGTGATTAATAAATCAGATCAATATTTTTTGAGAAAGAAAAATGAAATTTATACATGTGCTTCTATTATGACATTGCTTGGTAATATTTTACAGAATTATACGATTCCCTGTTAAAAAAAGCAAAAATGTTGTCTGTGCTTAAAAAACCCATTTTCTTATGGATTTATATTCTCCAGTCATTTCATGCTCTGCTGTAGCCAGATGCCTATGACAAGATCTTATTCCTAGTATAGTATTTTTTAATGTGTCCCTCAGTCCATGCTACAGAATGCTTCAAGATCCTCAGATGATTTAGCAAGCAATTTCAGATCTGTGTCTGCTTTGGAACTGTACTTCTGTGTGCCTGGCAAATATCTGCATAAAACAAAATAGTGGAGGACTTATTTCTCTTAGTTCCTTTCTCGGTGCAAGGATAATAATACTTCTATGTTTTACTTTAGTTCTTATGCCCCTTAAAAACATTTAGAGTGGGATTTAGGTGTCTAACAGCTCTAACCAGTTACCTTAAGGCAGGTTCTTATTATCTACTAAGATCCCCAGGACATCTAAGAAATCAGAGAAGATTTGACGCAGAATATCCAGAATATACGAACACATTTCTGGACTGGTAGCTGGAGGTCAAGAAGGATAATTTAGGACACTCCAGATGGCACTGCATGCTTAGGGAACACCTAAAGAGGACACTGATTATAGAGGTTTCTACATGATATCTAGATCTCTCAAATCTAACTGTAATTAATGGGGACAGTCATCATAGTCAGTTACAGCCGAAGCTAAACACTACACAGTCTACTCTAAGGTAAATACTTACTGAGAGACTGGACAACAACCTTTAATGTAGGTTTGTAAATTTGGGAGCCTAAATATAGATGTCTGTGGTCTGGATGATGAGTCCATCCTTACAATTCAATTCACCTGTGTGTCTACAAGAGAAGAAAAAAACATTTTTATCAACCTGGTCAACCTGGTGATGAGAGCTTTGAACAAGACACATCAAGGGAGGAGATAACAGCTCGCAGTCAAGTGAGGAAGCAGTGGATGAGCTTGGCAGGCAAAGGATGAAGGATGACATTGACAAAAGAGATCTTTAAATTATCAAAAAAAAAACAAAACAAAAAAAACAACCAGGACTGAAGGGGAACTGACTTGAGCATACACACACATAAGTGTTGTGAGGACAGTATTATGAGGGAAGTTCTCACACTTTTTCTGGAAAATCAGCATGACTTGCTGCCTTTCTGAAGTGCCTATATACTGAATATTAATTATCTTATGGGTTACCTCAATTTTAGCAAATCTTTCAACAGTACCTTCCATAACATTCTCATTGACAAACAGATGCAATGCTAAAGGAGTGGGAAGTGAACTGAAAACTGCCTGGCTCAAATGACTGTCATCAGCAACGTGAAAAAACAGCTGGAGGCCAGTCACTGGAGGTATATCCCATGGGTCAATAACATCTTCACTAATGATCTGGATGATGGGACAGAGTTCATCCTCAGAAAGGATCATCTGTAGATGACAGAAAAATTGGCAGAGTGGTTGATACACTGGATATTTGTACTACTCCTCAGAGGGATTTTGATAGGCTGGAGAAATGAACTGGCAGGTATCTAATGAAGCTCAATAAAGGGAAATGCAAAACCCTGCTCTTGGAGAGGAATAACCTTATATTCCAGGACAGGCTTGGAGATGACTTCCTAGAAAGCAACTCTGCAGTGATGACATGGGGATCCTGGCAGACAAAAAGTTGAACATCAGCTAGCAGTGTTCTTTTGTGACAAAGAGGACAAACAGCAATCTAGGTTACATTAGGAAGAGAACCTCCATCAGGTCAAGGGAGATAATACCCTCTGTTTAGGACTGGTGAGATTGTATTTGGAGTCTTGTATCAAGTTCTGGGCTCCCCAGTAAAAAGGAGACATAGATAGACTGAAGTGAGTCTAGGGAAGGCCCACAGAAGAAATTGGAGCATCTGTTGTATGAGAAGAAGCTGAGACAGCTGTGATTCTTTAGACCTGGAAAAGGCTCAGAGGGATTTTATGAATATGTCTAAATACATAATTGAGGGAAGTAACCTGATTTTTTCAGTAGTGCCTAGTCATAAGAAAACAGACAATGGCACAAACAGAAATACTGTAATTCTATTGAAACATGCAATAATCCATGTTTTTACTATGAGAGTGGTCAAACATGTGAACTGATTTCTCAGGGAGGTTATGGAGTCTCCATTCTTGGAGGTATTAAAAATAGCTGTGAGCAATATGCTCTTGCTGACTGCTTTTGACTCTCCTTATATAAAGAGATGGGTAAATAAATACAGATTAATGCCTAGCTGTATTTATTTACCATCAAAAATAATAAAATAAATTCATATAAAAGTCAAGAAGAATGTTAGCATTTCAAACTTCAATTATTTAATATTTGAAGTAGATCAAGTATCCCTTTTTTGTCTGTACTGTAAAGTTTAATGCTTTTCTTTGTTGAAAGTAGTGTGCAGATCTTTAATGAGATTACTTACATTTGATTGCCATTTCATATGTTCTCATGTTTTATTTCATATGATTAAACCAACCTATTTTATTTGTTTGTTTGTTTGTTTGTTTGTTTGTTAAGTGATAGTGTTAGTGACCGAAAGCTTTTCCTCATTTACTTATCAAGGCTACAGCAACACTGAAGAGAAATTACAGTATACTCTAGAAAGTAAGTTATTCTTTTACATATTAGACATCTATAATAGTTAGGTTGAATGGCTATCTGGAGAAAGCTATTTTTTCCCTTTAAATATAAAAAGATTCTGTATAACTAATCTAAAATAAAAATATTATTTTTTTTTATTTCTAAACTAAAGTGAGATGAAAGTCAATGTTAATGCTTAACTATTATGTACCTCATTATTACTGGAAATTCAGGTTTAGAAATCAGATTTGTCACACCGCATGAAATTTCTTACCTACAGAAAAAGAAGGGCAAACCCTTTGCCCTATTAGCAAATTGTCTTTTTTTTGTTTCTAACAATATAAGATACTTGTCTACGTGACTTCAAAAACTATTTCTTATTTTCTCTGAAAACAAAATGTCTAAGTAGATTTCAGAACTAGATCAACAATGGTAGATCCTTCATCCCAATACTACATAGTGTAACCAGCTATTTGAATATTTCAGATGAGAATCTTGCCCTTTACAAACCTATTTTATACATACAGAGGGCCTGTTGGCTGATTATTTTCTATCATCACATCTGTTTGGATGGCATCATGCCCATTCACTAGCTCATCTAAGCCTTGCCCAAGGGCAAAGCTGTCAACCAAGCACTGGTTAAAAAAAGGCCGACCAAAAAGAAACAATGGAATAAAATAACAGACTGAGAGATAAGGAAAAGAGGAAGCTTCATAGATACTTCAAATATAGAATAACCTTTGGTAATATTGAACATGAAAGTTGGAAGAGTGAGAGAATTTTGTTGTTTGTTTGGGGTTTTTGTTGTTGTTTTGTTTAGCATTTTGTTTTGTTTTGTTTTCTGAGATAACTGCACACCAGAGTTGAAGAGATATTATTTGAAATAGCAAGCAACATGTTTTGTTAAAAGTATAATGGTAGGGGCAAATATGTGTGCAAATAAATACAGAAATAAATATTACCTTTGTTAACAAATGGTTTTGAGAAAAATAATACTTGTACTCATAAGATCAATAAACAGGCAGATGGTGACACGTGTATTTGTAGTAATTCATTCAACCAGCATTTGAAGCATTTTAACTAGTTCAGCTGTCCAACCCTCTTTCACCCCTATGTCATTCTTAATGTATTATGTCAATAGATAAGGAAACATTGGAATGATTATCCTTATAGTACGTATGGAAAAAGTGGGACTTAATGATACAGAGAATATAAAACATGACAGTAGAAATGTCTTGAATAAAATACCATTTTTTTCCAGTCATGGAATATACTTGAGAGAAAAAATTTGAAATTGACAGAGTGCTTAAAGCTACATTATAAAGAAATGCAGACTGATCTGATAACTAGTGATTAAACAAAAGCAGAGTAAAATAGTGTTTATAATTTCAATAATGAGTTGTACTTACTGTTTATTCTAAGTTAGATTAATAAAGAGCACAGATACTTAATAAGACCCTCTATGATACTATTCTTGAACGTATTGGGAATAGTTACTAATAAAAATCATGATACCTGCTGTCTGGAGAACAGTCTTGAGTGGAAAAAAGGAGGTTTCCGTTCTTGATTTCTCCATTGATTTCACCATACAGCAACTCTTTTACTTACCATGTTAGTAAGCACATGGAAAGAATGTGCGTGCAATCCTGATTCTCACATCAGCCTTTTAGCATTTGCTATGAGTGGGCTTCATGCATTAAAAAGAAGGGAAATGAGAAACTTTATGCATACTTTCTGTACTTAACATGTGTATGCTGATTTATAAGCCCTAGTCTAATCAAAATTAGTTTTTAAATTGACAATGACTTAACAAAGACAATATTTTACTCCTTCTTTTAAAATTTTCAGCTATTTTGATCTCTTTTGCTTTCCACTGGAGTTTCTTTTTTTTGTGTTTTACGGTAAAATCACCTGTCTTCTTCAACAAGCGGGTGTGCCCATTTTGTTCTGTACAACTGCAGTTTGCATGGAGTCTGTCAGTGTGTAAAGTAATTTCACATCTGCTCAAGTGTGTGCCAGTCCAAGTGCTGACTGGGAATCAGAGTACTTAATTGTCATGCTTGCTTCAGTGATTTTCTTCATTAAACTATTTTTAAGTTTGTTTAGTAAACGAATAAAAAGTTTGGTTGGTTTTTTTTAGTTGTTAGTGTTTGGCTTGTTTTGGTTTGGCTTGGGATTTTTGTTTGTTTGTTTTTCCTAAATTAACATCCAGGATAAAACCAATTTTCTACAATGAACTAAAGTAAAATTGCAATCTATGAATATATGTTTGAATTTTGTCTACCACTGCTTTGTAAAGTATACTTGTGTTGCAACAGAAGATTAATCCGAGAAAATAATGGTAAACTTATGCTAAAAACTTTCAGTTCAAAGTTTTGTCTACCTAAATAATATCAGAGCAAATCTATTAACCTTACTAACACATATCACACTAAAATGAGAAGATAGATATTAATTGGAAGGCAAAATTGTACATCTGCTATCACTAGTTTGGTTTTAACTTATCTAAAGTTAGGCTATACACTGAAAAATACTAGTTAGAACTCTAGTCACCTTCAGCAAGTCAGTGTGAACATGTGTGTGTCTCAAGAAGACAATTATCATGCCTAAAATTTAAATTACTATAAGAGATAACTTTGTCTCTCCATAGAGGGAGCTTGCAAACAGGACGTCAAGTGACATGTCTTGAAATGATTATGGGTAGCTCACAAAATGGATGTGAGCCTTGTTCCATGCTTCAAGGGCCAGAAGTTTTAACTACAGTAAAACCCAATGTAGGCAACTGGTTATTCCACAAAAACTTAGCGACAACATTTAGTTCCAGATTCATACCAATAACTTGCATCTACAGGTAAGTTAGGTGGCTTCATAATCAATATAGTCAATATATTAATATTGAAATACAGTCAGTACTGTCAACAATCTCAAGATTAATCCATTCACTACATCCACCTTTGTTAAGTGTAAAGAGGATTTACATACACCTAGCTCACATACAGATATCTTTATTAAAGACACCTAAAGTTAGGGTGAACTGAATTTGTTAGCTTCATGAGACGGATACTGAATTTTTCAGTGTGTTGAGCAACACCCTGGATAAAATCATCATGAACCTTCTTTTCTCCAGGCTGAACAGTCACATATCTCTCAGCCTTTCCTTATATGGGTGACACTCCTGTCCCTTCATCATGCTTGTGGACCTTAGCTGATCTCTCTTGAGATTCCTGTACTGGGAAGCCCAGAACTGGATACAGTACTCCAGGTTATGGCCTCACCAGCGCTGAGCAGAGGGAAAGGATCGTTTCCCACAGCCTGTTGGCAATACTCCTCCCTATACAGTCCAGGATTCCATTACCCTTCTTTGCAGCAAGGGTACATTGATGGCTTAGGTTCAACTTGTTATCCACCAAGATCCTCAGGTATTTTTCTGTGAAGTTTATTTCCAGATGTATGGCCCCCACCATACATGTTCCTCCCTGGATACAAGACTTTGCAATTCTCCATCTTAAATTTCATTAGGTTCCTATCAACCCATTTCTACAGCCTGCATTAAGCATTAAGATTTTTTTTTTTTTTCCATTTAAGAGACATCTAAAGTTTTTCAGATTTGGTTCATGCAGCTAAGAATCAGTTCAAATTCTCAACACCTTCACTGAATTATTTAATACATCTCTAATGAGACATGCTTTCAATCTGTAAGGTAAATTTGCATAACAAACCATTTCAAGCACTTCTGTTTAGTCTGTGTTAATTATTCATTACTTTTTGCTGTTCTTATTTTTAAACTCCTGTTGTTATTTTTGTTCGTGACCCTTTATATGTTCACCACCTGGATGCTAACTTATTTTCACTTTTCTGAAACATACTTTGAAGTACATATCCAACTACAAAAGGTACAATCTTTTTGTCTTTGTTGGATTTTTGTACAGATTTCTGTTTCAGTACTGTTTCTACAATTATTATCTAGAATTCTACATAAAACTGAGCCTAAGGAAAATCTATAAAAAGAAGCTGTAGGTTTTTTTAATATATAGAAAATCAGAAATCAGCTTTTGTGTTCTAAAGTCATTGAAAATAACACTTTGTTTTATTTTTTGTTTTGCAATTCTGTGAGGCACAGAACATGAAAGAGTTATGGTAAATTTAAAAATGCAATCATGATATAATTTAGGATTAAATAGAAAGTGGACTAGTTAGACATTGCCAAATCTGATCACTGGGTGGATCCAGGGCTTTTTCAACACCCTGTTTCCAAGTCCCACCAGTACTAGAGTGTTCTTGGTGAGCACACACAAACACATCTATACAATACACATCTACTTATAAGCACAGCCAGGTACACAGATTAACACAGTCAGAAAACATAGAACTCATACAGATGCAAACAGAACCAACAGCCTTTTTCCATTCTCCTCTATGGAAGTTCAAGATGAAGGTCTGTTAGCAGATCTCTTCAATAACCGGATTTAATCTAGTCTGCTCCTGTATACTCTTTCTCTGCAGCTGCTGGCATCTTGGCATGTGAGTCACTGAAGTCTCTTTGCTTCTTTCCTTTTCAACCTCTGTCCCTTCCTCTCTATCCTTTCTTCCTTTGTCCTTAAACTCTCTCTTCCTTTTCTTCCTCTTCTTTCTTCTCTTCTTTCAATATAGACAATCAAACATTTAATGTTTTTAACATTGGTTTTACTCACTTTGTCTATCTACACTTCTAATTGTCAGCTAAAAGTCCCTTTCTAATCTCTTCTTCCTCTGAAATGTCTTTGAGACATGAGGTTCTTTCCTTAGTATTGAAATAGATTGTTTAATAGCTATCAGTTTACTGAAACATTGAATCACACAACACTGGGTTTAAAGGGACAACAAGGATTATATGGTCCAAACTTCCTGAGCAAAAGAATAGTCTAGACAAGCTGTCCCAGCACCCTGTCTAGCTGAATATTAGAGATGTCCAATATTGGGGAATCTACCACTTCACCAGGGAGATTATTCTGATGGCTGATTGTTCTTACATTGAAAAATTTCTCTCTTGTGTCTAATGAGAATCTCCCCAGGAGTAACTTGTACCCATTACCTGTTATCTTTTTCATGTGACTCCTTGTAAAAATAGTCTCATTTTCCATTGTAAACACCCTTTAAATGCAGAACATGATTATGAGGTCTCCCCTAAGCCTTCTTTTCTCAAGGCTGAACAATCCTAATTCTCTCAGCCTGTCCTCGTATGGCAGCTTCCCAGTCTTTTGATCATCATTGTAGCCTTTCTCTGGATCATCTCTGGCATGTCCACATCTTTTATTGTACAGTGTGGGCCAAAAGTGAACACAGTATTCCAGGTGTGGCCTGATGAGCACTGAGTAGGGCAGGATGATGTCTTCTTTGCCTCTGCTGGTGATACCCTTGCTGATGCAGCCCAGTATCCTGTTGGTCACCTTTGCTGCAGCAGCACACTACTCACCCCCAGGTCCCTTTCCACAGAGCTGCTTCCCAGTTGGACAGATCTCAGTCTGTGCTGCACATAGCATGGAAGTTGTTTTGAAACATGCCTGCAGATTTTTTTCATGCCTAGTATCATCACTGTGCTAGCTATATAGAGGAACAGGAAAACAGGAATTAGAAAAGATTAAAAGCATATTTTGCAAAGACTCTCTTGGATATTATTTTGTTTGGGGATACAAAAAAAATGCAGAGATAAGTGATAATGTGGTAGCTAACTTCATTAAAGATTAAAGAAAAGACAAGGAAGTAAGATTCATAGTTAATTTACTGTAAGACAATGGAACATACACTTTATAATGTAACATAAATAAATGAATGTATAATTTATTTTTGTACATGAAAAGTAAATAGAGCTTCACTACATGCCATAAACATTGTCCAAGTGACCTTTGAACAATATAAAACACTGAGAAAACAAAAAATTCATCCTCAGAGAGGACATAACATCCAAAACCCTACTGCAGACTGAGAGAATATTCTTTGAATAACCTGTCAGGAGGTAAAACATATGACATGATTATATTACAATATTATGAATCTGTACAGTCTGTTTCAAAGCAATAATGAATGCATGGTGAGACGGGAAAGAAAATATTTATCATACTTTGATACACTTCTAGTCCTGATTTTTTTTTTTCTGACATTGTTCCTTGGCATGTGGAAAACTAAAGAACGACAGTGATAAACCCCAAATTAGTTCCAGACTCTCCCAAATCCCCTCATAAATACATTTGTTTATATGTTTGTTGTAGATAAGTGAGTGCATCTGTCACAACATTGCAGCTAGAGGTGCATTAAAACTACAGCCTGGGTTTCTAGTTTTTTACAGTCGTGTATCTTCTGGGAAACTCCATGCTCTTATTTTGTACAAATCATATTTCTCACATTAATTTCTGGGTAAGAAGTACATAATGATGGTCTGGTGGTCAGAAATCTCCAGATGGCTGTCCAGAGTTAGGACCACCTTCTGGGATGTTGTGGAGTGGGTCCCCATACATTCAGTTCTGTGATCAAAATAGAAAAAAGAGGGCTTTATAATACATTATGGAAGTTATCTGCCTTCAATCTCTGCATCTATTAAGATATTCCTAAGAGAAAATGTAACCCTCTTCAAATAGTTCCATAAAATACCTTGCAGTGCACTGCCTTTTCCATTTTCTCGCACTTAAATAGGCTTCGAAAAAGGAGATGGCTCTAGATTTTTCTTCATAGTATCCATTAATTATAGCTAAGAAAAATATAAAACAGAATTCCCATTGTTTTTCTCTGATTACTACGGATACTTCATAAAAAGAATAAATTGAAACTACTTATTTAGTCTGTCTGTGGGTAGGCTGCTGTGTGATCTGCAAAATTAAACTTACAGAGCAAAGGACTAAATTATATCCTGTAAAGCACACGAATAATTTCCAATTTACAAAAACAGGAGGCAGAAACTTTGGCAGAAACTTTACTTAGTTTTAATTGTCAGAAACTTATTCATACTTGGGCATCTTGACAAACAATTGCAGATGCCTTTCTGTGAAGAAAGGCAAGCCTTTCTTTCCCAAGGAGTCTCAGAAGTGTTAATTCTTTTGTGCATCTCTATACCCATAAATACAGAGAGACTTAATGTCTAGATGCCTTTATCTTAGAAAAGTAATGTTAGATGTGGAGATTTGCATCCATATATATATTTGGCACTACTCTTTCAGTAACTTTTTTTTTTTTTAATTGAAGAATGAGTTTTTAAATGGAGATGAAGGTGAAATTGATGGAAGTGTTCTGTAACATGTCAACTGGCTTTCACTTACTGTTACAGTAAAAGGAGTACAAAACCTCTACATTGAGAAACAAACTGTCACGTTTAGGAAAAAAAATCATCTTAGTAGCTGTGAAAATCAAAGCTTTAAATGCAAGCAAGCTATTGAAGCTGTATAGCCATCCTGAACAGAAAGCTGAAGATATAAAAAGAGGTGTTTAGTAACAAAGAGGTCTTGATGGCAGGGGCCAGGCAGAGTGGTAACAGGGACTTTTCATCTGAATCTGAGAGGAAACAATCTGAAATATGCAATACAACCCCAGGAAGAATGAACAGCTCCTTTGGAGAACTGAACTTATGAAAGTCAGGATTAAACAACCAATTCAGGAATCAAAGGTGATTTTCCATAAAATGCCTCATTCTATTGAAGTGAAACTATTCCATATCTGTTTTAGACAAAGGTAGGGATGTGCAAATCAGTTATATGATAACCTTGTATAAACTATATAAACTATTCAGATACAACAAATCTTACACTTAATTAGCCAAAACAGAATGGTGATCTTTTTTTTTTTTTTTTAACTTTCCCTTATACCTTTCTCAAAATGGAACTCCAATATATACTTTTTTAAATAGAAGATATATCTAGCCTAGAAATAAAAACAGCCTTTTCACTGCAAAAGTGAGTAATTTTTGCTTTTATTTGTAATTAAGAAAAAGAAATCCAGAGTAAATGCAAAGTACTTTATTTTAAAACTACTGTTTTGTTTAAGGTGAAATAATCACCATAGCATTGGTCTGTGCACCCAACCTAGCTTGGGCTTCTTGTCAGTAAATTGTCCAAAGTCATGTTAAATTAGGGGAAAGTCCTTGGTGACAACAATTAATATCAGACTGTCTTTTTTTAAAACAATCTGTTTTTCTCTGAGGTTGGGTTTTTAAAATATATTTATTATTCTGGTAGTTTGTTTTTTCTTTGCTTTGATTTAGATAATTTCCAAGAAATGTCTATTTTTTCTGAAAACATTAGAAACAAAAAGAGCAGTTTTCTAGTACTTTCTGTCAAAAGATTTTAAGCTTAATGTTCACGATAATTCAACTATCTAATGAATGCTAGACAGTACAAAGTATGTTCGAGGAACATGCTTTACTTTTTGCATTTGTCTACTTCAGTTTTTTTAAGTTTCTGAAATAGATTATAAGTAATTCTTTAGTTGGTGAGAATCTGGGTAGTCATTTATATAAGTTTAGAATGTTGAGATAGGCTAAACTCCCCAAGGTATGCATGCAAGTGAAACTGTTTTTGTTTGCTTAGGTTTTAAGCAAAAAACATCATGATAATCCATTGAAGATTTGTTTCTAAAAATATTAAATTCTTGAGACATCCCCAAATAAATCCTTCTGTGAATGAAACTTCCTCTTCTAAATAAGTTTTTCCTTGAATATACATGACTATATAAATAGTCATAAACAAAATAAATATCATCAGGAAAAAAAGCAGAATAAATGTTTCTTTTCCTTTTATTTATGAGAAGTAATTTTAAAAGTTTTGCAATTATCTTATACCAGCCATTGAGGTTGTCTCTCCTATTAGAAGTCTAGTATTGCCAGAGACAATACTGAACACAAAGGCAAATATAGTCATCAGTCCCATGTACTTACCAAAATGTGTGTTTGTATTCTGTGTCACTCATTTTTTATGAGCTGGATTCATCTAAAAAAAACCTATTGCTCCCCACCCCCCCCCGCATGTGCTGCTCTGTTGGTGTGTGCGTAGTCGTTTTGACATATTCAGGGCATGCTGGATTTACTCAATTTATACAGATTGTTGGCATCAGCAGCAGATCTGATTTACACCCAACATATTAGATATATTTCATGTATATTGTGCCAGCAATCTGTGTACTATAACGTGTTTGACATTTCTGGTTGTCCTGTGGCCTTGTCAAAATTGCAATTTCTAAAAAACATATTAGAAGTCCTCAAGCTCCTTTTGAACAGAATTTATTTGTAGGAAGAAAAAGAAATATCTTGGCAAACATGAACATATGGTAGTCTGAGTCTTATTTCCTGCAATCTTATTGTCATAGAAAATGATGAAGCTGCAGGACACTGAGTGTGAATCAGCTTCAGAAGTGTTACCCAGGAAACTCTTCTAGTCAGAATTCCTAATTGTTCCATTCTGCTTCTTTCTGCTTGGATAGTCCTTCTTCACACTTTCTCCCTACACCACAAACTCAAGACAATACCATGGCCTAATGTTTTATAGTACATATTTAGCTAAGATTTGAAGCTCAAAACACTTTTATTGCAAAAGCAAACATCATTATAATTTTTTTTTTTATTCATTGCTAAAATGTTCTGCTTGTGTTATTTTTTTATTTGTACTATTCTAAAATAGTTTTTGTTGTTGTTGTTGTTTGTTTTTTTTTACCTCAATGCAAGAAGACATTAAATTGTAAAAGTATGTGGAAGGACAGTATCTGTTCCTTTAAGGGTACACAGTCAAGGCATACATAAACCCAAGGAGAGAAAGACAAACCTGACCAGAAAATGGTAAGGGAGGTCCTCATAAGAACAAAACTCTGGTGGCACGAATTGGTGAAAGTATGTGGGACATGAAAATGTTTATTTTTTTCAGCTGGGAGAATAAGGACAGAGAAAGAGACAAAATACACAGAGACATAAAACCTGACCAGTTAGAATCAACAAAGACAATAGCCAGAAACAAAAGTGGTCAGTCCCACTACTTGATGGGCTATCAAGAAACGGCAGGCAAATCAGGACTCTGCAACAGGTGAGGATGCAAACCTGCATATTTGGTGGAGTCAGTGGGACTGTGCCAACTGATGAGGCAATGGAAGGGAGAACATGGGGAACAGAGAGGGGGTGGATGGCAGAAATGGATATGACAGGAGCTGTGTGAAAAACGGCACTTGTCAGTATGCTTGTCTGACTGAGCTCTGCACCTGGTCATGACGGTCTGTCCTGGCTTCTTATATCTTCTTATTAAATCTTCTCTTAAGTATCTCTTACTATAATTCCATTGTATATACTGTGTGTCTATGTGCTGCAAGGACACAGTGTCAGCTGCTGGTGAGACCTGTACGTGTGAGTGAAATTTGGCGCCACCTACTGAAGTCAGACTGAGGGTGGGCACCCCTGGCTGGTGGTATCAGCTACAGGAAAGCAGCAGCTGTGTCTGTAGTTCACACCCAAGTTCTGGGACACAGGGCTGGGCTCCAGCTACTGGGACAGGAGAAGTCCTAGGCTGGAGCAACTTAAGAAAACAGCAACAGTCCTAACATCCTTAACACAAATCATTCTCAACTTCACTAATCTGTGGACTATTAACTGTGGAGATATTTAGGGAGAAAGAACAATTGCTATGGTGAAGGATGATCTCTTGCTAGTGCCCTGGTCTTCTATTCCCAAATCATTGCTGTCTTTGGGTTTGTTACATTGAAAATCTTACTACAGGCAAAAAATTAAGCACACTTTATAGGTGGAGCTGAGGATCTATTGTCAGTCCACTCCATGTTTTAACACTATAATAGTCCGACTTATTAGTTCAACTACCGAAATGTTCATTCCAGGTCTAGAGTAGCGCGGTAAATTTCAGTAACACAGGCCTTCCTGCCTGAAGGGGTGTGACATTTGTGATGGACTTCTTGTCCTCTTTACTTGGTGGTTCACGATGCTGATGCTGACATCCGTCTTTACTTTCTCCATAGCCTGGGGGTCCCACTTGGAGGTCTGGGTGTGCGTTTCCTGCCCCACACTGGCACTGACTGCCTTCTGGGGCACCCCACAGGGAAGGGCGGAACAGGAGGGAGGAACCAGCTCAACCAGCCAAGACTGCCCTGACTCCCTGAGAAACACTTACCCTGCTCTTGCTGGAACTGGCGACATGAGGTGAGGATGCTGCTGGCTTTTAAATCTTCAGAAACACACTGATCATGCTTGAAGTTGTGCTCTCCAATTCATACCCTGCATGGAAATGATGGCAATGCCCAGACTATTCCATTTGTTTTGTATAGTTAATAGTAATTTTGTTCCTGTTTTGTTTTTCATAGCTGTAAGCACAGAAAGAGAAAGAGAGAGAATGGTTTCTATGGAAATAGATGAAAATTTGTTAACAAAAAATGAGTTGTCATGTATTTCTAGCACTATGCCACTAATAGACTGATTGCCTCGTGCTGAAAAATGCTCACAGAAATCATGAGCCTCAGTATTAATTCTGTGAAATGATGCATTATCTCTTCAGGGCGGGGGATAGCTCTAAGTACCCTGGGTCCCTTGGGAGCAGAGATCTGTGCAGAGCTGTCATAACACCATTATTCTGAAAACTGACTAATTCTGCTACGAAATTCTTTGAAACACCTCTAAAGCTGAAATAATTCAAGATTTTTGACTGTTTGTCCTGTCTAGAGGTACAAATGCCCCATGAAACCATGCAAGAGGAGCTGAGTCATGCCTATTTGACAGAGGGAAAATCTATTTGTTTCCTAGATAATGCTACTATATAGAACAATTCCTTATTTCTTGTCTTATCCTACAAAAGTTCCCACGGGCTAAAATATCTACTGAGAATTTTTTTATTGTCCAAAGGAGAAGAAAAATGATTCCTCATAAACATTGCTGCATGTTTTTGAGGTTTGAAAGCTGGATATGCAAATGGGTTCTATCAAATGCGAGTGGCAACGTACTATGAATTTATAATTATTAATTGTCTTTTTTTTTTATTGTTCTAGCATGCAATGGCTTCACTTTGAGATCTGTACTGCTTGTAGCATGACAACTTGCTGGAGTTTGAAATTACGACCTTTTAACATTATTAATTTCACTCATCATCCTAAATGTAACATATGACATCAAAGGAATCTTTGTTGATTGAAATGTTCGGAAAATACTCCCATCTGTTCAAAAGGATTTTTTTTGTTGGCTTAGGCAGTGCAATATTTTGCAGCATATTTTTCTAGGCATTCATTTTTCAGAGTGACCTGGGAAAAAAAAAAAGTTGGAAAAACACAGTTACATGGTAAAATTTCTATTTACACTGAGTGGAAATGTATTCATTTTGGTCTTACTTCTATAGTTATTTTCAAGTGAGTACAAAGAAGAGAGAGTGGCTACAGGGATATAGGCATTTATGATCTTCAAGCTCAAAAAAGCTTATACTTCAACAGTAGCATCCTTTATTCAAAGGTATTTCTTTTTAAAAATGCCTGGATAACACAAACATCTTAAAAGTTACAAAATGTACAATATTTTTATGCTTACAAACATTTTATCTTTTTTTCCTGTTTTTAAGAAAATTCAGGTAAGACCATGTATTTTTATTGCGGACATTTTTATGATCTTTTTGTATATCAGAAGTTCTTTCATAAGAACAATAACATCAGAAATGATGTTATCTCAATATGAAACATGTCTCAGAGACAGTATGTGTCTGGGGTTTTTATTATTACTGTAAGAAGAATGTTCATAAACAACATCTATTGACATTATGTAGAAAGTCATGGCTCTTCAATTTGTATTTATCTTGAGAGAAAATAAACATAAGTTATTTGAAATCATATCAGCTTAATATGTAGTTGAATCTGCTGATAGATACCTGTGACAAAGGTTACATTTAATATGTGATTATATTTCTAGTTTAAAGTGATCTAAAAGGAAGTGATGTCACTCAGAAGTAATACAAAAGGCAACTACTGATTTGTCATTGACATTAACTTTCTTTGGGTTTGAAATTAATCTGATTTTTCTTTATTTCTCAGGTGTTCGAAGGTAAAGAAACAATTCATCTACATATTTAACATAAAACTTGGGAATATCTCCAATGTAGTATTTCTATTCTGGTGCTAAATTTATGCTAAAGGTTACATGATTTTGTGTTTATGGAAACTCAGAATCGAAACAGTGGATCATGAGATGTGTTGAAGTGTAGTGTCAAGATTAACATAATAGTTTACACTCAAACATATTTCCTAGTAACATATTTATCAGACAAAGGACTAAATTAAAATGGAAAGAATATTGTTGGCTAGCTAGGAACACAAGCCATCTAATTACTCAAAAAACTCACTGCATTTCCTGTATGAGGTGTTTCCAGGTAAAAATCCTGCATTAATTTCCTGTGTCTCAAACATTGCTATTGTAGGAAAGAGAAACTTGCCTCCCATATTCTGTTAGGTTTTATTTAGGAGATAGCAGTTTAGTGGGAAAAAAAAAAAAACCAACCAAACAAAAACCGTTAATTTTGCCTACAAAGTTAATGCTTCTGGAGAAATAGTTGAGATACGACTTACATATTGGCAATATTACACCATACTGCCAATGAAGTATTCTTCAACTAGAGCTCATTATCTGAGACACAGCAACTCACCTAAGTCTCTACTAAACATGTCCTGTACTGGAAGAAGTTTCTAAGTCCTGTTTCTCTATCCAGATTTTTCTGTTTTCTTTTGAACATTGTAAGGAGTTCCTCCTTCTTAGTAGCACTTTTTATGCAATCTAGTTAATACCATTTTCTATAGGTAAAGGATATGCAAAAGAATCTTGAGGGTTTTTTTAGCTGCATGAGAGCGAACTATTTTGCATTCATCTATTGGCAGCCATTTCAGGATCCCATATGTTTTCAAGGAGTCTAAGAACCAGTGACTGCATTACATTGTTGTATCCTGATTCAGATGGGTATACAACAAATGTCTAATTCCACTTTTAGGATGGGAAGACTGGATAAAAGGAGTGTTGGACTGACTTCTCTGACCTGTCATCTTTCATTGATGACTATCTGAAATCTTGATCACACTCTAGTATATTTACTTAGATATGCAGGAGGTGGATTGAGATGGGCAAGCAAAAATGCATATATAAAACTTTAGAATTGTTGGTAGACAAGTAGGGGGAGTATTTACAGGAATATTGAATTGTGTAAACTGGCAATTAAGTGTCAAAGTTATATTATTATTAATTTGTGGAATTTTGTCATTAAACTATGTAGATGTCAGAACAGATGTAATTCCTAATCACTTCTTTGTGTTTTGTTTGTGTGTTGGTTTTGGTTTTTGTTTGGTTGTTTTTTTGTTTTGTTTTGTTTTGTTTTTCCAAATAATGTAAAGTATGAACTGCAAAAAACTGAGAGTAGGAAAGAGACCTCAGGTCTACATGTACTTAATTTTGTGCTGAACCCATTGGAAAACTTAGTTTTCTTTCAGTAGTGCCTCTTTCTGAACTCAGATATGTTCTTGACTTCACAGTGACCCAGTTTCAAAAAAGTAGTTCCTGGGCTGTCTGCTGGGATGAGATTTCAAGGATTTTTTTTATTTTTAATTTTTTTTTTTCCAAGTTTGGTCATAGGTGTTCTAACTTTCGGTGAGCTTTGGTACTACAGAAATCTATTTTTTTTATCTCTAAGTGTCTTCCCTTCAAAAGGCAGTTCAGTGTTTTAAACTCCATGTAGAAAAAAACACATAGTGCAAAGCCTCATGTGAAAAACCTGTTTTAATCATACTTCTTGTTCCTGCATTAAATTGAGCAGAGGCATTTAACATTATATTTAGTGGATGAAAACAGAAAGATGCTCTTTAACACGCTGATGAGGCCTTTAAAATTCTTTAGTTTTATTTACTGACAATAGAGATTTATTATACCTAAATTATGAATGCAAAGAATTAGTTACCAGTGGGAATCTAAACTTTGATATTACGAACCCAAAATTAGAAAATTGATGTAGAAGGTTAAAATTGGTTTACAGGTTTGTTTTACTTTCAGCTAGCTCCTCCTCCTCCGGCCCAAGGATCTGAAAGTGTATCTGTCAGTGTAATCATAGATGCTTCTGGGAAATTCAGGGAAGTAACCTACTGCTATTCTGTCTGTTATTCTTTTCAACAGAAAAGAAAAAAAAAGACATGTTTGGTCTATCAGAAGTTTTATTCAACCACAGATAAAGTAGCCTGTCTCTTCTGGAATTATCTTCTGGCTGTGAACCATAGTGCGGTTGAACAATCTGACCATAACAGAATTTAATTCAGCTATGTGAAGCACTCTAAGACTATGTCTACTTCCCCTTTCCACCTATTACCTTTCAGGAAAGGGAATGAGGACAACTTGTCTCATTTTCAACATTAGAAATCCTCATGTTTCAAGAAACTTATGAAACTTTTTTCTTCTTTAGTACTGCTGATACTCACAGGTAGAGATGAATTATCAGAAAAAAATATGTACAAGTAAGACTTCATAAGTCTTGTGATATCATGTAAAAAAACCCACCAAAACCACAAACAAACAAATGGCAACAAAAATACATGTTTCATTTCAGTGTGATGCAAGGTATACACACTAAAAGAAAAATGTGAGGTACAGTAAGAGTTTACAGCAGATATAAATAGCTTATGATGAATTATAGTGGTAACTGGTACTGAACCTGAGAAACAAAGAATCCAGAACAGGAAGATAAAAAATATTCTGACATTTGACTTTCTTATGTACAAATGGAGAAACAAATGTTCTTTTATTTTTCATATGAAACAAGTTAGATGAGGAAATCTTGCAGCAATAACAAACTATGAAGTGTTCAACAATCTATTTTGTTTAAAACAGATAAAGTGTTTTGATAGTGAATCAGTGGTTTTGTAGTAATTAGAAAGAAGTAGTTGCAAGCGGTTACCAGAGCACTGACTGTCTGTCTGTCTGTACAGGCGTGTCTTCTAACAGGTCGTATATTTTGTGCAGTGGAATTTCCAGTGGCCTTAGAGCTGTATGCATGAGTGACTGTGTTGTGCTAATAAAATCATGGCTTAAAGGATGCTGAAGAAATATGGATTGTATCAGGGATTCCTGAAAGAGCGAGGACAAGCCGACAGATACGGCCTTGAAAGTGTAAGCACAGAACAACAGCCAAGGTCCCAGGCTATAAACACAAATCACTAACGATTAATTACTGAGCACTAAAGGAACACAGCCTTGGCAGCTGTCTGAAACCTGTTTTGAGGTTAAAAAAGAAAAAAAAAAAAAAGAATCTCAGGCATTAGTAAAACACACCATGCAGAGTAAAACTTTATAAAATGACCTATGATACCTGTATCCTTTTGATTACATTGTAAATGTATTGTAGATACTTAAATACATTAAAATCTATGTCTTAAGTGTGCTTCTGTGACCCATATTAAACTTTGCGGAGTATATAATCTGTACTCCAACCCTGAGAACTAGTTGTTAAAAACTGAATGCAACAAGTTTTTTTTTTCAGGCAAACTGTGTTTTGTAAAGCAACAATATCTACAGTTTATATATCCCCTGGTTTTAATTTCATTTATTTAATTTAAATTAACCTTTTCTAGAGCATAAAATATCTAATTTGAATGCAATTAAGGTAAAGATTCTTGATGGAAGATCACGTTTCAGAAGTACATTTGTATATAAGGTGGCTCTAATTCATAAGTGCAATAAGCTTCTTCCCTTCCCTTCCCTTCCCTTCCCTTCCCTTCCCTTCCCTTCCCTTCCCTTCCCTTCCCTTCCCTTCCCTTCCCTTCCCTTCCCTTCCCTTCCCTTCCCTTCCCTTCCCTTCCCTTCCCTCAAAGATCCATATGAAAAGAGTACTGTGTATTACTTAGATTTATTGGAAAACCAGCTGACAGACAATGGCTCTCAACATGATGCCTGTAGAAACAACCACAATACTGTCTTTGAAGGGTTATCTGAAGTTATTTGTATGCCATTCCTGAAACTAGACCACATTTAGTTAATGTGGTCTAACCATTTTTGAGACTGAATGTCAGGCATTGTTGTTATGGCAAATGAATGCATCACAGTTCTAGCAGTTGTCAGCTTTAAAATGTTCATAGGCATATTTGGTTAAACACTTTCAGAGAGAAAAGAGGAAAGAAAAATTTGCATACATATAAAATTGTTGCTTAGATGTGATATTGAGAATCAGCATTCAGTTGTTTTCCTCTTCAAATATTTCAATGTATATTGTCTTTATTTTTTGTAATTAAGAAAAACAGTTTTTCTGTTTTGTTTTTCTTCTAGAACTTGGATCTTTAAGTCACTGTTAACTCAGAAATACTATGAAATTTATTTATTTTCATTAATAAGTGGCAGTTGATGGCTACAATGAAAAGTGAATTATGATTTTAATATTATTTGAAGGAATGCCCAGCAAAATAACGTGTTAACAAGGTGCTCAACATACCAAAACTACCCAGATGTGAATGTGAAGTTTCATTGATTTCAGAAGAAGAGTTTTACCTATATTTTTCAGCAGATGTATTAATCCACTTTTCCTTTTGGTATGTGTAATAAAAATACCTGAAAAACATATCTTACTAGAAATACAGACTGAAGTGAGATGTGAAATATCAGTCCCTACAGTGAAAAAAGACCTTTGCAATATATAGTTGAAGTGCCTTCACAATATCACTGTGATCACTGATACATAGAATGTTTACTTTCCCTCCAACCACTTATGCGTTATCATATTGTGATTATACTTAAACCACATTTCATAAGTTTAGTTATGAAACCACATGTGACAGTGACAACTGTTGAAAATAAAAAACTATATTACATATATAGTTCCCACTGGAGATTAGAATAATTATGCCGATAAGGAATGAAGCTGGATTAATTTCATATTTTTTGACAAAGTTATCTTTTTTTTTAATGTTACATACTTAAAAGTTGATTCTTTAATAATATATTGCCAAGTCATTGCCCAGATAAAAATTAGGCTGACAGATATGTAATTCCTCCAGTCCTGCTTTTCTTTAGTCCTTGCGGTATACATATTCTTTTTCTATAAAATAACAAGCCTCACTTCAAATGTCCTTTTGACTATTTCTGTTGCTTTAGGGTCAATTTCCTTATGCTTTTCTGTACTGGAGATAACAGAAAACTTTTGCTTCTTCTTCTTTCTTTCTCCTGGCCTACATTCTTATCTTGTCAAAATTATTTGTGTGCAGTTCATGACAAAAAGTAACCTTTTTTTTTCTTTTAGTGATGACTGAAGCAAAAAGAATCTAAGAAGCTATCAAAGACATTTCATTATCTATCACCTTGTTTCCTTTCCTCTTCTGTAATGTATCTGTACTCATCTATTAACCTATATATACCACCTTACCTTGTTAACTGTTCTACTGATATACATAATTTTGAATCTTACTCTTGCTAGCTTCATCATCACTTACATGATTTATTTCTTCTTACTGATCCTGAGTAATGTGACTATCTTTCCACTTTTGCAATGCCTTTTCAATTTCCAAGTCATTGACCAACTCTCAGTGCGCTCATAATGATACCACACTCTCTTTATTTCATAATGACAGCTTGTCATTTTCAAGTTAATATATCTCATAAAATAATTTCCACTTCCCTTTCACTGTTTTAGACCACACATTATTTTTTCAGTGATTCTGTAAACAACATAATTCAAGTGTTAACTAAAAATCTGGTAGTTAATCTTTTGACGTGATATGTTTTGAAAAAATGTGTTTTATTTATTCCAACAGGATTTCAAAATGAATACTTGATTTATAACATGGTCTTTAGTATATTAAAGGGATTTCTTTCTGTTTAATTATACTTCTAATTGCATAAATAATTGTCTACTTGGCTCCAGTGAAACGGTTGACATCCTCAGATGAAAGCCTGTATGTCTTTTCAAAATGAAGGTATGTTGGAAGTGTTAAAACAAAAAAAAGTTTATCTTCTTCAGTTTAAACAGCCAAAGTGATGACTACAGTGATATTTAGTGTATGGAGACATTAACAAAATATACTCATGTATGCTCATGTCTCAGTGTAATAATTTTCATAACAATATATAGTAATTTCTGAGAAGAAAAATCAATTATAGCTTAGCCACTCAAAAGTACAAAGCAAAAATAGGTCCTTCGTGAAAGATGCTTGAACTTAGAAATGACAATACCTAACAATAGTAAGTACATCTGGTGTCCCACAAAGCCTCCTTCCACAACATGCAAATGTTACAACTCATGATTTAACCTTGTCCATTCTCTCTTCAGGTGACACATATGGTGAGGTTCACATCACAGATGAAAACAGCTATAATCTATAAAGAATATAGTATATATATATATATATATTTATACAGGGCACATACAACAATGGTGTCTGCATGTAAGCTAGACTTTTAACCCCTTATTATAGCCAAGACATAGTTTCAGTACAGTCAGCAGTCTAGAAAGCTCAATATTAGACTGGATACATGATTTTGTTTTAGGGAGAGTTGTGTAAGTCCACTGACTGTTCTGGTTAAATACCAATGACTGATAGGAGCTTAGCTAACCTAGCTCACATTTACATATCTGTTTTCAATGCTTTACTCTGTAAGTAAAATACCATTTTTAAGTCTTACATTATTTCTCAAAGCACAAATATCTCATACAATCCTAAATATCCTGAGAACTATATCTTAGTCTCCATCTTCTCTTCCGAAAGACCTGGATCTACCATTGATTCTATGTTATACCTGAAATCTCGTGGATATACCTTTGTCAATGTAGAGCCACTCAAGCTGTATTGGATGCACCTCTATGGGTGATTAACTTAATCCATTACTCATATAGAATTTAAGTTTTGCAAAAGTTTTTATCAAGCACTGTAAATCCCTCCCAAAGTTTCTTAAAAAATGTAGCCAGTATATCCTAAATTATTAGCCCAGACAGACTCATAATTTTTATGTAATTTCCATAGCCTCTACTGTGTCAGACTTTCTTGACAGAATCCCTAAAAATTACTAGAAGTGATCACTTCTTGAACCCTTGCTGATTAATAATTTTCACTGTCAAGAACCTCTAGAAGTGGTCATCGGACTAGATCTGAGTTTCAGGTGATTGATATGAGAGTTCACTGGATTTGATTCTGTTTCTTGTCTAACTGTTACCTTTGTGATAGATAACCAACAGAAGAGGAGCTATGAACTTGGAGATAAATAATGGTAATTAAATCTAGTGTATAGAGACAATACAAATATTAAACTAAATAATTTTCAGGAAACACCAGGTAGAAAAAATGAAAAGTATTTCAAAATTGCTTTAATTACTTGAAACTGTTCTCTTACAAAAAAGGCATTAAACTCCTGTTGTAGTTTACTGGAAATTTTATATAAAATTCCTCATTTCCTCTTGTTTTTTTGAACATGTCTCCAAAAAGAAGAGTACTACATTCTATAAATAGAACTTATAATAAAAATAAATCATTTTATGGAAAAATTTGCCCAGAAGTAAATTTTTATGGATCTTTCCAAAGCAGCATGCCTAGCTTTTTCATTCGTGAACCTGCATAATGATATCCAAAATGTAAGATACACTTTGTAGCATAAACGTTATAAAGCCTTTATAAAAGCATTAAAAGGGCCTACTATTAATAATAAGCAGCATAAAAATGAAAATTTTAAAATAAAAAATTGATCTTAATGACACATAAATCATACTTTGTCTTCATTTAAATTATTCTCATTTTCCTTTAAAAAAATAGTCAATTTTAAAGTTATGAGTAACTACTGCTATGTTTAGTTTATTGAAGGAAAAATCAATATAGCTTTTAAATTGAAAAAATATTATTTCAACACACATTATGGTATTTAAAATTAGATATTCATATTTTAATTCTTCCATAAACCGACAGTAGTCATATGTATACTACTACATACGTTATCTGCTTCTGAGAGTGAATGACACAGTACAAACCCTATAGCTATGCTTTATCGCCCTTCAGACTGGGGTGGGTCTTGCCAAACTTTAGTGCTTATGGTTCCTGCCCACATCAAGACTTGAACTGTACCCAGGTGTCTTCTGGTGAAGTGGTATTTGACTCAAATTAATACATGCTGAAATTTTGCTAAAATTAAAAAGTAAGGATAATGAAATGCCAATGTTCTGGCATTTGCTTTCTTTACTTTAAATAGCACAGATACAGGATGATACTTTATGACTCTCATCCAGTACAGTAAATCTAAAAAAACCTCCTATTAAATTTAAGAGGACTAATCAAGTTCTCAAAGTTATGCAATTAATCTTCTTGTTGAACAGATGCCATAAATGCAAATAAACCAGTTTCATCACATTAGGAAATGTAATCTGTTTCAAGTAATCTCATAATCCTTAGAACAGTATAGCATAGGATCTGAAATTAACATACAGTTAGAAAGAGATTACTGGATAGAACATGACATGACATTTTCTGCCAAATGATAAAGAGGTGAACAGTACCCTTTGTTTGAATGTTAAGATTTGTGCTTGGATAACACGTAACGATGTTCCTGTTATTGTCCATGGCAATATCTGTACATGTATATGAAAAAAAATGTATTGAAAAAGATATGAGCCCGTCTACTACAGTGAGACACCACAGGAAGAATCATCAGAAAATATTAGAATCTTTTAAATAGGAAAGACAAAAAAACTGAGAATCCTTAAAGGAAACAATTGGAAGTATCAAAGGAAAAGTGATGAGTTTGATTTTTATCTGTTTTTATAGAAGAAATAAAAAGAGAGAGAATTTTTTTCTTCTCTATTCCTTGAAATGGAAACAATCAGACAACAAAAGCCCTGCATAAAAATATCCAAATCAGAAATTAAAAAAAAAAAAAAAAAATCCAAGATAAATTTAAAAGCCCTGAAGACCTAAGAACTACACACTTCCAGCCCCATGTTCACTCTGATGGTTAGTATTCCTAAATGATATGGAAAGGAAGGAATGTTTCTTCTCTGTCCAGATCAGCTTCAGTCTCTTCTTTTTTTTCCTTTTGCCTTCAGTGATATTTAAGACAACTAGAGTGTGTCTTATGTAGATATCTGCTAAAGAAATTTAGACAACAAACAGGTTGGACAGGAAAAGACCTCAGTCAGAAGCAAAGAAAAATAGGAAAAGGAAAGGCAGGGGAAAAAATAAACAAACAAGCAAACCCCAAACACAATCAAAATCAAAATAAACGAACTAAACAAACAAGCAAAATGCACACAAAACACCACACACAACCAAAAAACTACTATTTTTTTAATATCCTATTCCTTTTATCAGACCTAACAATCTTCCAGCAAGACACCACCCTGTCAAGAAGAATTATTCTGAGCTGAGTTATTGCTTAGTTTGACATATATCTCAACTGAAAATCTGAGGGATAAAGAAGTTGTATGAAACTTTCAAGAGATAAATAGTATAATATACAAAGATTTTAAGTTAAATGTTTTATTTTAATAGATTTCATTGGTCCAGCATTAGAAGCAAACGTTTCAAAGTGTATTAGTAACCTTTATAAGTGGCTGATGTTCAGGACTGCATGAAATCTGTAGTTGAAAAATTGTTGTTATGTACCTGCTACTTATTCTGCCACTTTTGAAACATTAGAAACTCATTGCTTTAATATTCCTACTGCTTTTTTTCACAGAACATACTTGAGAGAACAAGGATTTAGCATCTCCAGTGCAACAGTCGAAAAGATCTATTTCAATATTCTTTCCAAACAGAGTGGCTGTAGAAGACAAATGACCAAAAAAACCCCGATGTTAATTACCCTATTTTAAACTACTTTTCCAAACACATGATTGAAAACAGTATTTTCTACTTTATTACTGTTATGGTCATCAAATACTTTTTTCTAAATGTTTTTTAACCTCTTGTGTGAATTTCCTAAGGCACTAATGCCTGTTCATCTTGGCAGCCTTTTTACTTTAAGTTCTCTGTGTTGTAGAAAAAGATATACACTGTTTTATTGAGTCAGCTAAAGGATAATCCCTAATCTCTCTAGTTGTAATGCTAAGTTGCATTTCAGACCCATATGTTAAAATAGCGTGATTTTTCAGGAGAATATGGAAAAAAAAATAGTGCAATTCACATGCTTAATCACGTTATTAAAGATTCAGTCCATCAAACCTATTGCTAACAAACTTTTGCCATGTTCATTCCTTGTGAACTGAAACATCACAGAACAACAGATTGTGCATGTGAAAACAGTTGTTCCTGCAACAGTATCCCAAGTCCTAAGATATTTTAATGAAGTGGTATGCACATTAATTAATGCCCATGGAACTGTCACCTCAAAATCAACACGCATACAATTTTGTTATTTTAGACAA
This sequence comes from Patagioenas fasciata, assembly GCF_037038585.1. Taxonomy (NCBI): domain Eukaryota; kingdom Metazoa; phylum Chordata; class Aves; order Columbiformes; family Columbidae; genus Patagioenas; species Patagioenas fasciata. The sequence continues at coordinate 51,899,617 of NC_092520.1, forward strand.
AATATTATTTCATTTTACATTATTTCTTTTTCAGTAAGTTTTGTTTCTCCTTATACTTTTCTCCTCACAGCTCTTTCTCAGTTATGAGAAAAGACTCCTTGAAGTGATGTCAGCAGATCTTGGGTTTGCAGACAAAACCCAGAAGCAATCATCTTGACATGGGCAATTGTCTCTTTTTTGTTGGTAAACTATCATTTTAACCATTCTCATATCCTTATTCAGAGTCATTTTTACCCCTGTAATTTTTTTGAAAAAACATTGATTTTAAAATTAGGTAAAATGTTTCATCCTGTCCTGCTCTCCCTCCACTATTTTGTAGTTCTTTTACTTTGTCTTCTTTCTTTAAGGGATTTAGCTTCCTGTGTGGCCATGTGTATACAAAAGCTTCTGAATGCACACTATGTTACTCGATTACATAATGCATAGTCTCTGCTTTAGAAAGCCATGTTCTGGAGATACTTCAATGACTGTTAAAGCATATGCACCTGGAAATGAGCATAATTTCCTGTTTACACAATACTCATCAGTTACGTGAAAGAGAGAACAAAAGCAGTATTTAAATGTGTGTATATCATTACCTGCTATGAAAATAATTATTTTACTAACATGATGAAAGAAAAATAATACTAAAACATTCTCATTTACTCATTGACAGAACTAGGACAAACTGCCACAATAATTTTGTCCTAATTATGTCATTTTGTCTCCTTGCTATGACTAACCCTTGCCACTGGGGTAAAAACATCTGGCATTATATAGGTCAAACAGACCAAATAGAAAAACTGTTTGATTGACTATGTCTCTAATATATTCAAATAATAAATATATGTATATTTTATTTTAGTGAAGTTAAGCAGTTGTATTTTTTTATATACAAACTTAAATGCACAGATGAAACCTTGAGATCCCATAAAGCTTTTAAGTACTGAAATAATTCCCATGTTGGGTCATTTTGTAGAGGTTATATAAAATCTTTCTTCATTTTTTTCCCTGAAGTTTCTTGGAGCCCCTTGCAGTATTTATTAGAGTAATGCCCAACTCTGAAATAATTACAAAAGGTTGATGTGCAACACACAAGCTTCATGGAAGCTGACACAATGATTAGGGACAATATTTGAAATAAAGGCGTGTCAGTTCCCCCCAGTGATTGGAGCTTCCTGAAACTCAGACAGGTCCTTTCCTTTAAGAGACTACCATAGCAGATGAAGTCTTGGATGGAGAGGATCCAAACCTGAACCTTTAACCTTCCAGGTATATTACTAGGTTGTCTAGTACTGTCCAGTTTTGAAAATCTCTAAGGACATAAAATTCACAACCTCTGTAGACAATTTTTTCCACTGTTTGACTGTCCTTACAGTGGAAATGTGTATTCTTATATCTTTGAACCTTTGCTGTCACAATTTATGATTGTTAACTCATTCCTGTCATGCACAAAAAGAGCCTCTGTCCCTCTTGTTCACGACCACCACAAAGATTCTGGGAGGCTGCTCTTAGGTGACACAGATCCCATCTCTTCTCCAGGCTGAACAAGTGTTGGTCCCTCAGCTTCTCCTCCAAGGTAGATGCTTCAGCCCTGACAATTGCAGAGTCACAGAATACTTGATGTTGGCAGGCACCTCAGGAGATCACCTGGTCCAGTGCACCTGCTCAAGCAGAGCCATCTAGAGCAGGATGTTCAGCATCGTGTCCAGATAGCTTTTGAGTATCTCCAAGGAGGAAAACTCCACAGCCTTGTTGGGCAACCTGTGGGAATGCTCAGTCACCATCAGCAACAAAGTGTTTCCTGATGTTCAGATGTAACCGCTTGTATTTCAGTTCATGCTCATTGCCTGTGGTCCTGTCACTGGGCACCACTTAAAAGAGGCTCTGACCCCTTTGCACTCTCCTTTCAGGTGTTATTGATGAAATTCACCCTGAGCCCTTTTGGGAAGAGTTCATATCAGCAGAGGTGGTCATTCTGCTGTTCTGTGTTCTCTTCTTCAACAATAGGAATTAACTGCTTCTAGTCTGATCAGATAGAAATTGTATTCCAGTCTAAATAGTCTCAGATCTCTCAGCATTTTCTCATGTGAGAGTTGCTTCAGTCCCTTGACCATCATTGTGGCCCTTAGATGGACTCTCTCCAGAAGTCACATATCTCTCTTGTACTGGGGATCCAAAAACTGGACACTGTACTGCAGGTGTGGCCTCATCAATGCTCAACAGAGGTGAAGGATAACCTCCTTCACCTCTGTGATTCTCTGCCTCTACTCTGTTCTCCCAGTATAAGAAACATCGACCTGTTAGACCAAGTCTAGAAGAGGGCCATTAAAACAGCCAGAGGGCTGGAATACTTCTCCTATGACAAAAGGCTGAGACAGTTAAGGTTGTTGAACCTGAAGATGAAAAGGCTCTGGAGAGGCTTCATTGTGGCCTTTCAATACTTAAACAAGGCTTGAAAGAAAGATGGACAAAGGTTTTTTTTTACCAGGGCTTGCAGTCATAGGACACAGAGTAATGGTTTTAAACTGAGAGAGGGTAGTTTTAGAATGCACATAAGGAAGACATTTTTTATGGTGAGGGTGGTTGAACACTGGAGCAGGTTTCCCAGAGAAGTTGTGGATGCCCCATCATTGGAAATGTTAAAGTCAGGTTGGATGTGGCTTAGAGCAACTTGATCTAGTGAAAGATGTCTCTTTATGGCAAGGAAGGTGGACTAGATGACATTTAAAGGTCTCTTCCAACCCAAACTATTTATGGTTCTATGATTCCATGGTCACATGAGAAACAGTGTCAAACCCTTACTGAAATCAAGGGAGGCAGCATGTACTGCTCTCTTCTTTAATCTACCAGACCAGTCATTTCATCACAGAAGCTAATCAGGTTGGTCAAGCATGACTTTCCTTTGGTGAATTCACGCTGACTACTCCATATCACCTTCTTGTCCTTCATATGCTCTTTTCGAGGATAGAAGTGAGATTTGCTTTCTTGGAGTCTTCTGGCACTTTTCCCAATAGTTGTGATTATTTGAAGATACCAGGAGTGACCTTGCAGTGACACCAGCCACCTCCCTCAGGACTTCTGGGTGCACCCCATCAGGGCCCATGGATTTATGTATGACCAGTTTGCTTAAGTATTCCCTGATCTAATCCTTTTCTACCAGGGGTATATCTCCCTTGCTCAAGACTCCCCGCTCTGTTCTCCTGGGCCTATGATTCCTGAAGAGCAGTCTTACTAGTGAAGGATGAGGCAAAGAAGCCATTCAGGACATCAGTCTTTTTCCATATCCTGTGTCATCAGGTCCCTTGCCTCATTCAGCAACAAACCTGCATTTTCCCTAGTCTTCCTTTTCCTACTTATGTACTTACAGAAGGTCTTTGTCTTTCTTAACCATTCCTCTGCATACTCAGTGTCCTTGTTTTCCTCCCAGGTTACCTGTGACACGGTATATAGCACTTATGACTCACAATTCTTGTTGCAGCTGCAAAAGTAACAGGTGAAAAGCTTTTTGTTTGTATTGTGTTTTTGTTGGGTTTTGGTTGATTGTTGGTGGTGGTGTTTTGTTTTTGTTTTTGTTTTGTTTTAGTTTGTTTTTTTAATCAATGATAAAGATTTTAAGCTTGTTAAGAGCTTTACAGTTTTATTTCCCTTTTGTCCTCCTACTTCTTGACATATTCTTTCTCTTCATTATTAACATAGTGCTTTTACAATCCCATTTCACAAACACATACTTATGGTACTTCCTTACTACAGGAGATGTTCTTGATTCTTTAAATGAGTTTGCAGGTCAGGGAAGGTGCCAATCATAATGCCCAAGTTTAGTGTTCTTTTAACAATAGCACCTGTAGTAGTTCCTGACAGTAAACACTGATGTGTAGACTCCAAGAGGTCATTGACAAATGTCAAGGCTTTGAAAGAATTGCTTCCATGACTTTGTATTTCTAACCTTCATGAGAAGACATTATATATTTCAACATAATGTGTGTGTTTGAAAGTATTCATTTTCATGTAGTTTTCTGTCTTGAAATGCTAAAACATTTACCACTCTCCCAAAAATCTCTAACTTCGAACAGGATCATTTTTATTTCAACATATTGAACCACAGCGTAGAAAAATATTCTTTTATTTTTTCTCTTTTCTTTTTCTTTTTTCTTTTTTTTTTTTGAATAGGTGCATAGCAAAATCACACATACAAGCCACACCTGCTCCTCTCTTGAATAATGTAAATTACTATGTAGCTTGGATAAAACAAAAAATGTTACACAATAAAATGAGAATTATCACTCTATATTTTACAGAATAATTTATAAAGTTGTGTATGTTGAGACATATTAATGTTCCAAAGTTTCCATAGCTTTGAACAGAGACAATATCACTCACTAAAATAAAAACTTAAGTGCCAGAATCTGAACTCATTTGTATCACCACGTAATAAAAATAGCTGTTAAAATCACTAGACAGGTGTCAGAACCTGTGCTTCTTTCTCTGAAATTGTGTTATTAACTGTACTAGCACAGATGATACAAAGTAGATAGTACCTTCTGAAAATAATATCTTTCTTCTTTGAATCAATTAGCAATAACCCTTTTGTCATAATTTACCATTGAACACTGGTATTCTACTATAGTGTTTCCTTAGTTCACATAATCTGGATTACTTTCCTGAAGCATTGTGAAGCAGGACATTTCAGAGCTGAAAGTGGCATCCTGGGTATCAGTCCAGGACCTATCTTAGAGGCTCTAGAAAAAAAAAAAAAAAAGGTGAAAAAACACAAACATTTCCCTAGTAGAATTTTTAAAAAAAACACTAGTAGTTTTGCTGTTTTTCTGAATTAGCTGCTTAAATTACAGTCTCTTGCTTAATACTTTGTGAAAGTGAGAAAGCAGTGCCTACATCTCAATTCTTTGAATAATCCAATATTCTAGATTAACTTTATCTATATTTATCTGGCTCTCATTGTTTTGAATTCAATCAGGGGAAAAAAAAAATGCAGACTAAGATTACAGAATTTCCCCAGAAGAGAAAAACTGCCTTCTAATCTCTCCTCAGTTTAAAGTGTATTGAGCCTTCTAAATACTAGGAGAGATGTTCTAATAAAAACAACACTATTTCAGTGCTCTGGTCATTTCAATAATTGTTTAGTTTGTTCTTAGCTAGTGAAGGCAAATCCTTTCCAGAAAGACAAATTATATTCTTGAAAAGACAGATGGCTCTAAGTACCTCAGAGCTACACAGTCCTTACATTGCCTACTAACCCCACCTCTCCTCTTTTGTCTCTCACAACCAATCCAGCATGAAATCAGGAATTTTTTCTTCAGGATTTTTTACTGAGGGGATTTTTTTAAATGAAACTACACATTGATATACTTGGTCAGGGCTTGACTTTTCATTTTCTGGATTCTAAAATTTTGTATTCTTTATTTCTCAGTATTTGGGTTTAGCTGGGTACGTGGGGTCCACCTGTTCTTAAAAGTTTTTCTATATGGATGAAATCTAGGAATCACGGGCCCGTCACCCTTCATCCAATGATTTGCCTACATCAGATGTTTCTAAACAAATTGTTTGTATTCTAAATTAAATTCATATAAAAAAGAATCAATTACTCAGGTGTCTAAGGCCACAACAAGAAAATAAACAAAATTTACTTGGTAAATATGCTTTGTTGCAGTCCTTGAAAAGAATGCAGAAGCTCAAGTGTAGCAACCTATGGCAGCAAAAAAAAAAAAGTCTAAGTAATCAACTACTAGGGTTTTTTTAAGCCATTCTAAAGTCCCAACTCTTCTCTATCTACACTATCAGGAGTTTAGAGGACCTAAATAATCCTTGCAAATTCCGATTTTGGAGCTGGGTCAGTAGCTTTCAAATACTGAAAAACACTACTCATTGTGCTTGATGTTCTTTTACTTATATTTATACTGCTAAATTAGAAAGGGCCACTGAGTGAAACCACGCTCCGAGTTATTGCACACATTTCTTCATTGTTAACACACTCACTACTCATTGTGCGCTGACAGAACTCTGCTATAGAGGGAAGTAGCCCTGAACAGTTTGTGTGAGAACTGGTGAGTTCCATTTCAGACTGTCTCTACCTACTAGTAATCCACACGACTTGTATTGAATCTAGATCCTAACAGTTCTTTTTATTTTTCCTTTTCTTTTTTCCTTCCTGCAGCAATGTAACACATCTATTCACCTGTTGAATTGTGATCACACAGAACATTGACTTTAGTGTGTTTGAAGGAAATTACAAGCTTGGAAACCATTTATCTTTTATCATGCTAATGTTCTCTTACTGCATAAGGTGATAACAATAAATTCACTTGAAATACTCAAAGACTGGCCATTAGCTGTAAAAATGCCTGATGAAAACAGGATTGAGTTACCTGACATAAAAAAGGGAAACTGAAACTTTTTATCACTGTGCCATGGAAAGTATGCTGTTACTATATTGACATTTCTAAAACAAACTTACTGTGGGAAGGTAAAGTTCAAAAACCTTATCTTTCCAAATATAAAATATATTAAGCTTGATTAAACTCCTTGGAGGAAGGGCATAAACAATTTGTGTCTGTGGTTCTGACCATGACTCAAGAGATTTTCATTATTCATATTACTAGTCCTATTGACCTCAGTGATATTATTCACATGAGCAAGATAAACAGATTTGGCTCCTGTTTTTTTTCTACTTTGGTCAAATATTATCACTATCAGCAAATATTTGAGGATTTTGAACACTGAGAGATGTACTGTAACTTCAGTTCCATCTGTTCAGGTGAATTCAATTGATGGAAATGCACTGACAAAAGGGAAGAATTTACTCTTGATTGTAAAAGATGGCCACTCTTTTTTTGGTTTTGCACTTCTGCTGACTGAGTCTCTACCTAATTCAAACAGAAGAACATGACTGTGAGCAAAAAAAAGAAAATAATTGAGATAAATTTTTTGAACATAAACACTCATGGAACTAAAGAGTTGAAAAACATGGCTATTTTTGTGTGTAAACATTTATAAAACATTCAGGCTGATATTATGTCCTTTATTTAATATTTCGGAGCAATATTGTAATGGTTATGATAGGAATAGGTAGTAGAGAAGAGACTGAATATGAGAAAATAGACTCACAGATTAGAGGTATTAGCTTGTTAACACTGGCAAAAGAGCTGGTATTAAGACTCCAAGTCATTTTGAAATGAATAACAGGAGGTAGCAAGGAATACTGGAATATCATAATCAACAGCCCTGTACATGTACCAGAGTAGAGGGGAAACCCAAAACAGTAGATCTTTTTCATCCCTAAAATCTCTGACTCCCTGGTATAGTTACATAATTACAATTATGTACAATTACATAATGTATAATTAAAATGATATATAATTGTAAGTACATGTGTGTAATTACAATTATGCATAATTACATAATTATAATAACATTCATGTTTCTGAAGATCTAGCGTCAGTTCAACTGCAATAAATTCTGTTTCCTTATTGAGTAGAAGGAAAAAAAGCACAGTCATCACACAAAAGGATGTAAATGCAAACTATCCACAAGAAAAGAAAGAAAAAATTCCACAACTAAGAAAAATCAAAGAGTAATACAGAACTATTCTTATGATATTCAGAATTATTTAAAAAAAAAAAAAAATCATTCATTCAGCCCAAGGTGAAGAGGGATAAAATGCTTAGAAATGTCTTTTGGCCATTCCCCCTGCTTTTTTTTTTTTTTCTTTTATTTAATTTATAGACATAATTTTTAGACTCCAATATATGAAAATAGACAAAAACTTACAAAAGATACCCCATACAGAAAGCTTAATTCCATTACAGAACCACAGAATTAGCAATGACTCCTTTTGATTAAAAACAGATAAAGTCAATGGAAAAAAATCTGATTTGTGACTTTTGCCTAATCACACACACCTAATGCCGTTTGAGGCATACTAGACATCCACCTGGTACCGGCAGATGCAGCAAAGGACCTAGGAGACATTACGGCCCTTCTGCATTAGCAACTGTATATCAGCCATCACAAATGATATTAGATGACTTTATTTATCAATCTTCTGGAATTGTGTTTCATCTATATTTTTTTTCATAGGTCAACACTTATGTTTTCCAGAACTGTATGAGACTTTCACAGCCATCTGCAGGGAGTACCAAATCTCAGTATGCACCCAAATGTAATTAAACTTTCATTTAAAATACTATCCTAGCAATAGTTTTGTATAATTTCTATGTCACATTACTGATTTAACACAGTTAAGTTACCTACATTGGCAGGTTTCTTGGTTGTGTTTTTTTTGTTTTGGTTTGGTTTTGGTTTCGGTTTTTTAACTTTGAAAAAATCATTTAGAATTTGCCATAGCATGCCAGATTTTTTTTAATAAATCATTATAGTTTTAATTGAAGAATCACACTTAACACTCCTATGCAGTCTTACAACTTTTGTCACTCCAAGAAGGAATTCAAAGTAATACAAAACAAAACAAGAAGTCTTTACAAACAACATATTGCACTGTACCATAATACAGTATTTAATCTAATGCCATTTTATTCTACATTTTATTCTTTTCCATTAACTTCCTCTGAGCAGCCTTTGAAAACCAGACGTGACTTCACTTATATTACAAATTAGTATGACAAAATTTGTAACATTCTTTCTCTTTTTGTCTGTGAAACAAGCAAAAGTGATAACTCCCTTACCAGGAATATACATAAATATATTAAGATCCTGATGTATGAACAAGAATAAGGACATCTCTTCTTTTTATTTTTATCTATTTTTGAGCTGTATGGATGTACTATGGATGTACTTTTAGGAATGGATAACAGATTCCAGACTGACTCAGACACTTTACCAGCAGCTAAGCAATGCAAATACAGATCCGCTTCTTCAACTCATATCTCTACACCTTTATTTAGCAGAATTTTGTACACACTATGTAAAAAAGAAAATAATATACTCAAAAGATTACAATCTTCTCTCAGAAAATAGGACAGCCACAGAAATAAATAAATAAATAAATAAAAGAAGATTAATTAATTTCCAAAGAAGCAACATAAATGTGACTACCAAACATGCATACATTAATTCAAGTAATGTTGTTGCAATAAATTAGGTAATAGAATTATTTTCAACTCATGGAGTTAAAAAGAAAAGAAATATAATTTTTTATTTTTAGTTCCTTTTTTCTTTTTTCTGTCTTTTATCTTTTTTTTTTTTTAAATTTAATCTAGATAAAATTAAATCATTATTTATAGTATCTATAATTTTTCATTAAGATATCTATTAATTTTCCAGGACATAACCAGAAAGATATCTAAGAATCAAACTAGTAGATTTATTTATTTTTTTTAAATAAAATTTAAAGGTCACAGAATATTAGCAAGGTAGGCTCTGGACAGATAAACCCTTCCCTGTGCAGTTCTGGAAGCAGGAGGACTTTCACCACCAGTTGTCTAATGCCAACAATCACCTCTGGCATTTTGGCAGTGATATGTACCAACTTCTGTGTCAGCAAAGACTGACTAGGCATTACAAAGTAGGATTACTTCTTCTGCTGAGGGAGTTGTTGCATTGTTTAATACACTAGATACCATCTAGAAGAATAACAAGCACCAGTTCCCTCCTTTCCATCTCTCATGGACAGAAGAGCAGAACACCCTGATCTCTGGCACACTCCCTTGCTTATAGTTCTACATATCATTCGCTTCCATTCTATACTTGTAAATATCCCTCCCTTCTGTTCTCTCTCCTTTTAGAACAGAAGTGACGATTTGATACTATGTATACCGTTGCCTTCTCTTTCCAAGTCACAAAATATGATTGCAAAAACAGTACCAATAATCTTTAAACAAAATCTTTTTATATAAGTTCTTTCTAATCCTCTTCAGTCAAAATGGGTAGTAGTGGCTTCATCTGTTCAAAGAGGAAATCTTTAGGAACTTGGCTAACTTTAACAGGTTAAAAAGTGTTTAAATGAACAGTACTGGTGATGGGAATTTTTCAGCAAATGTGTTGGATTGACCTTGGCTGGCAAGCAGGTGCTTACCAAGCTGCTCTATCACTCTCCCTCCTCAGCTGGACAGAGTAGAGAAAATATGATGAAAGGCTTGTAGGTCAAGATAAGGACAGAGAGAACATTTAGAAATTATCATTATGGGCAATACAGACTCCACTCAGGTTAATTAAGTTGATTAATTTTCAATCTGAAGTCTGAATAGGCTAATGAGAAATAAAACCAATTCTTAAAATGTCCCAAACTCTTCCTTCTTCTTGGGTTCTTCACCCCTGAATTCTCTACCTTCTCCCTGCAAGCAGCTCAAAAAGACGGTGAATGGGGCTTGTGGTCAGTTCATCACACACTGTCTCTGCCACTCCATCCTCTTCAAGCTCTTCCTGTGCTCAAGCATGGGGTCCATCCCATGGGAGACAAACCTCCACAAATTTCTCCAGTGTGGGTCCTTTCCATGGGGTTGCAGTTCTTCATGAACCACCCTGACATGGACTCTTTCCACAGGGTGAAATCCTTCCTGAATGGAATGCTCAGTGTGGATCCTTTCTATGGGGTCACAAGTCCTGCCAGAAAATCTACTCCAGTGGGTGCTTCCTAGGGCGTCATAGCCTCCTTCAGGCCACATCCTTCTGCTCCAGTGTATGATCTTCCGTGAACTGTAGCTGGATATCTGCCCTACTGTGAACCTCCATGGGCTGCAGGGGGACAACATGCTTCGCTACAGTCTTCACCACAGTCTGCAGGGGAATCTCTGCTCTAGAGCCTGAAGCACCTCTTCCCCCCCCTTCTTCACTGACCTTGGTGTTTGTAGAGTTTTTTCTCTCACATATTCTCACTCTTTTCTCCAGTTGCTATTGTGTAGTAATTCTTACCCTTTCCTAAATATCACAGACATGCTACCACTGTTGCTGGTTGGCTTACCTTTGGCAGCACCATGTCTGGTTTGGAGGCAGATGATACTGGCTATTAGGCATGGGGGCAGCTCTGGCATCTTCTTACAGAAGCCACCCCTGCAGCACCCCCACCCCACCAGCTGCTAACAAAACCTTACCATTTAAACCCAGTGCAGTAAAGAAAAGCAAAGAAGAGCAATTTCTCTTTCCCACTAGAATCTTTCTAACACAAAAGACTGATCATCTCTTGATCATTCCTGAAATCGTGATTTATGTTGGTCCACTGTTAACAGTAGCTTTCCAAAGTTGATCCCAAATATCCACTGACACAAGTCCAATGAATGCAAGATGCAGTTCTTTTTTCATTTAATAATGTATGGACTGTTTCATTATTTCACTTGTTAAGCATGTACCTCATATGTTTGTAAAGTGGTTAATTCTATAATACATATCCTGAGCACACATTTAGATGTCAAAAAAACTAACAGCATTTTTTATTAAATCCCAGTTATATGTCTCAGATTGTCAGTTTGGACATTTGTTGTTTTCTTTCTAAAAGCTGTCCTGTGTAGGCTTTGTTAGTTTTGATTTACTTCGTGCATCCCTCTCATTTGGCCTGTTAGCTAGTAGTTATTCATAGACATATCTATGTTTTTTACGTTATCTGATTTGGCATTTTTTTTTTTTTTAGCTCGGATTTTTGAGGTTAGAGTGGCATGAATGCAAGATTACCTCCTGACTCAGCTGGATTAAGAACTGTATGTGTTTCATTCGTGATGCAACAGAGTTCCAGTCAAAAGATTCACAAACAGTTTCAAGTGTAAAAAGATGTCCTAGCCTTGTGACTTCATCAGATCAATATGAAGAGCTACTAAATATAAACAAGAGGAGAATACATGCAGTGATATGAAACCTGATACCCTTTCCCACAGGTACACACACACTCAATCCAGTGAAACTGAGGAAAGTGAAAGGAAAACTAGAAGTTAACACTGCAGCAGAAAACAAAACAGGAAAGAAAAAATTGGAGAGCTGGAAAAAATGGAAAAAAGAATGTTTGTATCCTAGAGCTGAGTTACAATGAATAAGTGAATGTAATGGTTTATTTGCCCATCCTGTATCTTTTTTTTTTTCCCCTAGCCACTCATCCAGATCAAAATGAGAAGTATATAATAGAACATAAATCTTATCAATTTGAAATCAGAAGAAAACAAAAACAAGCAAACAAAAAAAGACAGGCAGTGTTTTAGGTCTAACTTTGGAAGAATTCTCCAAAGTATTTTTTATTCTGACTTTAGAAAACCATCAAAACCAGGCAAGTCTTGTATTTTTCTCTCTACCTCACTGCTTGCAGCTTGTACTTAAATACTGTATACAATTATCTCACAACATTATATCCACTCTAGCTCTCTTATTCAACTTTTTTCCTTCTACCTTCATCCTAAAGAAGAGAAATCAAAATTTTGATAGGGATTTGATAATATTAAAAAGCCAAATTACCAGCATTATTCTAATTCTTACTACAAGTAGTGTTGCAATAGCATCAAAACACATTAAAGAATTCCTGATCTCATGTATTTTTTCTAACCTGGTATGTTGTGCTGGGTTGACCCTGGCTGGCTGCCAGACACTCACCCATCTGCTCTCTCACACCCCCGCCTCAACAGGACAGTGGAGAAAATAAGATGGAAAAGTTTCACAGCTGCAATAAACAGAGGGAGTTTGCTTATGAATTGTTGTCATTAGTAAAAGAGACTCAACTTGGGGAAAAATAATGTAATTAATGACCAATTAAAAATAGAGTTAGATGAAAGAAACAGACAAAACCAAAATCACCTTCTTCTGACCAATCTCCTCCCCAGCTTCCTTCTTTCGTTTTCCGACTCTTCTGCCTCTGGAAGATGAAGGCAACAGAGATTTTATGAAACACACATAGTAGAGTGATGGAGACATCAGTAATTTATGTACTTTCAATGAAAGTGTTATTTATTTTCTATTCAAAAGAGAGAGAAAATTATTTTCTTTTTGCATACAAATGTAAGGGAAAATGGAAAAGGTTGTGTCTTCACCATGTTTACTGAAAAAAAAAAAAAAAAAAAAAAAAAACACCTAAAATATCACCAATGAAAGCCTAATAGTTTGTGTAATATATAAATGGATATCAATTTGCCCATATTCAACTTGGCTTGGAATAGATCTTCTAACATGACTTGAAGGGTCTAGACTGGTTGTTCCCAATGTTTTTGTAGCTGACTGTGATTTAAAAAATAGGGAGACTTGGAGTCCTGCTCTATATCACTCCTGCTAAAATTGAAGACATTGCTTGAAATATTAGGGATGATATTAGGAAAATTAAAGCTCAGCTAAACTTCAGACTTTAAAGGGATATCAAGCATAACAAGAATAACTTTTACCATGATGTTAATATCAAAAAGTTGAACAAAACAAAACAAAGCAAAAGTAGGATCATTACAGAATGGGGTGGGTGAATTCAGTGACAGTAGGCACAGGAAGGATGAAGTATTCAGTGCCTTCTTTAACTCATTCTTCATCAAGAAGGTTTCCCAAGCCTCTGTGATTAGTTGAAGTGTCTACAGAGAAGGAGAACAACCAGCAGTGGATGAGATTAAGTCAGAGGTTACTTGAGACAAATAGACCTGTACAGTTCCCTGACACCCAATGGGATGTGTCACAGAATGCTGAGAGACCTGTTAGAATTCCTTGTGAAGCATCTTTATACCATCTTTCAAAGGTGTTGGATACTGGAGGAAATCCCAGACAACAGAAACATACATAATAGTAGAATTAAGCACCTAATTGGCATTCCTAGGGCAGCACTGAATAATATTAATAGTTCTTAGACAATATTTTTCATCTGAAAGTGCTTTACAGTGGACTGGAAAAAGCCCTGAGCTTCCTGGTCTCACCTCAGAGCCGACCTGGCTTTGAGCAGAAAGTTGGACTAGAGGCCTCCTGAGGTCCTTTCTCTACAGAACAGATCTGTTAGCCTATGATACTTAAAGATGTAGAGTGGACAATTTTCATTATTTTGGAAACATCTTTTTTTTTTTTTTTAAATATATTTATGTGCGTTGAAGTTCAGGTTTCCATCAGGAATACAGTACCATCACAGGTAGTTAAGGGTAACTATCTTGGTCAGGGTTGATGTAGCAAAAATACAATTATTGATTCTTCGTGACATTCTGACTGGCATTAAAACAAACATGAGTGGGAATTCGTAAGAGAAAAATGAGGTACCAATGTAGACTTTGACTCCCTTTAGTTGTTCAGTTCACTTACATCCTTTACAAAGTTGGAACAGAACCTTTGACTGGTTGTGGCAGTTGCACACCCCCCTCTATCCCAGCCCCCTTCCTTCTAGATTGAAGGTGCAAGCACATCCGCTCTCCCTCAACACATCCCCCCTCCACCACCTGCAATGGGGTTAACAGCTTCTTTTTTTTTGATCCCAGAGACTGTTGGCCAGGGTCCTTAAGAGAGAAGAGGAGGGGGTGCAGAGGCACTAAGGAACCAAGAAGTTTCAGGGCACCCACAGCCAGAGTGGGGGTGCAGAGAAGCCTCTGGAATGCCCACAGTCAGATCTGACACGGCTATAAAACAGGGTCCACCAAGGCTGCCTTTTGTGTGGTTCTCTCGGAGAGCAGGCCACATGCTGTTGTTAAGAGCCCTCCCCTTAGGCAAGATCGCTGCCTAAGGTAGTATCCCAGGACTGGGACTGCCTTACCAAACTGTGTGGGTGAGTGATAACCTACTTAATATTTCCTTGCAGAATTTGCAGGTGTTTCTTTTTTTTCCTCACTAGCCAAAGTGAGGGTATTCCATGACTAAATATGAGCATAAGTATTTGTTTCCTGAAGTCAGGGACAGCACTGACATTGTTTTTGTGAGCCACATGTATGCACACTGTGGATCTCCATTGTTATTATTTGCTGCACCTCAATAATTTTCTCAACTGATATTTGAACCTGTATTTACGTTACTGGAGTACTAAAACCCCGCTCTTTACCTGTTAATTTGCTGTACCTTTCTGACTATAATAAAAGTTTGTTTTGGACCTTGTTGTCCACCTAAACTAACTTCGGGGTGCCTCTGTGACACTGGTAAAGAGAGGTCTTTTGTTGTTTGAACATGTTATTTCCTTCTCTCTGCATTAGATTCACCATCTATAAAGCTGGATAAATTTCATTCCCTTTTCAGAGTTATTTTAGACATATTGTAAAAAGTTCATTAGAAGATTGGGCTATCTTGTATAATAATATTTTGTTTCTTTTTTTTTTTTTTTTTTTTTTTTCCCAGAGATATGCATAAGCAAGGAAGAATTAGGACAGCTAAAGATTTAGTTAACTTCCAAGGAGCACTTACCACACAGTTCAGCGTGATGAGCTTATCTGGGTCATTTATACACTCCGAAGTGCCTTTGCAGAAAACAGAGAATCCTAGTATAGGGAAATATTCTGCACAAAAGTAAAAGACTAACAGGTTTTATTTCTCTTAGCAGATAGTCAGATAAATGCTGAGTTTTCAAGTGGAACTGGGCCTATTTGGATAGATTTGAGCTTCAGATATATTCAAGTCAAATGTCTAATCTTCCACTATGATCATTGTGAGTTATTAAGTTGCCCTACATTACACTCCTGAATCTATTTAGCTGTGGCAGGAGTCTATTCCTTAAATACAGTTTCCTACGGCTGTTTCAGATATTCTAATTTGCTCCATCTGGTCTCTAGCTGCTGCCCCAGAAGATCATAGATAAGCTGGATCCTCTGTCAGCTCCATGTGAATACATTGAATAAACCAAGGTGTCACGAGAAATTATATTCAACATCTGAACTTAAGTAACTGAATCACACGTTTGAACATACCTACTCCATCTACACAGAATCTACTGTTTATAATGGGAATTTAATCTGACTACTATGTTGGTAACTGAAACAAAAGGTGAATTATCTGTGACAGGTGTCCATGAACGGAGTTTACATATTTGAATTCTGGTCAAAGTTGCACTGTAGCTTGTTGTAAATCCTCTATTTTTGTTTTTTTTTTCGTTTTGAGGAAGATAGTGAGACTTACATTCCTCTATAAAGCACTTCCAGATCTTCAGATGAAATATGTTGCATAAGTATTATTAATATTCACTGCTGCCCTAAGGATGCCAACGAAGTTATTAATTAAGTTATTAAATCTACCTTTTTTTTTTTTTTTTTTTTTTTAATTCACACTACTCCTTAAATAGTTTCTGGGCATAAATAAAAGTTGTTCCAAAAAGATAAAGCCTCTCAGCTATATGAACAAGAGTATTAGAAACAGTTTTTCATTAGAGTCTGGAAATCAACATGTTTATTTATTAAAAAATTCTGTATCATAACAGAGCCTAATAACAGTGGCAAAATAAAAGTGTGATCTATTCACTTTCCCTAGAAGAACAAAAATTACTTTTTTATTGAAAAAAACAATGCAGGCTTTCTTTATATCAGCTGTTTTAAAGGAAATGTTTCAAAATTTCAGGTTTCCGAGTGTATAGCTTCCATGGAGCTATCAGCATTCTGTTGGTTTCTTAGCTATACAAGCTGCTATTTTATTCCTTTTATCTCAAGATGGAGATATTTATACTCAGTAGTCTGAAGCAGCATGAGAACAGAAAGAGAAACACATTTTGATACTTCAGAATACAAGCATGCCTATAAAAACACACACACGCACACACAGAGGTTTTTTTCTTAAAGAGTTTATGACATTTTCATCCTCACTGAATGAGCTAGGTATATGAGATTTAGAACTGAAGAAAAAGATATGCTATCAAATAAATTTTGCTTACAGTGGAGAATCAGCATACAACTCATAAGTTTATTGCATCTGTCTGTGGTACTTTTTTCATTTCTATTCATAAACAAGTTTCATGGAGGCAGCCAAGTTATGATTTTACTGTCAGTCAGTTTGCCCTTCCATACATATCAGCTAGTGACAATTTGCATGCTGTTCCATAAAACTCTGGTAAGGTACTCTGAATGTGTTGTAAAATAGATGAGAAGGAAAGGCCAAGTGATTTGATGTGCCCCTTCGTTGCTGTGTTTATTCTGATAGAGAGATATATGGCTCGTGTGAGTTAAAAGATGGAAAATCTATTACTGTGCATGTTTTTAAACTAAAAATCAAAAATTAAAGTGAGAACTTAGATATGAAGTTGGACAGGTAGATCTGTTATGAACAACAACAACAACAAAATCTCTTACCCATGTAAAATTGTATTTTTGTTTTTCCTTATATTCCTCTTTCAGTAAAAATAAGACATAAATAAGATCTCATCACACTCTTACTATACCTCACAGAGTTCCATTTCTCACACTTTCTGCCCTCTTTCTTTTGTCCTTATAACTCAGTTGTTCTCATTTTTTTTTTTTCCTTCCCTGTCTTCAAATGTTGGAAGACTTTCCAAGGTAAATCCTCTTACCTGATCATTCGTATGGTAGTGGAAGGCATGACATGTCTTTAATTACAGCTGTCTCCCTTATATTATTTACATGTGTTTTTAATTTCTCAGTCATTTCCCTTTTAATACCATTTAGCTATTCCATTGTTGCTGCTAATTTTACTCATTTGAGAAGCCATTAGGAAATACTAGGCTAATTAAATAAGATGGAATTCAGTGGTAAAGGAGATTTATTTTTCCATTTTGAGGGAAGAAAAAAAAGATTAAAAAAAAATAATCTGCACTTGTAGCAAACTATTGAAGGAAAAGTATTGAATATATATTTATGAGGAATATTATCTCATAGTGCATAGGACAGTGGACTAGTGCCTGTAGACTGTTCAGCGAATAAAGGACTCAGCATTCTGATTCAATGTGAATCATGCAAAGCCAATTTATTACAGAAACAAGCCTCTTTATATATGCAGTTATTTCCTAATCACGCGTCCACGCTCCAAGCATGCATTAACTGATTGGATATCATCTATGTTCATGAGCTGTCCAGGCACTTGAGTTGCCTCTGAAAACTTTAGGAGTAAATAAACGACAGAACTGTCTTGTAGTGACATGCAAGGATCAGCAGCAGCTGCAGATGTGCTTGAATAAGAATCAAAAGCTAAAATCAGCCCTTACCTCTATTTTTGCAGTCTGTTCTTTGATGATTCCTTTGGTGATTAAGCACAATATTTAAAAGTCTGTTGATTTACGTCGTGTTTCTGCCTTGCAGCTGCTGAAATGTTTTACTTCCACAGCAGATCCTGTTTTCAGCTTTCCAAGGTGGCCTTGAAATTCCTTTGGCCCTGGCTAGTTCAATAACAAATCTCTATCTAATAGAAACCTATCCACAGTAGACAAGACTTACAGTTTGTTTGCTAGACTACTTTAGGCTAATTATCCCACCCTTACTATATGTCTTCTTCTAGTCTGTTAAATCAAGATAGTTTCAATGGCATAAAAAAATTTAGCTACAGTTGGCTAAATGTTGTTAGTTTTTCACAAGGAAATTTAATTTTAAAAGAAACTAACAATACATCTACTTAGACCACACATTCTGAGAGTGTATTTGGATGTTAATTGGTACATAAACCTACTTCTGGATCTGAGTACTGGAGGAGTTTCAACTTCAGTCAACAAAAGAACCTTTTTTTTTCTCACTACTGAAGTTTAATAAAGCTCATGAAGTCTGAGCTTCCCACTACCTGACAAAGCAGTTAACGCAATTATTTTTCTCATTGCCTCTTTTACACACAATGACTGGTAACACTGCACATAAGAAATATGTGTGTATGAAAGAGTCACTACTTTTCTGGAAACATAGTGAATTATTAAATGGAGTGGAAGGTTAATTAAATTAGAATTTTAAGCATGAAACTAAAATGACCTTAAACTTTGTTTATTGTTCCTTGACAAAATATCAAAGGAAAATCTACAAACTTTGCACTGTACCAAATGGGTCCTCTGCAACTTCCCACCATACACATAAATATATGCCTAAAATATTGCAATAGGAAAGTTCTGTACAACTGTAAGGACCTAACAACTAGTAAATCAGTTTCAGAAATCTCTTCTTCCATTTCAGGAAACATGTCTTATAAAGTAAAACATGTTGAGGGGAAAAAACAAGATAATTCGGTATTGATGCAATTGAATGGTGTGCAAAACTAACTGCACCCTAAAGATACTCAAAATAAATAAGAAAATCTGTGTATGTTTCTAATCAGGAATGATGGTAGTTGAACACTTTTAACTTCAACAATTTTATCTAGCTTTGTATCATCAACTTGATAACAAGTACTCATACTAAGCATGTTATTAACAGAGTTTTTACAAGTTTTCTCCTTCAAATTAAATGCAATTTCCTTGAGATCTCCTGTCTATAGAGGCTGAATTTCCAGTAGAATTTCAGCAAACGTGAGTCAAATTTCAAACAATGTAGAGTCTTTGCTTAGAAAACATGAAGAAAGACTATATGAAGAAAGCATATATCTGCATGAACTTTCCAGATTACTCCCATGACATGGACAATGTTCCCTTAATAAGCAGTTCCTCAATTATTTTGTTTCCCCAATATTCAATGTATGACGGTACACTTTATTTACCTTGTGCTATAGTGTTCTAAATTGTAAATAATTCTTTCACGTGGTCCCTCTAACATTTTTTTTGAAACAGTATGGGAATACTCTGATAATTTGGCAGCATATATTGTAGCTACATGACTGTGAAGGAGTTATTAATACCCGCATTTTATGAAGAATGAAGACAGACCAAAGCATTATTTTCAACTACCCAATTCGACAAACGTAGGGCATGATTTTTCAGACTATTTAGTGTGCAGTATTCTATATATTCAAAGTCCATTGACTTTGCACTTCTACCAAGTAGATTATTGCTTTTCATTAGTACCCCATAAAATGAACATTATTAGAAAATCACAAAGATTGTTTGCATTATAGTGACTATATTATAACAGGGAATTAGTCATAAAAAGCCTTAGGTAGTCATATATCATTTGACCCATACTTTACATGCCTAAGTAAAGAACAGGAAAATTCTCATCGTGCATTGCTAATCCATAAGGCAGCCAGAATATTCATCTGAAACAGAACAGCCTAGATATCCTAGGTTTCCTTTGCAATCAGTTAGAAATAAACACACAAATCTTAAGCTTAATTAATTTCATGACAAATTCAAGATTTAAAACATGTCAACTCAATAGTTCAGGGTAGTCATTTTGATTCCCTTAGATAATTTGAGTCACTGTAATTTCTCCACAACAATTCTTCCGCTTTGGAAGGTTTTAGGTCTGGTACACAGATCTGGTTTATATATCCAATGGCACAGTCTGAAGAAGTGAAACACTTCCCATGGTATATTATGATTAAGTTATGGATCATTTAAACTAACTGAACAAACACAAGTCCATGAGACCAGATGTGATACATTTGGAGATGCTAAAATAGTTGGCTTATGTCACTGGGAGGTTGCTCTCTATTATCTGTGAAAAGTCTTAGTAATTAGGGGAAAAAAATTAAATGTCAAATCTGACTTCAAGGAGAGACAAAATAGGATTCAGAGAAGTATGAGCCAGTCAGCCTGACCTCAGCCCTGGGAAAGTTATATAGAAAAGTCTTCTATGAAGCCATTTCCAAACACATGAAGAACAAAGTGATTTTTAGCAGACAGCATGAAATTACCAAGGACAAATCATGCCTAAACAACTTGATTGTATACTATGGTGTGTTGACTACATGTGTGCACAATAAGAAAACAGAGGATGACACTGATCCTCACTTTAGCAATATGTTTGACATGCTCTCCCATAGTATCTTTATTGCTAGTGCTCTGAGTACACTAATAAGACTTAATGACTGTAATCAGCTTCACCTGGGGCTTCCCACTCACACACCCTACCTATGAGCACAGGAGATCTCTTTAAGTTCAGTCCTGGGTTTAATTTCTTCAGCTGAAGTATGTTGAAGGAACACTCCTCTCTAGTATCCCGTATCTATATACCTGGTTGAACCAGACCTAAAGCTGTAGACTGCCATTTAGCTACCATAGTCACCTGCCTAGTGGTCTCTGGGCCTGACCTTAACCTTTTTGTGGATAGACTTCCTGGATAAACCTCATATCTGCCTTTTCACAATAAACTTGCTCAGTGGTTTGGACTTCCAGTCGGACTTTGCCTCCTATCCTATCTTGTCTGACAGTTCTTGAACTGTCAATAGAACCTATTCCTATCAACATTCTGTTCTGTTTGTCTGCTGAGGGTACTGTGGCCTGCTGCTGAGGTCATTGCCTGGCATCAGATTAGGGGTGTGGGTGCCCTTGGCTGTGGTGTCAGCTGCTGGAGTCCATGAGGTCTCAGTATTGGCTACTGGAGTGTGTGTGTGGGGGGTTGTTAACCCCCAGTCACGGGACTGGCAACTGTGTGTGTCCTAAAACTAGCTGCTGAAGGGACTGGAGTGAGTCAGGCAAGTAACGGGCCCAGTGCAGGAGGTGGGAGCAGGACTGCAGGTCACAGCCTGTGTGTCTGGTGCCAGCTGCTGGGTTTGAGCGTCCATATCTTCCCCAAATCAAGTGTGCTCAAGGTGTGTGTATTCCATATAAAACTTTAAGCTAAACAGTGAGTAGGGGGGCCTGGTTACGGGCTGAGGTATTAGTCAAGCAGGCAGTCCTGCTGTAGGGTGCCTGTTGGACAAGTATGTGAGTGCTGCATGTTTGCAGTGAGCGTTACACTGGACCAGCTGTTGAGTCAGGGACCCTTGGGGTGGGTAAGAGATGCTGGGATCTGGGCAGGGGTGCTGGGTGGGCAGAGGGGCCATGTCAGTACTCAGGGCATCAATGAATGTTCATGTGCTTGTGAACCTAATGAGTGGTGTGTGTGTGTGTGCTGCACTAGTGACCTTCTGCCTTTGCCAGCCCAAGAGGAGGAGAGGTTGTGGCTGTCTGGGCTTGTGTCTATTGTCCTGTTTGCAACTTAGGTATCAATGCAGCAAAGATTTTGGTGTAAAGGAGGACTTAACTTCACAAATGAAAGCAACTAAGAGTGCAGATGAAATCTGAAATTCCAATAGATATCTTCAATGTGATTACTTAGTTGTTTTTCTTATCTGTACCTAGAGCTACAGTATTTTTAAAGGATGCTCTTCTATCTGTAGGAACACTGTTCACATGAATTCATTAACTGTGATTTGTGTCACAGAATCAGTTAAGGAATGTTGGGCAAAGATCTTCAAATTCAATTGTGTAGAGGATGCATTTTAAATTAAAAGGAACAAAAGTGTATGTTAATAAGACAACCACAAGTACACATATGACACCAAAGCTATGCATTTATGGAAGTACTTCAAGTAAGCTTGTAAAAGCTTCTCTGCACTGCTGTCGAGCTAAATGTCAAAACTACAGATGAAAATGTTCATTAATGCAGCTTTGCAGATGGGTGTTTTACCTTTAATGTTAATGCAATGGAGAAAAGCACAGCTACTATTCATAACAGAATATTTTAAAATTACTGTTTTACCTAACACAAACCAAAGCACTTATATGAATATATTTTGAGTGAATAAACTCATCTGACATCTTCAATTTACTCCTAGCAGTAACACACAACAGATTTAAGAGCTCTTTACTGTTCATTTGACTAAAGACTTCGTAGGCAGATTGATAATTTTTATCTTGTAAGTAGGCAATTAATTCCACTAACACTGAAAACAACTTCTGAAATAAGTTTTTCCACAGGTGAGAATACAGCATGTAAGGCAGAAACTTAAATGGACAGTAAATTTATCCAAGAAAGATACTATAATTTCTGTTTCTGTAACCAAAGGCTATGCTATTCAAGAATATTTGCAAGAACAGATTATCCTTTTCTCTCTAATGAATTTTTCTTTTATTTGGATCTGCTCAATGCAGAATTGAATAGAGAGAGTAATTCAGAACACGAGTACATTCCTGCAGTAGCAGCATTAAAACACTATTGTGTGGGGGTTTTTGTTTTGGTTTGGTTTGGTTTGGTTTTTTTTTTTGGTTTGTTTGTTTGGGTTTTTTTTGTTCATTTGTTTTGTTTTAGTTGCATAAAGTTCAGAAAAGACAAAAAACTTTTAATTGTTCAATGGAAATATAAGAGGCTTCAAGCAGTGGAACAGGTTGATCAAATGTGTTGTACAATCTCTGTCTTCAGAGGTTTTCAAGACCCAAGTGGAAAATATCTGAGCTTCCTAATCTAGTTTTGAGTAGGAGGTCAGACAAGAGACCTAAGATCCCTGAATTATTTGATGACCACAAGATGTTATGAAGTCTTTACTATGGTGTGATAAACCACTCTGCCCCTAAATGCACCAACTTGGCACTTGAGCACAATTATGTGGAGAGTCTGAAATACGTTTTGCAGTGAAATAAGGGAATAGAAATATGTAAATATACTCTCTTCTACATAGATACTGCAGCTTTCTTAGATGAACACAGTGGTATAAGATAGAACTCAGACAATACAGAAAAGATGTTTTTGGGGAAAACCCCTGCCTCTCAGTATTAATGCAATCCTGCTAACATCAGATTAGTTCAATTGGTTCCACTACACTACATTTTATTCAATATTCTGTCACAAGATACTGAAAACAAAGAAGAGCAGGGATCCAGTCAATTTTTAATTTCATAAAAGAGGTCTGGGATCTTTACACCAATTAATGCTCCAGACACAATATCATAGCAGGGAGGTGGCTTAGAAAACAATGCCACTATGAAACTTGGAGTGACTGAACCACTCTCAATTTTCTTTGTTTGTTTGTTTTTCAAGTTTATTCTGTTCTGTTGTCACAAAATACCATCACAGAATGGACCTGTAAACAAGTTAGGAGCTATGGAAAGTACAAAGTAATATAACATTGTTGTCTAAGTGGATTTAGGTCAGCTTAGTGTGGTTTCAGTGACAGGTAGAACACTTATTTGCATCATCTGAAAATAAGGCTATTGATTTTCAGCAGTACATTTGGTTGCATATTTTAGATAAGGTATTACATTGTCAACCAGTTGTAAGTGCTTTAGCATCACCCCTGTTGCAATGTATGCTCACAGTTAATTTAGAACGTAAGTGTTAAGAGCTAACTGTTTTTTACATGCAGTGATAAATGGTGATAGTGATTAAGAATTAACCATTAGCACGGAATGTGTTGTTAAGGAATAAAGAGTTGGTTTGCTTTTCAAGATTTTTTTTTTTTTAAATGAACCAAATTTAAACCTCTAAGCACTCTCATCATGGAGTTTTCTGTGTCATATTTAACATTCAAATACGAGTTGCTACATCAGATTTCTGCTCAATTTAAATATAGTAGTTCAAACTGGACAAGGGAAATTAGCCTATAGAGGTTACCCAGTATCAAAGAAGAAACAGCTGTTAAAGATGATGAGTCCCACATAGTCATTAATTATGCTTACACAGAAAAAATTACAAAGTCTATTAAAGAAAAGGAGAAGGAAAACAGCATTAGATAATTTCAGAAAATAATTAGAACATATGCCCTTGTATACCAAAATACCACTCCATGGTGTTAAACATGGAAGTAAGAAGAAAGAGAAATGTGCTCTTGGCAGCTGAGTTTCCCTCTATAAAACATGGATTTCCATATCTATTAGGTCCAACATACCCCAAATAAATTTTGGCCATGGTATTAAAGCAGTTAGTAAGAACTTCTGTTAAGGATGGACTAAAAGAGTTTTTCCCTTAATGGCTTATAGCCACTAATGGCTGCAAAGGCAGCTAAAGACTGAAGTACAAAAGCCTTTCAAATAAAAATTTAAAAAAAAAAAAAAAAATCCAACTAAACCACCCAAAACTTGGCTTTGGTTTCTAGAATGCTAATTTAGGAACGCATGGCAAAGTTAATAGACATGGACTGACTCCATGAATGTAGCAAATTGGATTAAAGGCTGTCTATGAGCAATAGGTAGAGATTCTTTTATCTGGATATGCTTTTTTGTATTGAAAAGGAGGTCGTGAGATTGGGTAGCAATTTGCATCTCTGGCAGAGGCAGATGGCAGAAAAATAACCTCTTGCCTTCGAGGTAAAATTCCAAATATATTAAATATTTCCCTTTGTAGTTCTACACAATAAAACTCTTTTCCGTAACATTATGGAAACTGTATTGCATCTGGAAGTGAATTTGTGTAAATAAATTTTTATTTCAATTGTTAAACAACATAAAAGAGAAATATTTAAAAATACTTTTTTTGTTGTTGTTTTTCCAGTCAGTCTACTGTATTGTTTTGTCTTCTACGTATGAAACTAGATGTTAGACAGAGAGCAGATACAAATCTATCATTTTGGTTTTGAATCACACTTCTTTGTCCCCTTCTTCACTCGTATTTAAGAATACATTAGAGTCTGTTTCCAACAAAATGAAATATTTCAACTTTTAAATCACACTGCCCAAATAGATTTTACTGTTTTTTGCTTACATCAATAAAAAACTCTAGTCCCCTCATATAATTATGTTCTTTAAGGGGATTTATCTTTTTCAGAAATAAATCTTCCATTTCTAAATTACGATTAAATATACAAGAGCTTTTATTTATATGTTTGTCCAACAATTTGCCTTGTTAAGCTTTTACGAACAAAGTCTGTTCAAAAACTGTAAACCTGAGAGAAAATATGGATTTTCCTACCCATTAAGCTCCTTTCTTTTTCTATAAAGAAAGTCAACATAGTTTGCCTGCAGCATTCTTAAAGCAGCTTCCTTAGACTAGTTTTCTGGTTCTTTTCATTTATTAATATCATGTTCTGTGTTCTGATATGCACCCTAATAGATCTTGTTTTATCCTGCTAACAAAAAAAAAAAAAAAAAAAGGACAAACAAAACCCACTCAACTAGATTTTCTTTCATAACAACAGAATTTTCAGTCATATTCTAATTTTTCTAGGGAACCTGGAAGAGGAAAGATCATCAGTGCAGTAAAAGTAATTGTTACAGTTTTTTCTTCTGTGTTCGTTTGTTGAAGGTTCTCCTTTTCTCACTAGCCCAATTCCCTGATTAGTTCTCTTTTGCAAAACCAGAGATCATTTAATCTCCTCACATTCCTTTGCCAATGAAATTGTGTATTTAGATTCTAATAATGTACTTAAGGTTGTTATTGGTAGAGGAAAGAAAAACATGTTCTAATACTTACTATTCAATGTCTCTGTTTTACTAATTTCTCCAGAATTAAGAATGAAGACTAATTTGGATGGTTTTAATTGCTCTCTGGAAGACTTTGTCTCTTTCTCTCTCTTCCACCAGGGACTAAGATTCTAACCAGCCACCATAAGATTCATTCCTAAATTAAGGCAGTAAGGGTACTCTTAGGTGAGTCTTCTGGCAGTTTTCATGACTGGTTTTGTCTGGAATAGACTCAATTTTCTTCATAGTAGCTCGTATGTTGTTATATTTTTGATTTGTTCTTTTATGATCATGTATATGCAGTTCAGCAGCTTGGACCAGCTGTAAGATAGACCATTGATTCTTGCAATTCCTGTTGCTATATGCGAAAAACAAACAAACAAACAAAACCAATCAAACAACCAAACAAAACTATAGAGGTGATCCAGCAGAAGAAAATATTTTAAAAGTTACAATATGTAGCCACAAGGATATGTATACCACTACTCAGTATTGCTGAGTCTTCTAGTCTAATTCAGCAAATGTCTTGCTCAAACATGGAAAATGGTTTACTGGCTTTTTAATTTTAATTTATTCTAGCACATGGATGTTGATACAGTCCAATACAGATCTGTAAACTGTACAGATGAATGCTGTTTGGGTATATATATTGAAGCCTTAAAATGCATTAGCAAGCTGGTAACTATGGATAGATGCATGGACTTGCAATAAATTTCTACTTCATCATTGTTTGTTATAAACATTCTGCATTTAGGCACACATTCTTACACAGTAACTAAATGTTTTCAGTTACACAGAAACTAAAAATCATCACCACAACCGGTTCTATTAATTACACATTCAAGAGATGTCTTATTTCTGATGTGTACTTAAGGAGAAAGCTTCTTGTTAAAGGAACACTAAAAGTTCAAAGGTTGTTTGCCCATATACCTGCTAAAAATTAAAAGCTCACTCCTTACACAAAATTTCACTGTGTATTGGACCCCAGATGCCAAATTTCTTTTGCACTGTGTTTGTCTGTTGCTGTTTATGATTTGACTTATTCCTCTAATTAACACCATGCTACTGTTTTCTTCTGAAAAAGATGGAGAACTAGAAACTTGATTCAGGTAAAAAGGTGAAGGAATTAAGCATCACACTGTTAAAATTCAATTGAAATTTAAAAATTGCTATTTGTGGAGTTAAGGCAGGCAATGAATGAAAGGAAAATAAAAGCTGTGTTAATACTTGAAATATATGTTTTTGCTGGTTTTGTTTCTGTTTTGTGGCCTGAACTCAAAAGCAAGATTTTGTCTGTCTTCAATATTATCATAACTTGCACATATTTTTAAGAAAACAAACAAACAAACAACAACAAAAAAATCAACTCATTTTTCCTTTAGGTATTTGAAGTGGGGACAAAAATTTACTATCTACTCACTGTTTGTTAATATTGTTTGACCGAGGGGATGTATTTGTCCTGTGGGGCTTAGTGTGAGGTAGGCCAGACATGAATTGCCAACATTCAGTGTATTTAACATATTTAGTCTGCTGTTGATTTATTTCTAAGGTGAAAATTAAGTGTGGCAAGAGTCTCAAATATGCAATGCAAACATGGATTCAGTTTTGTGTTCCTTCTTCAAAAATTTAAATCAGAATGTGAAAGACTTTCTTATTTTTAAGTTAGAATCAAATAAATCTGTTTACCTACAAAGGTGTAAATATGGCTAGAACAATTGTCTCAATATTCCACTTCCCAAAAAAATAAATCAGAAAAGGTATGGTACGTGATAGCATAAGACTGATAGAACAGTAATCTGTTTCGGGTACTTTTGCAAAGAGAGCTTTTAAGCAATTAGTGCATGTTTTAAAATGCATTAAAAAAAAAAAAGTAACATTTGAAAATGGGACTTTCAATTTACCTAATTGGTTTCAACAGATACAGGCATGTAGAACTAAATGCACATATTGTGAACTGAAAGCTTGATGAGCTTGTTAGAGCTCTCAGTGTTAATCATCATTTTCATTTGTTCTAATAGCAGTAAATGTTTAAGAGCAGTATGGTGTAACAAAGGTTTCAAAATGTTAATGCAAATAGTTCCATATTGCTGTTGTAAAAAAAGCATTTTTAAGTCTTATCTTTTTAACCAATTTATATGTTTATATTTGTATATTTTTCCTACAGAAGATCTCTTTTCATATGCATTAGTTGATCTAACTATAACCGTATCAGTGTCATCTGTTTGCCTCCCTAACCCACATCAAATTTCCTTGAATGAATTAATATAGTGCAAACTTAAATAAAAGCAATGCTGTTTTCTTCAAACAGTAAATAAACACAGTTGTATGTTGGACAGCGAACATGTTTAGGTAATACTAAGGACATTTTTTAAAAGTAAACTTTACTTTTGAGAAAGAGAAACTAAACAGATTATAATAAGTGTAAGCCAGAACACATATATTTTCTTTTGTGGATTTATACTGATTTAAAGAAAATGGTTGAACTCATTTAGATTACTTCTACTCTGCACTTTGAGTATGAGTGTGTACTTCAGCCCTGTCTGTGTCAAATGTAATGTTCTTACTCTGCAAATTATTGTGAGTGGATTTATCATAGAATTACAGTAGATTGTGTTGGAAGGGACCTTCAAAGAATATCTGGTCCAACCTCCCTGCCGCAGGCAGAGATATCTTCCACTAGATCAAGTTGCTCAAAGCCCCATCTAACCTGTCCTTGAGCACTTCCAGTGAGGATGCATCCACAGCTTCTCTGGGAAACCTATTCCAGTGTCTCACCACCCTCAACATAAATAATTTATTCCTTATATTCAGTCTAAAACTATCGTTTTTCAGTTTAAAGCACTGTGTCCTTTCACTATAGACCCTCTTAATAAGCCTCCATCTTTCTTATAAGACGCCTCCAACTACTGAAAGGCTGCAAGATGGTCTCCCCAAAACTTTCTCTTCTCCAGGCTGAACAACCCCAACTTGCTCAGTCTTTCTCCATAGGAGGGATGTTTCAACTCTCTCATCATTTTCATGGCCCTCCTCCCGACCTGCTCTAACAGGCTAGTGTCATTCTTGTACTGTGGACCCTAGAACTGGATGCAGTATTCTGTGTTCAAGTATAGGTGTTAGAAAAATTACACAGCATCTGAAATAGAAAGTTAGCACTTATGTTTTTGTTTTAGGGAACCAAGAGCAGATTTACAAGCACTATGGATGAGTTGGGAACGGTCACAAATTGCCTGTGTAGCTTTAAGCCATGAACACATATTTTCATAGAATCATGGAACTGTTTCTGTCGGAACAGACACTCAGGATCATAGAGTCCAACCATAACCTAACTCTAGGACTAAACCACGTCCTTAAGAACCTAGTCTAAATGCTTTTTAATTGCGTCCAGGGATGGTGATTCAACCACTTCCCTGGGCAGACTGTTCCGATGCTGAAAATTTTTTTCCAAATATTGAGTCTAAACCTTTCCTGGCACAACTTGAGGCCATTTCCTCTTGTCCTATCCCTTGCTACTTGGGAGAAGAGACCAACACCCTCCATGCTACAGTCTCCTTTCAGATAGTTGGAGGTCTCCCCTCAACCTCTTTTTCTTAAGGCTAAACAGTTCCGGTTCCCTCAACCACTTCTCATAAAAATCGTATTTCCCTTGAAGAAGTGTTGTGTTACTGATGGAGGATGGACAAGCTTTTTTAGACTTTTTGGGCACAATATGTAGACTCAGAGTTATGGGTGTCATAAGGGCTCTATATGAACAGATGGAACAAAGGTCATGGAGCATGCTGTGTTTCAGCCTGCTTTTGAGCCATCCCACTGAGGACCTATAAATATATGTATAAATAAATGTATCTTCATTAACACAAATAAATCCCTGTTTTCCCTGTGCTACCTTCATCCCAATTCAATATTTACAATACAATGATATTAAGCAGAAAGCAATCTATGTGAACACAGAAAATAATGTATATGAAAAAAGCAATTTAGAAATTTTAATTTAAACTGTTCAGAACTACCGTAAAGACTGTTATGATAATTTTAGCCTATTTCTTTAGGTTTTGTTTAAAAATAAACAGATTATGTTAACTGTTTCTCACTGTACACACTAAACTATTTCTAAGATGATTGTCTTTCACAAAATTATTGGTAGTAAATTATGAGTGAATATATCATAAAAAACTTGATTGTAACTTAAATAATCATGATCTATGAAAATACCAACTTTTTCTAATGGAATTATTCTTGCAATTTTTTTTTTTTTTGATAAACAAAAACTAGAAGATGACTTTGATCTCCTAAAATATATATTCATATTCATTTTTACCTTGGTAAATTTACCCTTCCTTCATAGCCCTAAAACTCTCACTTCCTTTGTAATCAATTCTGAACCAGCAGGTGCCAGTGTACCCAATATAAATTTTGCTCAAACCCAAGACCACTCATTACTACATTAGAGAAAGCAGGGTCTAAAGAATTTTCATTGATACTACTACAGATTTTGATAGAAAATCCTTCACTGCAAATCTGACAACTTGACACTGAGGGTGAATGACAATATATTACTATTCTGCTGATACAGTCAGAGTTATTTTTGCTTCCCTACAGCCTGGTGTTTGTTTTTATATTCTTACTTGCTAACACCTGTTGCTGTTGTCATAACCTTAGGTTTCTGTATCTTTGCCTCCAGAAAAAAGTTTTCCTTGTTATACACTTTAATCGTACACTAGAAAAAAATGCAATATCTTCCTTCAATAAATGTATTGAAGAACAATGTCTTTCTCCATGGGCCTAATTTTTTACAAGATAGACTATGACTATATGTCCATACTTGTACCTGAAACTTTTGTGAAATTCTTAACTGAAAAAAGCCAAAACCAAACAAATGGACACAATTCTTATAAACAAGCTTCCATTCCTGGAAACCTTATTAATTGATATATTGACAAAAGAGATCTGGATACAAAAGGCTTTTTATTCCCTCAAGTATTCTTTCCTCTTTGGTAAGACTTTCTGGCTTTTTTTCATATGTATGTTTGTCTCTATCACTGCATCTGCATCTGCGTCTGTATCTACAGCTACAACTACAGCTACATCTACGTCTACATCTACATCAATCTGCATCATCTATTGATAGATTAGTTGTGAGATTCTCTCATATCAGCCTTGAATGGACCAATAGAAGGGAAAATATTTTCTGTTGTTTGATAAAAAGTGCTGAATGGAATACTATCACGGCAGATATTCATAATCCCTAAAAATGTGGTGTCATTTCATCCTCAAGCTAGTCACCTAGCCAGATCACTTTTACTATTATAGATATACTGAAATTTCATATCTGATACTGCAACTCTTCTGACATTACAGATCCTCTGGTCTCAGATCAGATAAGAGAAAAGAGAGAAATTGGGAATATATTTATAGACAGTTATTTTCATTCTGTCCTTGAAGATCTGTTTATGGAGATCAAACTAGCATTCAAAATTCAATCATGCTGTGTTGCTCGAGGCTAACAGTTCTGCAGGTTTGTATCAAGGAAACACCAAATTTTTTGCTTGTTTCCTGCTAGCACATTGCCACTCTTGCTGGAACCCCTAAAGTCACCATCCCCACATTTCCTCTGGGCATTCAGTGGTTGACAGTAGCAGTTACTCATTCAGAAGTTACAGGCAGAGTCCTGGTAGCTCCTGTGTCTTGTTAATGAATCTGGATCATAAATAATGCCACTGCTGACAGATGTAATTACTCAGGAAAATCCACTTTACTGTACCCCTGTGTTTGCCTTATAAGTATCATAAATGGCCTCATCTCAAAAACCTGACATTCAAGGGAAATACAACCTTGGTTGGAAAGAGATATGAGAGCTGACAAGTGATGACAAATATCAGTAGTTCAGCTACACTGTTGACAAATATGGTCTTCTTAACATCAACAGTATTAGTAGAACGGTGAAATAACCTACTACTCACGTGCCAAGGTCTTACTGTTACTACTTCTCCTTCCCCTGTAACTCCCCCCACTTCCCTGCCAGATACTCAGCCAGCACCACTCCAACAGAGGCCTCTTGGATACAACATTCTACTTTTTTTTTCACTGAAATAAAAAGGTCAGTTAAAACATATCTATAGCTATCTCTTTCTAAAGGATTCACACATGTAAAGTTCCATCAAACATCTCATTTACAGAGGTAAATCTGTTTGTTAATGCACATATGAGAAACCTGTAGTTACTACTGACTATACCTGAAGCATGGATTAAGGAGAAGTTCCTCTTAAATGTGAATTCGTAGCTTGCTAGACAGTCATAGGGAAGTGTATATATTGATGAATATGTTCAGTGGCAAAAAAGGTAAGAAAACCAAAGAAAATATCTGAAACATCAAGAAGTCAAAGTGCTGAATGGAATAGTCTTACTCTGTTATTTAACATAAATTACTTCAAGACAAATTTTTTCTAAAAACTTGTGTGTAAAAGTTTACAGATTATTCAAAATTTGCACAGATTAAATGAAAAGGACCTATATATACTTGCAAATAAAGATTTTTCCCTGGAGTTGGATTTCAACATAGAAGCTTTCAGGATACTTCCCCCCCCACACCACTTAACCCTTCATGCCTAAGAATTAGCAAAAGGTAAAGGGAAAGGAGAAATGACAGTTAATCTTTTAAACATTTAATTTCATTATGTTCATTTAGGTAAGGTAGAAAAGTACATTTTATCAATGTTGTCAAAAATGCACAAAGTACATGTCATAAAATCTTCATGGACTGCATACAAATATCTGGCTTCGAAAGGCAAGAATCCTTCAGTTTGGTGAAGTACCTGAGCCCACCTTCTACAAAAATGTTTTAGACTGTCACTTATGCTACTGCTTACTGAAATAACTCTTCTTCTCTGCATGGCATATATACTTTTTCACATGTAAACATGTTGTATACCACTCAGATGGAGCACAAAGAGGAGCCTTGGCCTGTACAATCTAAATCAAACATGACATAAATAGTCAGGCTTATAAACAGACATAGTGCATGTGAAGTGAAAACAAGGCTGAAAAAAAAATGAACGATTGCACTGTTAGTCAGCCATTCACTCAGTTTGGTGGCTCAGTTTCTCCCACCCATACCTTTTTTCCATCTTTCACTGTCCCTCTTTCTTCCCCCCTGCAATTTTAAGAATTCAGAGGTTGAATGAACTGCCCCTTCTTTTGCTGAGCAGGCAGCGAGCAGACGGTAAACTTTTCACCTTTGTGAAAGTTAGGCCATAATCCCATTTAATATGATTACTTCTTAACACTGGCAGATCAGATCAGCCTAGCCCATATTACTTTTTAAGGTGTGTGTGGCTGGGGGGGAGTGGTGTTATTTTTGATACATTTTGCTTGTGTAAAATAACAATGGTCTCCTTAGGTGTAACTGTATCACAGGGCACTGGACTGACCTTGGCTGCCCGCCATGTCCCACTTCTGCTTGCTCTCAATGGAAAAGGCCCATGCCTTGGGTAAGAGCTGCAGTGCACTCCAGAAACACTTCACTGAAGCTGACCTCAAAACACACTGATGCACATAACTATATGTAAAGCCAGATGTCACTTAATGACCTGCCCAATGAAGCAAAGTCTGTGAAGATGGAGCACAGAAAGATTTTGTTATGTGTTTGTACAACCCTTGTGCAAACCCGCAGTGCTAGAGGCAGAGAAGCTGAAAATAGCTCAGAATTGGATAACACACATTAAAAAGACCCCAAAATGAACAAAGTATGAGGAAAAATGTGAAAAGCTGGAGGGATTTGAAAGGCTGAGTCAAAAACAAACAAAGGAAAGAACAGACATAAACAGAGGAAACCAATCCCTTGAGTTTAGCTATGGAAATACAGACCCAGAATTTGGTATCTGTATTATTCAGCAACCTGTACTGCCAAATAAGCAGGTGTTTTTCTCTTTCTGTGAAGGCTCAGGCACACTGACAGTGGAGAGGCAAGTACGCTCACTTGACTGCACTATTTGTTGCACTATAGAGAAGTTTGAATTAAACACCTGAAAACATGCCAGTTTAGATACTGTCTACCTACCCAAACCGGAAACTGTCGATGAATCACAAATCACACTTGAACTTCCATTACAGGAAAGACTTCCATTCTGTCAGATAAAACGGAAAGGTATAAAGATCCTCTTCCTCTCTGTGCCGCTGAGGAAGACAGAAGCTGAAATCTCCCATAGTAAAATTTTTAAAAAGGCTGTTAGGGACTAAGTTCTCCACCTTTTCCTAAGGGACAATCCTTATTCTATGGTCAGACATCATAATCAATCTTCTGAAATGGCATAAACTGAAAATAAATTAAAAAAAAAAAAAAAATTCTCACCAGTGTCAGTTTTAACACTGATCTGTACTAGCTCATCCTGTCCATTCTTGGGAAATTTTGGCTATATGACAAGATATGGTAGTAGATGTTGAGGTTACTGCGAACAAAAAATTACACTGCTGGCAGGCATTAGTTATCCCCATGTCTAAATTCAAGAAGCAGGAGTAATCAGGCTCACAACTAGGCTTTGGCTCTTAAATATTCACAGGTACAAACCTCTTTTTGAAGCTTTTTAAAAAATATATTGTTAATACCCAAAATAATCAAAACTGCATACAAAATTTACTACTTTGACTTCAGCATTTCCTTTTTAAAAAAAAAAAAAATATTATTACGTATGTTTATTACTGTATGATTTTATACTTTGAAAAGGCTTTGTATTTGAGTACCTAAGTCCTTACTTAGGTCTGGACTCCAATCTTTGAAACGACGAGTGGATCAATACAGAAGTAGCTTTAAACATTTTGGACTTTAGCTTTGTGATCTTCAGCTACTGCTGTTTGACTTTGTGCTGCTATATTTTATCATTGTCATATGTATTGAAAGTAGGAGGCTTATTTGGGATTTGATTAATTGGAATGTGTGGAGAGCAGTTCCTAGAACATTTTAAATACTTCATTTTTTATTTATTACTCAATACAATTAAAGCTTGAATTGAAAGGTACTTTTTTTTTTTTTTTAATCTAATTTGTTCTTATTCTCCACATAAATACTAACAGTATAACATTTATGGAAATCCCTACAGCTAATGTACCTGCAAAATACCTTCAGCTGTTAACACAATATGTCCGCCCATATACATTTGCAAAAATATTTATTTTTATACAAATTAATTTTCACAATCAAGTAACATGTTAGTACTAATGTTAACCTTGATCCACTTTGATGGATTCACTTTTGCATGCAATGGGACAGTTCTGCAGAGGAACTTTAGTAGATCTACAGGAATTTTATAGAAAACCGTCACCTCGGTGTTTCCATTCAACTTTTCATAACACAAGATCAGAAAACAATGTTAGACATCAAGTAAGGGTGACTAAACTACTTTCTTTTCTTTGGAAGTTTTTCGCAGATGTTAATAGTCAAAGGAAAGGAACTAGGCTATAGCAAGGGAGGTATCATTTCAGGTCTACAAAAACTCAATCATCCTTCTAAAATTGAAAACAGAAGCTTTGGCAACTCTTTTATAATCTGTATATTGAAACACCCCATTAATTATTTTTCTGCTTCATTTTGCCTCTATATGCAACAGAATGATTGACATTTAGGTAATCTTTTTATTTTCCCTTCTTTTCAACTCCAGAAGAAAATTCATGTATGAAATAATTTACATGAAAACGCAGTCTCAAAAATATTTGGGAGCTGAAAGCCTTAATGGTGTGGGTTGAACTTGACTGGCTACCATGCCACTCTCTCACTCCCTCTCTTTAGCAGGAAAGAAGAATGAAATAAGTCAAAAAGCTCATGGTTTCAGATAAAGGCTATTTAATAAATAAAATCAAAGGTCACACACAGAAGCAAAGAAAAGCAAGATTTGATGACTACTTCCCATCAGTTGGCAATGTCCAGCCACTTCCTAGGAGTCAGGGCTTAAGTATGCCTAGCAGTTGTGTTTATAAGAGAAAGGCTTTAATAATGAATGCCCTTTCCCCTCCTCCTTTCTCTTAGCTTTTACTGCTGACCACTACATCATACGGTATGTAATATCTCTTTGGTCAGCATGGATTAGCTGTCCCAGATGTGTCTTGTCCACCACCAGCCTACTGGTCCTTGGGGCAATAGGGGTGGTTGGAGAGACAACCTTGATGCCATGTGAGCCCGCTCAGCTGTTGCCAAAGTCCAAATGCAAAGCACAGGAGTATCAGGATTGCTGTGGGGAAAGTTAACTCCATCCTAGCTAGACCCAATACACATAATCATGAAACTGAAATCTTAAATATTTATCCTAATTCACCTTTAATTTATTAAAATGAAATATTATTCAGATTACACAACAAATATATATGAAATATTATGTGAACATGCAAGATTCTAGGAATTCTCTCTGTATTTATTTTGCTCACCACTCAGAATATATTATATTTCTCTGACCCTGACTTGTTTAAGGGATTACTGTAGTTTTGTAATCTCTTCCAAAAGTGTCTGTAAATAAATACTCATATTTTAATTCTTTCTTGGGAGCATCTTGTTTCTCAAATTTTTTTGACAGCTACCAAATTCCTTATTAGAAGCAACATTTGTGTTTTTCCAGATCCGTTATTCACAATAAATGAAGACCTTCATAGAATACATTCTACACAAAGCAAAATAAGCTTTCATGCAGCAATTTCAATTCTTGTTTGTCAAAGTGCTTTAAAATGTTCTAAGGAAAAAAAAAATGTTTGTTCAAAAGATGTTGAAATTATAGTGCAGAAAGGTGAAATGACATAAATACTGAAATACAGTATTTCTCTATGCTGTTATCAAAAATATGGCTCACATGAGCCGTGATTAATACTAAATATAACTTGGATCTCTAGTGAAAAAAGATACTAAGATTAGGATCTAACTTTGACTGGTGTAACTCAAGAGGATTTCTTTTGTCTTTAATCTGGATATATTCTTAGCAAGACATGAGTTCTCTGGTATTACTTGCAATAATGAAAAATACAGTTCTGGTCTTCTTAATGATCATTCCCAGGGAAATCTGAGCAAATATGTAATTTACAAGGTGAGCTGATGCCCAGTTATCAGATTCTAAAGTATCAGGAGTACATTTGGGAGTATTTTAATATTGGTTGAATGAGTTTTCAGTAAGAAGTAAGTATTTCAGTCAGAACACTATAAATTATACAACTATATTCAAATACTTCATGCTTTCAGTTATCACACAATCCAGTCAAGGTGAGTAGAGTTATAGGCAAATATTTCCTTCTTTTTGATTTCTTCTGTACATAGAGAGTGAGTCAAAGCATGGGCTTGAGAGAAGAATCAAGTTTCCTGTATATTATGTTTCTTGTTTTTCCCCTCTGCATTGCTACTTGTAGAAGAAACACTTCCCACCCTAAAGAGTACATATATTTGACCCACACTGTAGAAGTCGTACCTTTCTGTGAGTATAGATCTCCCAAAATGCTTACTAATATACCTCTCCATATGTTTCACAGTGTATTTGCAAAGGATATCAATATATCTTATGGGCATGAAGTAGGTTCAACCTGTTAAACTTTTACATACAAAGTATGTAAAAACAGTACCAATCTATTACAGTATAATTGAACATGTAAGAAATCAAACTTTCAGACACTGTCAGCTAAAGACTGCCTTGACTGTTAGAAACGTTAAAAGCAGCGTATCTAGTCAGAATTTGTTTTTAAAATGCATAAGCGACAATCCAATCATGCTCACAGAAAACCAATCTTCATGGAGCTAAGTAAATATAAATAGAGTATTTTTCTAATTACTTTCAGTCAAATAGTATAATTCTGTTTTCAAATCATGGTAGTTACTGTCTGTTGTGTAAATATACATAAAGATAACATACTTAGCATTTTGAAATTATGTATAAAAAAAAGTCTTATGGAAACTGGCTATTTTATGAAAGATCTACTGACCCAGGATATGTCAACCGTTTTATGTTCATAAGAAAACACATTTGTATTGCTATAACCCATCCTGGAAGTAACATAGTATTTTAAACAAACTATATTGAAGTGATTTCAGTGCAATACTGGGTGGTTTCTTAGTTGACTTGAATCAATATACCTCTACTAATGCCAGAAATATGGCAATTTACACATTTCAGTGAATATATGATTTATACTAGCTGAGAACCAGGTCTTTAAAAGATTGTAAATTTGTGTAAAGGTTTATTCATAATCTTGGATAATAGGAAGAAAAGTTAGGAGGATTATTTCAGCCCAATATATAGATTTTTTAAAATGTCTCTCAACAGAGGATTGCTATTTTTAAATGACCATTGTTTATTGCAGGAAGAAATATAATATAATGTAATGTAATGTAATGTAATGTAACGTAACGTAACGTAACGTAGCGTAGCGTAGCGTAACGTAACGCAACGCAGCGTAGCGTAACGTAACGTAATACAGCGTAACGTAACATAACGTAACGTAACTTAACGTAACGTAACGTAGTATGCT
The DNA here is from genome assembly GCF_037038585.1 of Patagioenas fasciata. Lineage (NCBI taxonomy): Eukaryota > Metazoa > Chordata > Aves > Columbiformes > Columbidae > Patagioenas > Patagioenas fasciata. The sequence continues at coordinate 51,938,126 of NC_092520.1, forward strand.
ATGCTATGCTATGCTATGCTATGCTATGCTATGCTATGCTATGCTATGCTATGCTATGCTATGCTATGCTATGCTATGCTATGCTATAAATTCACCTCACAAGGAACAATTTAGCTACTACTTTACTGTTAAAAATATTCCAGCACACAGGTAGACAGCAACCCAGGTTTCCTATCATGTATACTGATATGTACATTTAAGTCACTATGAGAAGCTAAAAAAGTTCTCAATCACCATTAATTCTTCAAGTTTAATAAGATCTAAGTTCATATTAATAGGATGTCAAGCCAGCTTAGCCCTTGCATTTCTCCATAGTTACTCTTATATCATGTGAAAGTTCTAGCTGTCTTAAAGATTTCTACACATTAGAAGGCATCTTCAGATGTTTTAGACTACCTGAAACTTAAAGTGACATAAAACTTGCTAAGAAAGGAAAAAAATAGTGTGCCTTCTCACAGTTTTTAGTCTTTGCAAGTGGAATATGAAAGATGTGGATCTATGTACCTGCTAACATTTTGTTTATGACACAGCACTTTGGGACCAGAGTTCCCATTTTCAGTGATAGTTTCCTAATGCTAAGAATTTTGAGCACTTCCATTGTTATTTTGCATAAGACCTGACAAAATTAGTTACAAAAGACCAACAGGCATGTCACTAACTCCTTCTATGTGTATAAATTTTTAAAGTTGTAAAAGTACACATATTCATATTTAGAGGACAGATTGTAAGCATTTGTCTTCAAGAGAGATTTCCGGTCCATAGATTTCCTGTTGTCATAAGTACTTTCTTACAATCCTGAGTTAAAGAAGTGATTTAAAATGTAACTCTGACCTCTACATTTGTAATTATCTAGCAGTATGTAACTCCATGATAAGGGCAGCTCTTTGTTCATCAGTCTGTTTTGATCTTAGTTTTGAAGCACCAATTATTTTTACACATTGAAGAGAGAGGAAAATATGTCATATTCAATGTCTGTCTGTGTTTCAGCAGCTGGGTATCTAAGCTTTATAATCAGGTCAGGTTGGGTTTGTCTTCTCCTGAACTTGGGCTTTAATTTCACTTGTATTTCTAATATGTGTCTAAACACTGACACTGAATTTTACGAGAGAAGTAGCCTGGAGCATACAGCAGGAGAAATGCAGGAAAGGCAAACAGCATATCAAATCTCCTCTATAAAGGTTTTTGTTTTATTCTCAGTATCTTACAAGCATTAGTACTTTATAGTAAAGGTCAGCAAGCCAAACATGCACACAAAATGCAACTGTGAAAGTGCTTAAACTAAATTTCCCAGTTCTCCTCACTGTTAAGAAAACCAAATCTGATTGTCCTCAGGGCACTGGGGATTCCTCCTTCTCAGCTGGCTAGAGCTGGATTTGGTACAGTCTCATACTGCAGACAATTCCAATCTGGTAGCTGTAGCTGCTGCTGTTTCCTTCAGTAGATTGAGCCAGTAAACAGGTGTTCCCAAAAGACATATGCATGTGTGTGTGCACACACAGAGCCCAGCACATTCAATTACAGCAGCATGCACATGAACATGGGCAATGGTGAATCCTGTTCCTCTCCTCCAGCTGATAAGGACTGAAGTTTTTTGTTGACAGATAAACACCCCTTACTCCCTAATCCACAGCCATAACCACATTCATAGATCTCTTGAGTATTAGTCCAGGCTTTAAGTTCACCTAGCAATTATGCTTGGATCCTAGGTCCTCAGTGCATTCACTAACTCAGACCCTGGATCTTTCTTAGGCTCCTCCTACCCACTGGCTGGTCCAGCTTGAAGTAAAGCAGAGCACACAAGCAAACACACAAAAAATCCAGACCTATCCAGCAGTTGACAACAGTTCGAGACCTCAGTCTCTCCAGTTGCTGGCTCCTATATTTTTATCTGGCCTAAAGTTCACTAGCAGTTCACACACATGGTCTCAGAGTATGGAGTGCATTCACACAGAAAAAAAGTGAGAAACAAAGTTTAATAAGAAGGTTGGGCAGACTGAAGTAATCAGGTAAAGTCATCAGCAGAAAAGGAAAATGGCCTAAAGTTTTTTTTACATGTTATCAGCCACTTGTATCTTCCCATCTCTCCACTTTGCCACATTTTTTACTCTGCTATCCACACTGGTCTCTACCACTTTCTTCCCTTTTCCTCACTAGATAGTTCACATCTAACTGCTTTTTCCCTTTTAATCTCAGGTCTGCTGCACCTGTACCTGAATTTGGTATTTCTGAGAGTTACTGAGGCACTACTAGCCTTGCAAGGCCCAAGGCCCCAGCAGTTCCTCAATATTCCCCTCAAATTATTCAAGACATTTGTCCCACTGTCATGTAACTTCCCATAACCACACGCAAAATCCTGCCATTTTTCATGGTGTTGTCCGAAACGTTGGTCAGGTTATTACTTTTTTTTTATTTGTTACGTTCAGCCTTTTCTCATGCTAAGTTTATGTTCTCATGCTTTTCATGTTCTGTTCAGTTAGCTTAACATCAGATGAGGGCCCAGTCATCTGTCAGCACACCTTAACACCAGTATTATACATATAAATGTATGTGTATGAGTGTGTTTATTTTGTTTTAATAATCCTGTTTGCTTTGCTTTAATCATCCTGTTTGGGCAGAAACATGAAAGACATTGATGTATATTGGTATTGTACAAGAATAGACATGGTAAAGCTGCTAAGCACTTCTTGAAACAAGCTGTACATGCTCAGCATAAAAGAAGCAGCTGCTCCCAATAATATATACTGCAAGACTTCACTAGCCTCTCTTTCCACATGTGTATGGTGGAATTTTGGTTATAAAGAAAATATAAGAATGACTGAATATCCTTTCTTGTAAACACAATCAGAATTCATTCTTTTATACAGAAAAAAGCACAGAAACTAGCCATCTTATGCAAAAAAAGATCAAGTGACTGTGACTTGAAGCACTACAAAATAATGTTTCTGCTCCTAAGACATGATTTAGGAACTTTGTCCAGAAGAAGGATGCAAAGCCTCCATAAAGAAATTGTGGAGATTTAAGGGATTTTCTTAAGGTTGTTGTGTGGATGGGTTTCTGTTAGATAGAGATTTATTTCTGAACTAGACAAAGCAACTCCAAGGTCGGCGTGAAGGCTGAAAAACAACACCTGTTATGAGAGTGAGGTAATTCTATAATAACAAGACCTGAACGCGGACAATATCCAATCAGCCAATGCATGTTTGGAACGTGGACGCGTGATCAAGAAATAACTGCGTATATAAGGAGGCTTGTCTCTGTAATAAATGGTTTCGCTTGAATTCATATTGGATTGTGTGGAGTCCCTGAGTTTTCGCCCTCACAAGAAATTCTTTTGTGAAGTTTTGTTGAACTCAGGTTGTGAATTAAACATTTTCAGTGGCCAAGTCTAGCAAGACAGAGAGGTGGTTGTATTCCACTTGCAATTTCAATATAAGGGATGGGATGGCAGTTATCTAAGTGAGAAGATAAGACAGAATCTGGGTTGTGGTGATTATGGTTTTATCTTTTTCTAGTACTGTCATGACTATGCAAGTATAGTAGATGCAGTTCTACCTTATAAAACTCCAATAACACTTATTCTGAGAAAAAGTGTATGATACTTGTGAGAAATAAACACATTGATGGATATGGTCCACTCCACAAGATCAAATATTAATTTATAAGTATCTACATACAAATCAAAATAGACACAGATAGACCAACGATTATTAGAATGAGCATAGAGCACTTATGCAGTGCAATTACACTCCTTGTACTCCACTTGTGTCAATATATAGCCATGAATAGTAAGGCTAGACTTATGATGAATTTGAAGACTTCAAGAATCTTCAGTCCCTTCCACTATTATTATTATTATTATTATTATTATTATTATTATTATTATTATTATTATTATTACTAAGTTGTATAATACTTATAGGCATATAATGATATTTGTTTCTATATTAAAAATTTCTTCTTATGTGCATGTGTAAATGTAGGAAAAATGTACCAACTAATATGTCTGAAGGAAAAAAAATCAGTGCAACAGAAGAGGAATAAATGATAGCAGTGCTTGTTTCCAGTCCCTTAGTTCAGTGGTTTGAGGACTCAGTAGTTTATGGAAAGTCTCAATTCCCTTCTCTGCCAAAGGGATTTGAACCAGTATCTCTACTTTTGGGGATTCTAGATAAACTGTTACAGTAAAAAGTGTAGTTACTTCTTTTCTCTTCTTGCAGTGAATACAAATTTATTTCAGAAATACTCCAATACTCTCTTCAAAAGGTCTTTCTCTTTGGGGTGGTGGGCAGAACAATAATATAGACAGCAAAAGGGGAATGCTGCACTACAGCCCTGCCTAAATCCATTATTTAATTATTTGTATAAAGTGGAAAAGCTCCAGCAGTAGTGTTTATGCCAGACTAAGTAAGTATTGATGCCTGTGGTATTGAATTTCTAGCTTAACTGTGTAACCTAAATCAAGGGTCTGTTATGTACAATATCATCTATTCAACAGTAAATATTCTCAGTCATTCTCATTGCAAAACAAGTACAACCTTAAAACAAAAAAAAAAAAAGTGTTTTTTAAATAATTAGTTTAGGTCTTAAATTATATGGCAACCTATTTAAACTGCTTGAATTCACACTCTGTGACATTTTGTGTTGCCTTCAAAGGAATCTGTAAAAAAATTATGCTCACTCTTTCCTTTTTAATATCTACATTTTCTTTGAAGTGTATTTGCTGGGTCTACATGCTTGTCATAGCTGAGGAATATTTTAATCTTACTTGATGAGTAAGATCTTTACCTTTTGCTGATCTAGTACAACTATTGTGCAGGTTTAAAAGTCAAGGTCTTTCATCTGCTTCTGTCATGGTAAGAAAGCTTTGTGAGAGGGTGTGGAAAAAATGTCAATTATTATTATTGCTATAATTAAAACAGATTGAAGGAAGATAGTCCTGAGGAGAATAGTCACCTATCATTACTTTATATCTTACTGACAAGTTAACTTACACCACCTAGATTTGTCTGTAGGATGTGCTTATATTCTTTGTGTTTGAACATTAAAAAGGCACAAGTTATTGTATCCACATTCATGTACATACATGTATACACACACATGTGTATACTAACGTATACCATTTGCCTCAAAAGTCCTGAAGTTAGAAAGGTGAAGATGTAATTAACTGTCTTCAGATATATGTCTCATAAACAAAAACATTTTACTGTTTTAGCATGAGAATTCCATTGCTGGATCACATCTTGATTGCTCCTTGTCACAATCTTTTATGATAAATATATTCACTGGAGAAACATAATTGCTCCTTCACAGTCACATGTTTGTGAGCACAAATTTTGTTCCTTAGACCTCCCTCTCTGACCTTGTTTCTTCCTCCTTAATTCTAGTCACTTATTCAAAACGTATAATTGGGATCCTATACATCATGAACTCACTCTGTCATTAGTTGCAAAGGAAAAAAAAAAGAGATTTTAAAAGGCAATTCAGTCTTAGATATATCAACATCTGAAGAGGACTATCTCTTCCTACTAGTTAGGGAGGAAGCTCAGATAACCATATTCCTGCTCTGTGAATATCAGCTAGGTGATTTTTGCTTGGTGGAAAGACCTTCTATTTATTTTTTTTATTGTTTTTTAATTTTTTTTTAATATACTCCAGCCAATTTATGTTTTATCAGCCAAATACCTTTCATGCTCCTCTAATTATGACATCATAAACATAGCAACCACTCTTTATATTTGGCTTTTGAAAGAGAGAAGCACCATATTCCTATTTTACATGGATAAACAATCATTGTAAATGAAATATATTTCCCAAGATAACAGAGAACACAAATGAGAACTTCAGTACACGTTTTTGCATGTTAATTGAGGGAGAAAAAAAAACAAGGTAAAAAAAGACAAATTGACCACTATACCTACGTACTGTATTTACCTGTTTCGGATTTGTCTCACCTAAATCTCATACAGGAGTTGCCAAGTTGTTTCCCACTTAGGAAATACCTATTTTCTCTCTATGATAGCAGAGGGAATTTTGCTGGGTGGATTATACTAGATGTCTAACTCATATGTAGCTAAAGTTAAGTGAGAATAACACTTCCTCTGATGAATTCACAGTTTTCTTACAGTTGCACATGATGAAAATTTCTTGGTTTTGAGAGCAGGACACTAAGGGTCAACTGTCTGATTTTAGAAATCTTAAGGACAGACATCTGCAGCTGAGGTAGTTATGAGAGGAGCTCTTTACATGATTTGGAAATAACTATTTCTGGAGAGTAAACCACAACAACCCCATATAGATATCAAACTATATTAACTGCACTAATTAGATATTCATTGTAAAATGCAAATTAAGATGACTAGCTCACACATATTAACCTTTCTCTACAGAAAGAGGCAGACAGAAATCGCCAGGTGAAGTAAATTCTATCCTGAAGTCTTATATTAAAATTAGTATAAGAATATTTAGAAGTGTAGAAGATCACTGAAGCAGAATACAGGATCAGGTAACTCACAGTCTTCGCATATATTTCTCAAGCAATTAAGTGTAGGATTCAATCTAGTCTTAGATGTAAAAATGTAGATGTCTAAATCTGATTAAACATGCTAGACTGCCTTTACAGTCAAAGGCAAGAAACAGACACTTCCAGAGAATGGTGCATCTAATTTATGTCATCTTCTCACAAAACAAGATCAATCACTTCGGGAAGGTGCTTATTTCTCTATATTAAAAATAAGACAAGTCTAAGGTGACTTACTTAGGATTAGCCATCTGATGTTCAGACAACCAGGTTAGAGCAGATCAATCCTACCTATAACCCTGAGAAATAAATTTTTAAAATATCTGATATCACCATTATAAAACTCGTCCATATAGTTATGAATGTGTATTTGATGGGGATTCTGAGAGATAATCAAGAAAATAAGAACATTAAGATAACAGTCATAAGCGTCTGTTAGATCTCTGGTACTTCTTACATGTGACTTAGTTCCTCCATTATAACGTCTCAGCACTTCATTTTCCCTGTGAATAAATATTGTCTTGATTTCCACAGCTAGCAAGTGCACTGGATGAGTCTCCTGTAGAAAAATTTCAGATGTAGAAAAGTCATACAGCTGTTTTCTTGCTATCTTGAAGTTCACAAGAACAGAGAAGCGTTTTGCCTTTCCACCATGGCTTGTCAATTTCTCCATTAACAAATTGTTCTGCATAAAGTCCATGAATCAGTGAACAACTTGTAGGTAAGTCACGATCAAGTCAGCTTTACTAATAATACTAATCAAGAGAGAAATAATGCAAAATACACAAAACCAATATTAAGTCTCCTGGATGATCATGGAACGGCATGCCAGGGGAGCTGGTGCTGTGCCAGCAGCTGCAGGGCAGACAGTCAGAAATCCTGGACTGGATTCAGCAGTAGATGGGAACTGGATTCAGGAATGCATGGATTCAAATCAGAGTCAGGAGAACAATGGGCAGGGTCTTCCTCATATACCAACCATGAAAGAAAAGAACAAGAGTCTTGTGATCCCTCAGCTTTAAACTGATGTATATGGGATGAAATACCTCTTTGGTCAGTTTTGCATCATGTGTTGTGTCCTCTCCTCCTGCTGATACAACCCTTTTTACGACCCTTTAGTTGTGTAACATAGGAGGTCTATCAGCGAATTTATCTGCTATGGTAGTAAGTATAAAAATGAGTCTCTTTTGCATACCATTTCTACCATTAGTCCAGTAGAACTGTAAACAGCAAGTGTTATCAGTTCTGGAAGCAAATACTATCTGAAAAACATGTAGCCAGCTTAAAAAAATGCAATACTTAAAAGAAACTTTTGGAGTGAATGCAAATTCTTGCAACCATTTTGAATTGTTTTCATTCTGTAACCGTTTAAGGAAACAAAGATTTCTGCATTCAGTCTTAGAAAAATTGCCATCATAGGTTTTGAATATTTCCTGTGAATATTTTTTTATTCAAATAAACAGACATTATTTCATTTTTCAATAATCAGCCAGCTCTATTACTGAGTTACTAAATGACTGATTTGTTACCTTTTTGTAACAAAACTGAATTTAAAAAAAAAAAAAAGATACAGTTGAAGTTTTGCGACTGTTACTGATTTGAAATTGGCTTGATAGAACACGTTGAGTTTTTTTTGATACAGGTATCTGATCTAGCTTCAGTAAATAAATATCACGCAGAAAAAGTTCACAAGCAATATATCAAAAGCACAACATCAAACGGGACCTCTTGCAGAGGTGTTCTTGTTAAGTGTCAGTCTAATTAATGATTACTGAGAATTTAACAGTTACTGAGCCCAGAATTTAAAGACTGCTACCCTTTATTTTAAAATTGCTATCTTAAAAATAGCTTTTGTCAGAAATTAGAGACAGAAATAGAAATTCATAGCTCACTGAAGGGCATATCTTTTTATCAAATATGTGGTCAGTCACGATTGGTGCGTTGGTTTTTCTGTGTTTATATGTCAGACCAACATTGGATTAGTCACCATGGCGACTAATAGTGCTACTCTTTCAGGACGGATGAAGTCATCACATTGTGATCCTGGTGTCAGCAGGTGACCATGCTGATTTTATTTTTCTCTGTGTAGTTCATGTTCCCAAGTGAACTAGCATTACTACTGTGTATAATCCTACATTATTCTATTGTTCCCAACGGACATGTTCCTCAAAGAGTTTGTCCCCACCTGCAGAAGTGGTCTGTTTCTCAGTGGGCACAGCTCAGCAAGAGGCAGATGGTATGGTAAGTGTAGATGAACAAACACTGTTGATGTTCACCTGTAGTTATAAAATGGAACCTTCAAACAAAATTCTGACAGTCTGACTGTACTGAAATGACATAAACAGAAAGTGTACAAATCTAAATAGAGGAATAAAATTATTTTTGGTGTATATAGATCCTGAAATATCTTTTTAAAAATCATGTCTGCCTTTCAGTAACCACCGAATTAAGTGAAACACAGAGGTGGAGTAAAGGCAACCTTCTACCTCACACAGGTATTTTATTTTTAAAGACATAAAAAGGAAAAAAAATTAATACGTGAGATTTCTACCAACAACAGTGACAGACGCAGATTGCACAAATTACATTCTCCTCAGTGTGCAATTTCAGTGTTTCTTCAAACTCCAAACTTTTAATGTCTATGTCTTGCTGGTAATAACTTGGAACTCCCGTATGAACTTAGTGTGTAAATTAATACGTATCAGATGCAAAACAGTTTACTGTTGTTTGGTCTCATTTGTGGTAATTTGCAAGTTCATTTTAGCTTTTAGGTTCAGTATTTTTAAATTACTGTTTAATTTAATAATTCCTAACTGTGTAATTTTAGATACTAGTTATTTTCTGTCATCTTACATCTTACTTAGGGAATGTGTAAGAGAAAGATGCATATGTTTGCAACCTGCCTACTGTAGAACTAAATGTCGAGTATTCATTCACTTTTTTCAAGGATGCACAATGCAAATGAAGACTATTTTTCAAAAACAACCCTAAAATTAAATGAAATAACTTATGTATTCATTTATAAGAACATAATGTATGTTATGATGGAATGCTAATTGGATATCTGATTCAATTCATATTTTTCTTGAGTATCTGCTATTATTTCCCTTGGTTGACATTTTCTTGCTCTACTTTTTGATATTTACTATAGAGACATTTAAAGGTATGATGCAAACAATGAAATTAATTTGATTACATTTAGTAATACTTCATGATATATGCCAGATTGTCAGAATTTCTTCATTGCTTTTTTGCGATAAAATGGACATTGATCTGAAAGTTTGAGAATGTTAACTGCTTGCTTAGTCACACATGAGAAAAAAGAGGAACAGATACAAGCAGCTTGATATAATTGAATCAATACAGAAACACAAACACTCTGGAAGTAAAGGGTAAGAGAGAGAAAATGGACTGCTCTTCTGAGATTTCTGGGATAGGGTAGACAAATACAAGGTTTTTTCAAGTGTTGTCTCATCACAGATATAACAAAGTCTGAAAGACTATTGATCATCTTTTTTCTCATAGGTGTGTTCATTTTCTGTGCCTTTTTTTTTTTTTATTCTCTCATTCCACTCTTCAGAAGCTACTTTACTAGTAACGTATTTACTGAGCATTTTTTCCTTTTTTGTTGTTTTTTTTTTACTAGTTTTTTTCCCCTTTCCATCTCTCTCTCTTCTTTTTTTCTTTTCTTTTTTTTTTTTTTAGTTCCCCACACCATCTTTTCTGTTACTCTATTTGTTTGTATGCTACTTAAAAATTGAAAATACTTTATAGATAGCTATAACTCCAAAACCAGCTAACACATTCTCTTCTATTTTTCTATGTGTTGTGGTTTAACCCTGGTAGGAACCTAAACCTCCCACAGCTTCTCTCATTCCACCCAAGTAGAAGGGTGAAAGCTTACGGGTTGAGATAGAGACAGATTAATAGGTAAAGCAAAAGCTGCACATGCAAGCAAACTAAACAAGGAATTCATTCCCTGCTTCCCATCAACACGCAGGTGTTCAGTCATCTCCAGGAAAGCAGGGCTTCATGATGGATAACAGTTACTTGGGAAGACAAATAACTCCAAATATCCCCATTTCCTCTTTCTTCACCCCTCCAAGTCTTATTGCTGAGCATGATGCCAAATGGTATTGGATATCTCTTTGGCCAGTTAGGTTCCGCTGTCCCAACTGTATCCCTTACCAACCTTTTGCCCAGCACCAGATGGCTCTTTGGTGGAACAGTGTGATGAACGGAAAGGGCCTTGACATGGTATAAGCACTCCTCAGCAATGACTAAAACATGAGAGTGTTATCAACACTGTTGTCAGCACAGATCCAAACCACAGCATGATAGAAACTGCAATGATGAAAACTAACTCTGTACCAGCCCAAACCAGTACACTATGCAAAGGAATGTAACAACAAAGAATACTGAATTGTAAGAAACAAGTTAAGTACATGGGAACTCTTCACAAAATGTCAGAGATCCTCTAACAGCTCACTTTATCTGCATACTTTGCAAGTGCTTCTAACAACTTGAGTTAACAAAGATGAACTTCAAATGTGAAACTACAGTCTAACTACAGTCTTTCTGCTGATTTCCTCCTTCTTGCTCATGGATACTCTAATTCCTGGAAAAGTTTTTCTTTTGTGTTCATTGATACTTCTCCATATTTCTGCTGTGCTCTACTCTTCAGCTTGCCTGTCTTGATTGCTTACTGACTACTCTAAATGTTCTTTCAAAGGCATAAATGATTTCCCAGTACATATTCACAAATTACAACAATTTCATCTAAGCACACTACTTAATTTCACTGAGTTAATTAATATTTGGAATGAAAATGAAGTGTATAACAGTGTGTCAGTTATCTTTTTAATGTATGTGTGAAGTACTATGAATGATACATATTTTATAAATTCATACTTTTCCAAAATCGACCAATTTTTTTTTTTTTTAAGTTTAAAAGATCTTTACCCTACAGCCTGGATTCTAAACACGAAAGTTTTTTCTCGTACAGTGCTAAACAGATCAGTAAATGTATGCTGACGGTAGGAAGAATATACTTCCAGATCATGAATTCACACAAGGAAAAATGGACTTAAATATCCATATAGCTAATACTTTAATTGAAAACATTTGTTTAATACTATGATCCTTTTCCACAGCTACTTCCAAAATCGCTTTAACTGACAACTGTAGTGACTCAAAACAGTTTCTTAAAAAACCTTATATACATCTACGCATTCCAAGCCATATGACTGCAGCTGGGAACATTGTAGTCAAATTTTTTTTGATTGATTTTGTGCTTTTCAACAATTTACTATCTGAAATTCACTTCTTATCCTATTAAGTGATAATCACTAGAGGCCAGACTGTATCATGAGATTTTTGAGAAGGCTCATCATGCTTAAAAATTAGTGATCCTGCCTGTCCTTGATTGCTGAAAAATGTCTTCATGTTTTACATTGGTGGTATAATTATTATTGTTATTATTATTACTACTACTACTATTTGTTCTTGTTATTATTATTATTTTTGCATGTTTTCATTTTGAAACATTCATATCACTGGCTGGAAACATGGATACTGAAACAAAGAGTTGTTTTGAATTATGAGAAACTTTAAGATCTATAGAATATCCCACATTTGATAAAAACTCAGTGGCTGATATACAACAAAATATTCCATTTTTTATTTTAGAAAATTTTAACACTATTTTTTCCTCTACTGACAGATATGATTGTTGATTTTCCAGAAGAGAGGTAATTAGCTAAACCTTGGCTGAAAACTCACAGAAGAAATACTGTCCTTTATTTAATTTTTACTTTTCCTTCTATATAATGTTATGTTTTATTACTTTTATGCAAATGTATTAAGAAAAATCAAATTATTTAAAAACATAATAAATTTTGCAGGGTAACAAACTATACAATTTTAAGAAGACTTTTTCAACCTTTTTATTTCTTTTTGTAAATGGTAGATACCAAAGAAGCCTGATATTGTCTCTGGTCACACAGAAGCACTCAAACTGCACAGTAGATTGTGTTGAGAGTAGCACTTTTAGCAGACTGAAAAATATGTTCAAGGTTATTCCATTTAGTAAGCACATAACCAAATATATATTTATCACAAAGAGAAGATTTTAGCTGGAGGTAGAAGTGGTAAACTGTTGCGACATGTTTTATAAAGTATATTTGGATCTGATATTATTTCCTTATTTAAATGACTACATTAGAGAAATTCAGTGTGATGTGTAGACATTTTATGTAATAATAACTCTACCTCACTTTCAGATGCTTTCTGAATACTTTCATCATTTTCATATGCAGTTATCCTATTATTTTACAGCAGCAAAAATCAATCTACTGGTGTCATTGCAAAAGCTTCCTAGTAGAGGTCCTTGTCCTTTGAACTTCTTTGTGAAGAAAGAGACCTTGAAATTGGCCATAAAACTCTTCATTGCAGATTTTGTTTATTTGCTGATGGTTTGGCTTTTCCTTTGAGTTCAGTATTACGTATTATTAGATATCAGAAGGAGTTTTATGGTTTTAAAGACAGATTTTCTTTATCCTAGCACAGCTTTCCATGATCTGAAAACAGAAAGAAACCTTAAAATATGTTTATAATGAGATAAACAGGTATTAAAGCATGCAAAATTGAAAATAAACTCTGTAATATTGGGTAAAAAAGAAAATTCTCTAAATCTTCCTTTTAGTTCAGGAAGTATTGCTTTAGCTTCCAGCTGCTATTGCTTATATTAAGAATTTGAAAGTCAAGAGGGAATGGATATAGTGTTCATGTAAAGTCAGAAAGAGATTTTTTAAAGTATATAAGCAGCGAATTTTAAGATATCTGCTTTAAACATATATAAATATTTATAAATTAATTTGCTACTGAGCATAGACTTTATAACTGCAAAGCCTGCAGGGCTCACCAGAGACAGGAAGTATGACTCCAGGACCTGCAGAGTGAAAGAAAAAGTGTTTAGAAAAATATCTAAAATGAGTTTAGGGAAGTATATAGAGGAGATCACGGACATAACTGTGAAAAAAACCTTATGATTACATAGAAGGAATATGCCATATCAAGCTTCTTGACTTTTGCTATTGAGGCAAAAAAAAAGGGAAACAGGACACTGGGGAAAGTATAGTGTCATCTATGGTTCTAAGGGCTTGACAGAAGACAGAAGGAAATGTATCTGGAATTTAGGAAGGCAATACAAAGTTGGAAGTGGGAGTATAGTGCAAGATTGGATGGGATGCTGAAGTGAAGGTGTTTCAAGAGCAACAGAAATGGTAGTAGAGATGAAAATCACAATATTATCCTTGAGCAGTCATGAGAAAATGAAGAATAACTTAATAAAGCATAAATGAGCAAGAAATAGGCACAAACAAATTATTAGATGATACTTCAGCGATCATTCCCAAATATTCTATTTTGAGTTTAAACAGAAAAACGTATGCACAGCTTTTACAAAGCTGTTGGTAATCATGACAAAAAAGTCTGGAGACATGTAAAAGTAAATAAAATAAAGCTTCTTAGAGTATGAATGGAGGCTAGATGTAATTTAAGGTTTAATGTAAGCATATTTGATGGCAAAAGCTGAATATTTTTCGCCTGTTTGTTTCTATAAAATTACATTTAACTTTAAGGTCTTTCTTAGCAAAAAGGAAGAAAACAAACAAACAAACAACCCCCCCCAAAAAAAACCAAAAAGCAAAAAACAAAAAAACCTCCCAAACAAACAAACAAACATAGTCTAAAATTATATAGCTCTTCAAAAAAATCTATGAACATTTTTAATTGAGTAGCATTTATGAAATCTGTTTAATGATACGCTACTAGGTAAGATTCTGAGGACAGATTTTAATGATGACAGGTTATTGCAGTGTGATAGCATTCTACTTTCATCAGTCTCTCGTATCTTGAATAATGCCTTTTGATAGTGCCATATTAGCCAGCCTCACAAACACTTTTTGTGACTGGTGTTTGTGACTATGCCAGAAGCTTACAGGTATTAGATGTTGCTCATCCGTGTTCTCTGAAGGTTTTGTACATATTTTCTGTAACCTGGATTCATTATTATACTTTTACAGCAGTATTTTTAATCATTGTTTTTCAGCAAGCTTCCATGACGAAACTGTGTTTGCAAAGCAAAACATGTCTCACTTTTCAAACAACACACTCAAATGTATTCAGAAGTCTGAACTGAAAACAATTTATATAAAAGAAAAAATCTTCATGATAGATAACTTCAAATTTTATGAAACGTATCACACACACACACAAAAAATTGCTATATTGAGTACTGGAATCCTGTGCAAGTTCATTTACTGAAACAACCCTTCAAACAAAACCACACATATTTTATCATACTTCGTTTGTGTCTAAATGCCTTTGGGTACGCTTCTCAGACTGATCCACCAATTGCTCACAATAGGGATTTGTTGGGTAGTACACTAACTTCTAAAGAGCTTGCATATTTTATTTTTCCTATATTGAAAACAAGTAATGAGAAAATGGGAAGGAACTGACATGTGATTGAGCTATTCCTGTCATGAAGCTAGGATGTATATGCAGATCAAAGATCTGACCTCATACAGAAAGAGAATTTTTGCTTATGTTAACAAAGTGCATATATATCTTATGACTTTGTCCCGACACTACTTCTGTTAACTCGATGAAAAGTAATGGTTGGTATGATCCCTCAGCTTGTTTCCAGTGAAAAAGAACCTGTGATTTTTAAGTATATATCTTAAGTGTGTGTATGAATGTGCATGTGTGTGTGCTCACATGCATCCGTCTTTCTAGCTGTCTCTATGTGCGTGTACGTGTGTGAACATAAATAAATAAATTCGTATAAAATTACATAGGAGGAGGAGGAGTTACAGGTAACATCTAGAAAAATATTTCCCAAAAATCTAAATTCTTACATCAATATCCTGCATCTACAAAGATATTTCAATTGTAGTAAATAAAATCTAAAATAGGTTTGCATCTATCTGATATAGTTTCCCTCTTTATCAAAAAAAAAACCAAAAACAAAAACCAAACCAAACCAAACCAAAAAAAGGCAGGGGAGAATTCTGTGAATGTAAAGAAATAGTTAACAATACTCAATTTCTTGAAGGATAAAAACCTCGTCTCACACTACTGAATAGGACACCACAAAAAGCATGATCTCTGGACAAAAGAAAATGAAAGGCTGAAAGACTGGTTTTCACAAAGATCCAGTTTAGAGTCCTTGTCTGCCTTAAAGATGTTCTGACTTCTTAAAGTAAAAAAAAAAACTAGTCTATGGTAGCTTCCCAAATAGAAAGATAACCAGATCACTCCTGTTAAAGTCAGTTTTTAGTGGAATATCTGATTTGCAGTGTCCACATAATTTGACAAGAAACCTGTCAAAATAGCTGCTGACATTTTTAGTATACTAAATGGGCTTAGACAATTTTGCAGAAATAGAGACTCTTACTACTATTTCTTTATGTAAAAAATATGTTATCTTTTTGGATGAAAAGGACAAAATGTTTAATCTTTTTAGTTTTGAGACCAATATTTTGAATTCTCCTTCCACTTTTCTTATACATATTTTTATGTTGTCTTCCCTCAGAAGTATCAGAAATCAATAAGAAATACTCTCCTCATTTGCTGTACTATCAATGCAATGTTTTGTAATACATTGCCAAAGGCTTTCTTTGATTGCTATCTGAACCAGATTTTATCATCTTCTAGGCACTTGGACCACGTCTACACTTTTTTATTAATATACATCACAGTGCTCCACAGGGCTCTGATCTGTGATCATACTGCTGAGCAGCTGCTTGGAGCATGCCCTTATCACTATCTCAGCTGTTTCCCTGGATTTCATTTCACCTCATTTTAGATTTATACAATACAAAAATCTACTGCTAGAATGAGTTTTCTAGATGTGAAATTCTACTACCAAGACATCACTGGTGTCTACAAAGGATAGATCGAGTTTCTAGGGTCACTAATAAATATTGGCTCAAGAGACCACTCAGAAACCTGGGAAAACAAACTCTCTTGATACTCAATATTTTATAACTCTCAGTTTGAAAAGAAGTAAAAAAATATATATATATATATACTGTATGGAGGGAAAGAATAAGTACACAGTAAGAAAGAAAATAAATTGAGTAATATATAATAACCACACAACTAATTTTTAGTATAAAATAATGATCAGATTAATATTAAATTCTTGATAAACCATTTGCTAGAACAGCTCCTTAACTTTTACATTTTTCAGTAAAGCTATTGTTGTTACCAAAGCACAGAGCTCAATCACCTGTCTTGCTGAGTAGCAAAGGCTCATGCAGTCTACTGCTGATAAGTACTGTTAAACTGCTTGCTATCCAACCCAGAGTTGCATTTGGGTTTTAGTGTTTTGGTTTTTAAGTTGAAGCAAGTAATTACATATAGTGTTTGCTGTACAAAGTCTTCTAAAATAGATTTTTTTATATCATCTTTATACTTCTGCACTCTGAAACTGCAGGTTTCTCTTTGTAAACAAATTTAGACATATCTACTCTGTCCTGACTTTTCGTATAAAATGTTTTCAACATGATCACACTGATGATTCTTCTGAAAAAAACAAAAACAAAAACAAACAAAAAACAACTGAACAGTATTTATTTATTTATTTATCTATCTATCTATCTATCTATTTATTTATTTATTTATTCAGTCATTCATTCGTTCATTCATTTATTTATTTATTTATTTATTTATATTTTTTGCCTTTTTCCTTTCCCTTCTGGTTTACATTACAGTATTGTTCCCCTTCTGGGTCTCCAATATTCTTGAACTCTAAAATTCATTTTTTATATCTCAGCAACTAGACTTCCACAGGGGAAGTGCAATTCCTAGCCCAGAGTTTTTCTGTTTTATATACTTATTATAGAACAAGGTTAATTGCACAAGAGAACTGTTTGCTACTTTCTACAGACTGCAAAAGGAGTCTGTCTGATGAGAACAAATGCTAGTGCCCTCAACTTGATAATCTAAAATTGCATAATATGAATTGAATCCAGATGACAATGAAATATCTTTCTTTAATTTGCTCGGGTAAAACATATAAACAAAAAATATTCCAAGACTATCAGATACAGATGTAAAACTGTAACAAGGAAGAAATGCGCTGAATTAGAAGTCCTGTTATCCTGACATCTGAGATTAGTACTATTGTGGTTTTTTTTTTTCTTGTCTTCTACCCTGTATTTCCTTTCCATTTACACATAAGGTCTTATGTATTTTATTGTACATTGTGTAGAATGGAAACTTGTGGATCTCTTACTACTCCAGCAAGAATACGTTATAAAAACCCTCAAAATTATATTACCAATGAAAGCAGTAAGGTGTTCTTTCTTTTTTCTGGCAGCAACTATAACACATTTAACTTACAATACCAATGAAAAAAATAAAAAAAAGCAAGTATCATGACATCACTATGAATTCCATATAATTGTACTTTTAAAGCAAAGAGATATAGAGTTTGGGAGATATTTTAAGTGGAAACAGTTATCTTTTTTTTCTCTTGCTTATACTCTACTTGTTATTAAGTTCAATCTCTCTAATAATGCAAGAACTTGACCGATGCAACAGGGCACAGAGTTGTGCAAATGCTGAGTACTGGGATTTTCTTTCCCATACTTGCACCCAGACAAGTTCCTCCTTCCCATGAAACTTGTAGCTCTGCTCAGACACATTTGAGTGGTTAGGGAGTAAAACTGCTAGCTAGAAAAGAGAACACTGGAAACAAGGGAGATTACTTCTTGTCTTCAGTTCTTTGTCTTCCCCATCACAGGGTGGCAATGTCTTGCAAGAAGCACTAACTAGGGTGTATCTAAGTAGGGTTGAGGCAGGAAAAAATTCAACAAATTTGGTCTCTGTTATTGAAACATTACAAATATGTATGTCTTATCTAGTGGAGGAGTAATAATTCATATACGTAATAACGAAGACCTTGTTCAGAACAAAATTAAGTACTTCATTAAAAAAGTCTGCAATATTCCATCTATTTTCCCCAATCTCTTGCAGAAATCAATAACTTTTAAGAGGTAAGTTGTTAACTTACATAAGACGAGACTTTTATAATGATTTATGTAAACACTGTTGAATTTGTTACAAATACATATATTTATATATTTATGTATTAAAAAAAACAAACAACAAAACGCAACAGAACAAAAACTATTGTGTTTGGTTGTTCATTTGACTGCACCTGAGGTGATACAAAGCAGTTTTCAATCTTTAATTTTTAACTTGAAATTGCATTGGATTACATATTTGAGATTTTTTTCCTAACTCATCTTCTGGTTTTGGTGTGTCAATCAATCGATTTTTTTTTAATCAGTGAAAACACACCTGAAACTCAGAAATATAATGATCTGAGGCACAAGAATCTTTCAGGAAAGTATTTTTATGCAGTTAATCTGTAAATCTATTTAATCTATAAACACAGAGATATTACAGTTCCCTGCTCTAATACTTAGAAATTTAGCCTACTTTCCTCCCTCATATTCACTATTAATCCTGCACAATGTTAATTGTTAGAGTCAATCTTTTAACTTTGTCAAAATCAGTAGGTTTTTTTTTCTCCTTACATTTTACTTTTCTCTTATAGTCAAAAATAATAAAGCAAAAGTACAATAAATCTTTAGGCTATTACAATCAGAAGAAAATGCACATCACTTATAGTAGTTGATTGTTAAAAAATACATGCATATGCTATTTGATTTTCTGTTCACTAGAATGAATTTGTTTTTCCCTTAACAAAAAAAAAAAAAAAAAAAAAAAAAATCTTATTTTGATCTTATTCAGAAAGGCAATAAGAGTCTTTTTTTAGGAACACTTGAAACCCTCAATAGATGCTGATTTTTCTACAACATCTGCCATGTTTCTATTTTTCCGTGCTGAACAGACATTTTTAATGGTAAATGCAGAGCAAAACAGATTTTGCTAAACCTTAATTAGCATTTTTGTAAAATACTTCACCCACAGAATTTAATATGAGAAGATTCTGTGATTCTGTAACTCTTTATGCCATGACTGGTTTAGCCCAACAGTAAAAGCTATATTATCATCTTATTTGTCTACTGGGTAGAAACTGTAGCCCTGATTTAACATTTCATATGCTTTAAAGCTAAGTTTTAAACCACAGCTATTGTTATTGTTCTTTGAATTGTATCAGTACTCATTTAACTTTTTACAAAACCAAGACAGTGAAAGCCTCTTACTGTCATGCACTTGTTACAAGAAATACTCAATAATGAATACATCATGCAGTATATTATGGAGGCTTTGTAAGTCAAGGGGAAGGTTTGCAGTGAGGTACACTGAAACAGATAACTAATGTTCATATTAAAAAAAAAATTGTCCCAAAAATGTATCATGTAAATTATTTAGACAGAAGATTATACTAACAGTAAAACTTTTTTGCTTCAAAAAGTAACACCTTTCTAAGAATCATTTCTCTGTTAATATTAATAACAAAAGCTCCCTAAATCTTCACAAATACAGTACTCAGATAAACTTTTTTCCCAATTGAAGCTGCTGTAATAATTTGAAATATGTTTCTTGATCTTCACTTTTTTTTCTCACTGTTGCATGTTCCCACATTCCTCAAAAAGTTATTATGGTGACCGAGCTTCACCTATCATAGTATGAGAAAGGCAGATATTAGGTCTCGCTTCTCATTAAAACAAAAAAGTTAATGGGGGTGTCATCTCAGGTCAGACTCTTTTCTAATGGCAAATATGAAATATAAAAGAGCTCAATGGTGCTCAAATGAGTTACCACTGAAGTATTCTTTAAAATGCAGAGGTATATTGTTGATATGATTGTTGGGTGGAGGTGGAAATTACAAGGCACTCATGCTGAGGGAATATTTTCATGTTGATGCCTCTTGCAGATTATATTGGTTTTACTTGGTTATTTTGAAGATCAAAATAATATTTCAATTCTCTACAAAAACACAATTTCCTTAATGAATCATCCATTGGAATATCTTTGTGATTTATTTTAGTTGTTGTAGAGACTAGTGATCTTACGCTGGATTAAAGAAGCCAAAAATATAGTTTTCTTAATGTTATTTGAGAAAATATAAATAACACCAGACATTAAGAGGATAACTCAAAGCCAGCGAAAAAAACTTATAATAGATATGTTTTCAATATTTCAGTTTTATTACCCCTTAATCTCTGATCAATTGCTAGAAGAGGGGGAAAGTTTTGTTTCTACTATTATGATGATGTTAGCCATTTTAACTGACACAGTTTAAAATAACACAAAGATAAGGAAAAGAGAAATCTTTACATTCAGTTGATGAATTCTCATCAAATTGCATTGTTCCTGACAGTGAATGAATATTAAGCATATTCTAGCAGTTCTATTATTTTTTTTTACTTATTTAGCATACACTTACCTAGCATAAAAATACGCTAGAATGTAAATTTCATAATGATGATTAAAAGTTATATTTAGTGTTGCCTCAGCTTCCATAATTTCTACTTGCATTAATATTTACTTTTATAAAGGTGTCTTAAACATGGGCCTTTTTTGGTATTTTCTTTTCCTGGCAGTCTTTTTGTATTGATATTATATTATTGAAAGGAGGCATCCCAATCCTGAATCTTTCAGAAGAGGTAACATTTTTAATGTTTCTTCATATCTGCATCTCTAAAAGATATTCTCACCAAGTTAATTCAATTTCTCTACTGCAGAATAACTGCATTCATTTTCTTCCATCAGTTAGACTTTGGCCAAAAGTTGCTTTTTATCTCTAAATTATTACTGTTCCTCCCAGTTCATTTCTTTTTCCTTATAGAAGCTGTCTCAATATACATCATATAACTTCTAGCTAGCTGATTTGGTATTCAGTTCTTAAGCACTCATAGATCCTTATCTGTTCCTAAATTCCTACAGATCAGGTCTGCTTTACTATACTTATTGAGATTTTCAGGACAGCTAAGGGATGTGCTTCCGTCAGCATGTCCATAATATCTAGTACAGCCAATGTTATGGCTGTGGGTTACCGGACTACAAGACCTTTTTCATAGTTTATAGTCGTTAGTAATTGCTTTTGGTTGATTTGGGTTTTTCAGTGTTTGATTTTTTTTTCACTTTGTTTTGTTTTTTCCCACAAAGATTTTCACCTGATCTCACATGGAGACCATGAAAAAATAAATATTACTCTTTTTCCTATCTCCCTGGAACCACTGGGGAGTCACTGGGGAAGGAATTAGAGTTCCCTACATTGGGAAATACCTTATTCAGTTGAACGTTATTCAGAAATGTCTCATTAAACAAGTTTGCTCTCTCCACAGCTCAGCACAAAACACAGGTATTTATTTGCAGTTCATAGAATAGTTTGGGTTGGAAGGGACATTCAAAGGTCGTCTAGTCCAAACCCACTGCAATGAGCAGGGACATCTTCAACTAGATCAGGTTGGTCAGAACCCCATCCAGTCTGGTCCTGAATGTCTCCAGGGATGAAGCAGAAGCATCTACCACCTCTCTGAGCAAATAGTTCCAGTGTTTCACCACTCATTGTAAAAAATTTCTTCCTTATATGTAGTCTAAATCTACGCTCTTTTAGTTTAAGACCGTTACCTCTTGTTCTGTCACAATAGGCCTTACTTATTCTCTGTCCTCATCTTTCTTATTATCTCAGAATTTTTTACTTATTTTTCAGAACTATCCACATGTATTCTATATTTTGTCTTTTCCTCATCTCCAGATCCACCTGCCCTCTTTTCAATTGTATCAGGGGTTTGCCACACCTACATCTAACACAGTAAATATGCAAACATTGTAAGATACTTCGGTAAACAATGTTTCTTAAATATTTAGTTGGTCCACTTTGTTAACATGCTTAGGACTGAAGTGATCAAAAAATGATTCATTCACTTTTTCACCTGAGTGAAAAAGGCCGTTTTGTGAGCTTTCTTCCTTTATTTGCAAACATCACCCTGTCTGCCTTCTGAAAAATAAGGAAGCAACTAATTACCAAAATAGTAACAATTAAACATTCAATAATTACAGGCCTTTATGAAGACTTAAATATCTAGCAATCTATTATATTTAGAATTACAGAATAATAGAATAGTTTCAGTTGAAAGTGACCTTTAAAGGTCATCTAGTTCACCCCCACTGTGATGAACAGGGACATTGTCAAGCAAAACAGGTTGCTCAGAGCCCAGCCCAGCCTGGCCTCGAATGTTTCCAGGGATGAGGCATGTACCACCTCTCTGGGTAAGCTGTTCTAGTGTTTTGCCAACCTCATCGCAATTTTTTTTTTCCTTACATTGATCTATGTAAGTTTATCTGCTTTTATAAATAGGGATTTAACTGTAAAATCTATCATTTAATACCATTATTTACTTAGGCAGGGAAAAATTGTCTCTATAGTTGTTCAGATGCAAACATCTAAAATGTACATGTCTACCATGGAAAGAGAGGAATCTCATCCTTAAAGATTAAAACTGTTAATCTAATCACAGACTTAGTCGTAATAGAAGGATATCCAAATTAAACATAATCATAGCATCATATCTTTATGTGGAGAGTTACTGGCTGTGTGCTGTGAACAAGCCAGGGCTTGATGCGGCTGTGCTACACGGAAGGATTTCCCTGAGACACCAGAGACAAAAGGACAGTAAACAGAAGCCGGTCTGCTCTCGACCCAGGCTGCAGGAGGGGCGTTGCCGCTGCGCATGAACAGTCTGTGAACAGTGCCCTGCAGCCAATCACCATAGTGGGGGGGGATGAGTGACTGTGAGTGTAACCAATTGTAGCCTGCACTTGCCGCATGGCCTTTTGGTAGAGAGTATATAAGGCTTGGAAAAACGTGGTCTCGGGGACATTGATATTCAGTGTTGTTTAAGAGTTCATTAAAGAGTACGGATGGTAAATTCACATTGAATTAGACTCCTTACTCTCGCCCGGCCCGCCCGTTCGATCAAAGAGCTTATGCCGGCGTCTGGATTCGTCGAATTTGCTACCGCCACATTTGGTAGCAGAGGATGGTTCGTTAGCAGAGCATCACGCTTCAGATCTACATATGGTAGCAGATGGATGGATCGTTAGCAAAGCATAATCGCTCCGGATCGAAATTACTGCGGTGAGCAGCGTTCATAAAAACGGAGCCAAGCCGGGGTGTGGGATAGTGTGCTTAGTCCGGTATCAAAAGACGGGCACCAGTCGAGCTGGCCACTCGCATCCTACGTTAAGACCGCGCTGATAAGATAATGGATATTGAAACAGCCGCGGCACTGCTGACGACTATTCTCTCTAAGAGAGGTATTGAATCGTCACAGGAAAAGCTAATCACATTGATTTTTTTTGCTCAGAAGTGGGGGACACTATGTGGGACAAAACTATCAGAGGGGAAGAAGAGAAAGAAATTAAAGCTGTGAGAGAATTGTGGAAAACCGTATTAGAATCATTAGAAGTTTTGAAATCGGAACAACGTGCCGCCTTAAGAGCCGCGGAGGCGCTTGTCCCAGAACAAACCTGGACTGATAAAACTTGTCGTCCAAAAGAAAAGAGGGGCCTGTGGGCTACTCTGTGGGGTCTGCCTGCCGTTCGGGGTGGTCGCGGGGTCCCGGCTCAGCCAATACTTTCACAATCCGATCTGCAACGCGGATTAGAAACTGCGCGGCTCGTAAACAAAGAACCGGAAGTTTCCCCCTCCGAGTCTCTGGGGCAATGTCCCAAGAAGGCGGAAGTGCAACTAGTCGACTGTCCGGATGTGGGAGGCCCTGAGTGCCGCCCTCCTCCTACCGCTCCGCCTCTGCCCTGCCCCGAGCCGGACGCCCCCCCCTGCCTCCGAGAAAAGCGTGGAGGCCGGGCCGGCGCCGCCGCCGGGGCCGGGGCCGCCTCAAACTTTGCCTCCGCAAGCACCCGCGGAAGTTTTTTGTGAGCCTCCTCCTACATCATTGGGCTCACCCCAAGCAGTAGAGCAGTTACTGCAAGTCATTACCAACAAGCTTGAACAACTTAACTTAAGAGTGTCAAATGTAGAGAAAAATAAGGAACAAATTGAGTTTCAAAAACCAGCTTGCCCTTCACAAACAATGCAGTCAAAGGTGCCTATAGATTCTACTGACCAGCCACAGCCCCAACGTGGCAGATGGTCAGGGGTCATCAAAGATGCCATCCTAGAAGGTGATTGGTCTCCAGCAAAATTAGCCCTACCGGTAATTCAAAATATGAACACTCAGACAGCGGTATGGGAACCACACGATTGGAAAATTTCGCAACAAGCAAAACAAATAATCACAAGCTATGGTATACGTTCAGCAGCTACCGGACACAAAGAACATCTCCGAACCTGTATCCCAATCAGCGACCAACTGTGAACCAGGCTTCTTTCACCTCAACAAGCCAAGCACCGCAGGAAGCCTCGGAGTTGATGTGGAGACAGCAGTAGATATAACATTGACCAATACTGCAATTCATAGAATACCAACTAATGCTAAAGGACCTTTATTTAGACAAGATAGTCTCATTGGAGGCCTATTGATTGGCCGTTCTTCTGCTAGTATCAAAGGTCTTATAGTAATACCAGGTATAATTGATGCAGATTTCACAGGAACTGTTCAAATCCTGGCCTACACTCTGCATCCGCCAATTTTTATTCCTTCTGGGAGTAGAATAGCTCAGGTAGTAGCACTGGAAAACTGCCTACCAATGCTTCCAGGAGTTCCTCCAGCATCCTCAACAGAAAGGCGTGATAAAGGATTTGGATCGACAGGTCCTGCAGTTTGCTTCACCTCATCAATGACTCAGCGTCCCATGTTACGTGTGCAACTATTTCAATCTGATTCTACTGTTGTTGTAGAGGTAAATGCAATGCTTGATACTGGAGCTGATGTCTCCATCATTAGTCAATTCAAATGGCCACGAAATTGGAAACTTCAAAAATCAATCTCTTCCACTGTAGCTGGAGTAGGGGGTCAAACTACTCCAAATATAAGTGTTGATCCCATTTCGATTAGTTTCCCTGAAGGTCAATGTGTTACCCTTAGGGTGTATGTAATGGAATTGCCAAGCAGCCTTGAGGCGCTTATTGGCCGTGACGTCTTGGGGCAACTTGGTGCTGTGTTAACTACTTCACCTTTTCCTTAGTGGTCACTGGAAAGCAGTTGCCCAACCCTCCATTGACCTGGTTAACAGATAGCCCAGTTTGGGTTGACCAGTGGCCATTAACAGAAGAGCGACTGCAAAGGGCACGTGAATTAGTAGAAGAGCAATTAATTGCAGGCCATATCAAGCCTTCTACTAGTCCATGGAATACCCCAATTTTTGTAATACCAAAAAAGAGTGGAAAGTGGCGATTATTACATGACTTGCGAAAGGTAAATGATCAAATGCAAGCCATGGGTGCTTTGCAGCCTGGATTACCATCACCTGTAATGTTACCAGAAAATTGGCATATTCTAATTATAGATTTAAAGGATTGTTTCTTTACCATTCCTTTACATGAGCAAGATACACAGCGTTTTGCATTTACACTGCCTTCAGTAAACAAAGCGGAGCCAGCTAAAAGGTATGAGTGGGTAGTGCTACCGCAAGGTATGAAAAATTCTCCTACACTGTGCCAAATGTATGTTGCATGGGCACTTCAACCTATTCGTGCATCATGGAAACAAACTATTATTTATCATTATATGGATGATATTCTGTTCTGTCAACAAGCTGAGTTCACAGAAAGTTCCATAGTCCAAATTACAATCAAACTCAAAGAAAAGGGGTTGGTTATAGCTCCAGAGAAAGTTCAAAAGTCTGCACCTTGGAAATACCTTGGTTGGTCCATTTGTGATGCACAGATTCGTCCACAAAAAATTGAATTACATACTGATTTACAGACATTGAATTATGTCCAAAAATTGTTAGGGGACATACAATGGATTAGAAATTGCGTAGGCATTACTAACAATGATATAGCACCTCTTACTTCACTTCTAAAAGGAGGTGATCCAGCTAAGAAAATAAGCTTAGAGTCCGTGCATCTCAAATGTCTTTCTGATATTATACAAAAAGTACAGACAAATTGGTCTAGCCAAAGACTTTCTGATCGACCAATTTCCCTCCTTATTAGCAATCTAGAACATCCGTGTGCAATCATCTGCCAGTGGCAAAACAAAAACGGGGAATTCCCCATAGATGTTGCTACAGATTCTTCCTTTTGTGCCACTGTCAGATTGAAAACAGAAAATGATTTACGATTATTAGAGTGGATTTTTCTCAGTGTCCAACCAAAATTCAGTATTCAAACGAGACCAGAAGCAATTGGAGAATTGATTCGAAAAGGAAGATCTCGAATATTAGAAATTAGCGGTCAGGAACCAGATGACATCAGTATTCCGATAAATGGAGCCGATTTAGAATGGTGGCTGAGACATTCGATGCCTATACAGAATGCATTATTAGGATTTATAGGCAAGGTACATTCACGACAACCAAAAGGTAAACTATGGCAATTCCTTAGAACAAATCAGTGGTTAGAGAGAAGCAAAGTAAAAGCAAAACCTGTTGAAGGCCTTACAGTATATACAGATGCAGGAAAACGAAGACACCAGGCAGCATGTGTCTGGCAAGAGAATAGTCAATGGAAACAGCATTTAATTGAAGGTTCAAAAGAGGATTCATTGCAGACTTTAGAGCTCACGGCAGTAATATGGGCCTTAAATAATTGGCTGAAATCTGCTTTAAATGTTGTCACAGATTCTTTGTATGTAGCAGGTGTAATACCCAGAATGGAAAATGCCCTGTTAAGACAATCGAATAATCCTCGATTAGGAAAATTGTTTGTACAATTGAGAGCTATTTTAAATCAAAGAAAAGAACCCTGTTGTGTGATTCACATCCGCAGTCATCAATGGAATCTTGGTCTAGGTGAAGGAAATCAAATTGCAGATAGTTTAGTAAGTTCAGTACAGCACATGCCTCCAACAGATAAATTCCAACAAGCGAGACAAAGTCATGAGAGCTTTCATCAAAATGCCAGAGGTCTCCAAAGACAATTTGATTTAACTTTAAATGAAGCAAGAAGTATTGTACAGGCATGTCCTCAGTGTGGAAGCCAGATGTTAGGTATAGGAATCGGTGTCAATCCTCGAGGTTTAAAAGCCTTAGAAGTATGGCAAATGGATGTGACACATGTGCCAGAATTTGGAAGACTTAAATATGTGCATGTCACAATTGATACTTTTTCAAAAATGATATGGGCTACTGCTTTACCAGGAGAAAAAGCACTACATGTATGTAAACATCTCACAGCTTGTTTTGCTGTAATGGGTGTCCCAGAAAAGATTAAGACAGACAATGGCCCTGCCTATGTTAGCCAGAAAGTTAGAACTTTTCTAATGAAATGGGGAGTGAAACACATTACAGGTATACCTCATTCCCCAACAGGCCAAGGAATCATCGAGAGAGCACATCAAATGATTAAAGGGTATTTGAGCAAACAGAAGCAGGAAGAGTTAGATTGTCAACAGCGTTTAGCAAAGGTGTTGTTTACCTTGAATTATTTATGTCTAACTGGAGACCATGAGGAGCCTCCTGTGATCATTCATCATTATCAGATCAGACTAGGAAGGAAAAACACTTTACCGGAATTCATGGTGAGATATCGTGATCCCACCACTGGATTGTGGAAGGGACCAGTACCTGTTATTTTTAATGGTAGAGGGTATATGTGTCTCTCCACAGATCAAGGTCCATTGTGGGTTCCAAGCCGAGCAGTAAAGCCGGAGTTGAAACAAACTCAACCAAGTCAACTCCCTGCAGCAGAACCTTCGGAGGTCACAGAGTGAGGTGTAACCTTTGCATTGATTTAGCTGTGACATGTATGCGTACTATAGTTATATAAGTAGATCTTTAAACACCACTAGCTCTTGAGTAAGTTTATCAACACCCAGCACATCGTTTGTTATAAGTTGAGTATCTTTAAACCAAAGTTCTTGGAATTTGTTTAATCAATCCATTGCGATATTTAAACGGCAATGGAATACCTCAGGTTTATTGCAAAGTGCACTGTTTACGTTGATTGTTGTTGTTATTTATATGTTATGTATAAGTTGTTTTTTATCACATATCAAAAAAGGATTAGAACACACAGCTAATCAATCCTGGCTTGTCCAAAAAGAAAAAAAAAAAAGGAGGAATTGTGGAGAGTTACTGGCTGTGTGCTGTGAACAAGCCAGGGCTTGATGCGGCTGTGCTACACGGAAGGATTTCCCTGAGACACCAGAGACAAAAGGACAGTAAACAGAAGCCGGTCTGCTCTCGACCCAGGCTGCAGGAGGGGCGTTGCCGCTGCGCATGAACAGTCTGTGAACAGTGCCCTGCAGCCAATCACCATAGTGGGGGGGGATGAGTGACTGTGAGTGTAACCAATTGTAGCCTGCACTTGCCGCATGGCCTTTTGGTAGAGAGTATATAAGGCTTGGAAAAACGTGGTCTCGGGGACATTGATATTCAGTGTTGTTTAAGAGTTCATTAAAGAGTACGGATGGTAAATTCACATTGAATTAGACTCCTTACTCTCGCCCGGCCCGCCCGTTCGATCAAAGAGCTTATGCCGGCGTCTGGATTCGTCGAATTTGCTACCGCCACATCTTTACAGAACGGTTTAGCTTGAGTAGGGCCTCTGGAGGTCACGTGGTTCAAACTTGTACTCAAAGTGGGACTAGTGCCAGGGTGAATGCCTCAGAGCCATCTCCCAGGAAATTTCTAAGATCTCTAAAGATGGAGTTTCTACATTGTCTTGGAACAGCCCATGCAATTTTTTATTACACTCACTCTGAAGAATTTTTCTTGTCTAAATAGAATCTTCCTTGCTGTAAATTGCAACTGCTGCTACTTTCCTTCCTCTGTGCACTTCCAGGAAGAGTCCAGATCTTTCTTGTTATTCTAAGAACAGTCACTCTACTACCTTCCCATTAGCTGAAGACAGGCATTAATACTTCCCTTCAGCCTTCTCTTCATCAGGCTGAGAAAACAAACTCTCCTAGCCTCTCCTTATGTCACCTGCTCCAGTCCATGACCACTTTGCCATCGTTCTGTATTTATCCTAGTTTGTTCAGGTTTGTTTGTTTGTTTGTTTGTTTTTTCTGAAGACCCCAAAACTGGACACAACACTCTGGATGCAGTCTCACAAATATCAAACAGAGAAGCATAATCAGTTTTCTCAACATCCTAGCTTCGACCTTACAAATGCAGCGGAGTAGGTGACTATTCTTTGTCATCACAAGGACTTTCTGCTGAACTGCATTCACCCTGTTATTCACATTGACTCCCTGGCTCTTTTCTGCAAAGCTGCTTTCTAGCCAATTAGCAGCTTTCAGCTTCAACTTTCACAGGGGATAATCCTGCACCAGGAGCAAGACTTCCTATCTGACTTTGGTGAACTTCTCACCAGCCCATTTCTGTAGCCTGTTGAGAACCCCCTAAATGACAGCCCTGTCCTCCAGCATGCAGACTACTCACTCAGCTGAGCAGAGCTAATGTTATGTCAAATTGCCCAGGGCCTTCTGACAGAAGCTAGAATATGTCACACACAGTAAAGAAAGCTTTTTGTTTATTTTGTTTTATCTTTTAGTGAGTTTAATACTTGAAAACACAGCTTGCAGGTCAGATAAGTCTTTGGAGGGTTCATATCAAATCTTGCCTTAGTCCACACTTATTCCAGTTTCATTTTCACTGAATAATTCTGTTTTATTATGTATCTACTAACTGGTATCAAAACATCTTTCAACAGATACCATCTGGGCCCAGATGTGGGAAGCCTGAGAATGAAACGCCTCCCTTTCCTAGCTTCCAGAATTATAGATTCTTCACGAAAGCACTTCCACCTATTAAAATATGTTACCCAACAAAAGCTCGTTATAAGCAGGATGACATAACTCCCTTTATTGCGGGGAAAAGGACTGAAGAAGGCAAAAGCCTAAGGAGCCAAGTACCCATTACCCATCTTGTAACTGGGAATCCAACTTGTTCTGTTTGTGCCTAGAACTGCCTAGAATGTCCAAGCAGAAAACTGTAAGCGCTTTGTAGCTGCTGATTTGATTTCCCTTTGATTCAGGTCACACTGTTTCAGGAGTCTGCAGGCATTTTTCTTTCTCATTATTCATGTTTGATGTTGTGTTAGTTGCATTTAAGTAAAAAAAGGGGATCAAAGAGGAAACAAAATATAAATAACTTTTAGGTATGAATAACATATTAATATAGGTATAATTGATGATTCATAGTATGAGACTTCACCCACTTTCACCAGTTCCTTTATTTCATTTTTTTGTTCTATGACGGTGTCTCTTTCGGTCCTAGTTCTATATATCTTTATTTTCTTCTGTATTTTTCTCATCCCCAAGTGTAATTGTTATATTTATTACATTAATTTCTCTCATACATAAAACTCATAATCATAGTTTTTTTCTATCACTCAGTCTCTTTGATGTCTGAAAGCATATATAGACCTGATTTGGAACATTTTAGAAGTCAGCAACAATCATTCATTGCCAAGTTAACAAAAAAACCTACTTACTCTGAATTTCCATGTACTCACTTATTAAAGAGTGTTGACAGAATTCTTATCTTGCATTATAAATTCCAAGGACTGTGTTTCTTAGCTGTCCTTTCAGTTCTTCTTGCAGTTCCACATGACATGCAGGACAAGTTTCTCAAGGTTATAAATTTGTTACCTGCATAACAACAATAATGCAGGTAGACAGCAGAAGAGATTTTTCACATTTTAGAAATATAGAAATTCAGCTGCAATTCTGATAGAAGTGGATAACAAGGTTGTGCTGTGTGCACACTCACTGGGGTGGTTCAAGACCTCATCAGCCAGTTATCTGCAGACATGAGCTAAAGGACTGGCTTAAGACAATGGGCAGACTTGGAACTGGGTGACTGATTGGATCCTCCTATTGAGTATTTCAGTCATTGTTACAGCAGCTCTACAGGGGATAAAGTCAGGCAGCCCTAGAATTCACACACGCACAGTTCCTTCTGTGCCCAGCCCAATTTGCATGCTTAAACATCTTGATTAACATCCTAAATGGAGTGTCTCAAATAGTCATCATTCTTATTGTATTCTATTTCAGTCAATAAAGAAAGGCTTCAGCTCTCTAAAATCTGATTCTTGGCTTATCCAAAAGGATGAAAATTTTCTCTAAGTTCTGTTTCATATTCATCATTCCATGTAGATATCTTGGGTATCCAGAAACATCTGAAATAGTGATAATGTTTTGTTATCACTGTAAACCAGAGTGTGTGGAGCTTAACTGAGTTTCAAATGTTCAAGGTTAAAGAGTGCTATGTTCCTCCACTCATGACTTCTATCTTTAACTGTATAAATACTTCTTTTCCCATTATGTTGGAAAACATAGTGATAGTACATTCCTACGTATTCAGGGTTTTTAACAATATGAAAATTTTTTAGTATTCATATTTAAAAATCTCATAAATAAAAATAATTTTTTAAAAAACCTCAATTTGGCATTTATTCCCACCCTATTTGTTTTCCTTAAGACGTCTGGTCACAAAAGAGCACACACATAATGCATTAATCATCTATTACAGAAAATGTTTTGTAATGACAGAGTATTTATATGAAGGTTAGAAAATTACAGGTGATTTTATTTTTATTATATTAACTATCTTTTAATATTTAATCTTGTATGTATATTTAATACTAAAACTAAATCATCATGAAATAATGGTAGACTTGTGATTTAGTCTTGCAAGAATTATGTGTATTTCAAAGAGACGAAAGTGTGCTGGAGGCAGGTTCTGTCTAGTACTTACAACAGTATGAAGAAAGTGTCACGTGTTTAATTCCCTTCTCTATAATTAGGCTTGTGGAGTCATCTAAACCACTCTGGAGTTTTCAAGACATATGCCAGCGTCTGACAGTTATGATACAGAAACTATGGGAAACCAAGCCCTGCTGGATCAGCACCTAGTGGTGAGGAGGAATGCTTAAGGGCATGACATAAGATACCTCTCTGTGGTCAAATAAATACTTAAAAGGTTACAGATAAGCAACACATTCATATGAAACAAGGAAAATTCCTTCATCAAAGCTTTTTGTAAGTATTCAGTCAAATTTTGCAGGTATTTTTTGTTGCAGATCTCTCATTGCCTCTCTCCGTTATTGTCACAGAGAGATTTTAATTATATAATTATCTAAAAGGAGTGTTTAATAATGTGTATTGTTAAAATGTGTATATTATTTTACTGCTTTGTGTGACTGTATTACTCCTACACTACCAAGGATGCACTCTTCCAACAAGACATGAATGAGTTTTCCATCTCCTCTTTTTCACAGTAGATTTTTTCTGCCTGAGGGTACTACAAAGTTTTAAGCTATGATTAACCTTTCTGGTAACAATTACACTGTTTTCAGTGACAGGAGAATTTTAACCATATTTCATTGGTCCCAAAAGGAAATCTTGAGCAAATTTCTAAAACCAATCAAGCCTTCATACCCTGGCAGATGGAATTTTCAGTACAGGACTGATTGCTCTTTCAGTCTCTTTGCCGAGTTCATCAATAGATGGCAGCAAATAGCTCTTTTACCTCTAATCTTCATCTCAGAGGGTTACACGCATTTATTTATTTAGTGTTCTTTTCTATTTCTGCCTTTCTTTCTAAAACGGTCGTGTACCTGATTGTATGTGACAATGCGGTTACACTACAGAACATATATAACTTTAATAAGTAACTTCACCAGCTCATTGCTAGGGAGAATTCATAGGGTTTCCCTAGGACCTGTAAACAATTCTTGCCAAATCCAAGTTAGCAAGGACATGTGTACATACCTTGTACACAGAAATTCATTAAAATAGTGGAGTCACAGATAGAAATATCCCATACTTAAGTTAACCGTTATTAAAGAACCACAAAATTCAGGTCTAAAACTCAAGGTTCCAACATATCCTTCTGATAAGGTTTTTCTTTTGTTCTTCAGTTTCAGGTTTTGGAAAAGGTTTTGCTCTACTTAGATATTCCCAGTACTCCTTGTGCAGCTTGTCCTAGAAAAGCCCCTTGGGCCTAGTCAGACTGCATAGAAAGGATGTGCAGTTATCTCTGAGGCAAAAAAAAAAATGCTTTCTAAAGCTGCAGAAAATATTCGCAGATTCCACTGTATGTACTCAGGAACAATTTTTCACTTCTTACAACTATGTCCTCAAAAGATTTTGCTTTCAAACTTCAACACTTTCTGTCTCTAAAAAAAAAAAAAAAGAAAGAAGTGAAAGTAGACCCAAATGCCTCCTTGCCACCAGTACTTTATAGAGAAAATAGAAGATATGGTAGGGAAAGCTTCACTCAAGCACTGGTGAAATCGCCTTTGAGTTTGCAATATTTCAAATTTTCATATTTTAATAGTATTTTGCAAATTAAAATGAAAATATATCTATCTTTAAATGAAAGCAGATATCTCACCCAACGGACAGAGTAGTCCCTAAGAAAAGCCAACAAAATGAAAACGAATCAGTAGAATATGTGCAGAAAACTTTGCTGAGAATCTCTTCTGTAATCTGTTTGCTGATGCCTGAGTTAACAACACTCCATTTACCTCATACTGCAGTAAGAATACTCTTTGTCACAGTGTGTTGTCATGATGATCCCCTTGGTATATAAAAGGAAGATGGTAAAAAGAGATTAATAGATGGTTAAAAATATTTTGATGCAGTGTAAGTTGTAAAGTGAAAAGAAGAAGAAAAAACCAAATCAAAATGTCAGATTTCATGTCACCTCTATATAACAAAAGTAGTTAATTGCTTTCTACCGAGAAACATGGGCCAGACTTATCACTAATAAAAAAAGATAGCTGGAAGAAACGCTGAGTGTTCATCTGAGATCTCATCTGTTTTGAGGACTTCATTTCCTAACTTAATAAAACCTGGTACAGTGAAAGTTATAATTTTTTTTTCTTTCCCCTGACAGGTATGTTTTTAGTTGTTGTTGTTGTTTTTTCTTTTTTTTAATTTTCTGTTATGAATCTGAGTTCAGCTTAGATGGCTCTGCAAAAAATGTGTATGATTTTATCCCAAAGAAAGGCAGATATAATATCAGAAATGAAGAAAGAAAGTAATCAGAATATATGACATTTAAAATAGTCTGCAAATGATAGATGTTATAAGTGCATTTAAAAAATCACTGATGTGAAAAGAAATTAACACAGGTTGTGTAATTTATTAAGTCTAGCAGTGTTCAGTTACTTCAACCAATAAAATTATTGAAATTTGGAAAGCAAAATGAGATTTGTCTTCATTCACTCAAGATATCTGTATTTGTTATTAAGGTTTTAATTTACACATAATGCAGTTTTTATAAAATTGCTTTGCTACATTAGTTACAATTTTCACTTTTAAGATTTAACACATCATATGTGAAATGAATTACAAAAGGTCACATTTCAGTGCCGCATCTTGAGCTGATGTTGTGATGGAATTGAAAAACACTGTTTTCAAGGTTCAAGTCACTAGAGTTTCTGTCCTTCCTACATTACCTGTGTTGCCAGCAAGGATGTTACCAGCATAACAAGGACTCTTGTATGAAATTAATGAGGTTGAATTGCCCGTGACCAGTCCACCACTGCCAGGTAAGTTTGTTTGTTTATTTAAATTGTCATGCTTGAATTATTTTTGGTGAAAATATTATGTGAAAATCCATCACCTGGATATTACCATGCAAAAAAAAAAAAAAAATTCATTGTTACAAAGTTCAAGGATACTGGCATAGGCATTATATAAAGCATGGACAACTTTATTTTAATATTTCTGTGTAGTGCCATCCATTGCAAAAATAAAAGACCTTAACATCTGTTCACAGAAATGATAAATATATTGCTTTATTTTCTTTTTCCCCTTAAGAAAGAACTTTGTTCTATTTGGGGCTCAGCTATATAATTAGCATTGTACTGTAAAACATTTATAATGTGTGAAAAGTCAGAGATGAAGATTTAGTATAAGGTATATAACTTAGCTGGAATATTCAGTAGTTGTTAATTTCATTTTTTATATTGGCAGCCGATGAATACTACATGTATTTTCAGCTGAAGGAGCTGTGTTGCTATACTTTTAAATAAAACCAAGGAAGAAATATAAGCTCTATTATACTTAGATACTTTCTGTGATTCGGGAAGGAAAATGCAAAAATTACTTCATGAGGACTTTATGCTTACCCATATTTGGGATTCATGACTTAGTATGAGATAAAACAATTGGAAACTTAATTTGTGTTGTTTGGCCACAGCCTCAGGAGACAGAATGGAGGACCACAAAGCAGTAGCAGAGCTCTGTTTTCCCTGGGTACACCTGTATACATGATACTTCAGCTACTGCTTAGCAAGATATGGAGGAGAGAGGCCTTACTACAGCACTTTACTTCCGTTTTAAAACTACGACACTTGAAGGTGTTCTCCTCCATGGCACTGTGATTCCTGTGGTGTCACAGATCTGGCAGGGGCAGGAGTGGTCTCTCTCATGGGACAAGGATTGACTTGGCTGGTTGGAGGTACCTTGGAGTCATTTGGAGCCCTTTGGAGCCATTCCCTCCCCTCCCCTTCACTCATAACACTCTCACTCATTACTTTATTACCTGCTTCTAGTAAATTATTCCCTGTTCTTGAGGCTTCTGGAAGTATTTGTGATGTGATGGTCTCTATATGATGGTTCTCCTTGTTAAAAAG
Organism: Patagioenas fasciata; assembly: GCF_037038585.1. Lineage (NCBI taxonomy): Eukaryota > Metazoa > Chordata > Aves > Columbiformes > Columbidae > Patagioenas > Patagioenas fasciata. Next base: position 51,974,359 of record NC_092520.1, read on the forward strand.
AAGCAGAGGATGGTGAATTTCAGGACCCAGGGCCATTCTCCTTTCTGATCTGTTAGAATAAGGCTGCTGTGATCCCCTGACACTGGGTCTAGGCAATGGCAAGGCTGAGCAGGTATCCCTAGGGTACACACACACATGGTCAGCCATTGATAGATAAATGCAAACACAAGCACGATGCCTTTACAAGTATCACACACAAAACCATCATTAAAATAATCACAGACAATATAAATGACCTTACCTTGTTCTTACTTGCTGTTTTCAGCATAAAGTAGGACAAAATAAAAGTAACAAGGGAACAAGGCAGGGAACCCAAGGAGATAAGGTGTGAATAAAAAGGAACCAAGGAAAGGTCATATCTGAACAGAGATGAGGCCAAAGCAGAATTGAAGCAGAAGCATCACAATAGGAGAAGGTCTGAAAAGACAGGTCATAGTAAAAACAGGAAATCTCCTTAAACAAGTATCCTGTTGCTTCCTCAGCTAGATGATCTACTCAGTCATTGAGACTCTACAAATGGTGATTCAATTGGCCCTTTCAAATATTGTGATTGTGTGGTCATATCACAGTAGGAACAACTTTAAACTCTGTGTTTTAGTTTTCAGAAGTGTGTACCTTTCTGCATGTACCTATTTTCCCTTTCTAAAGCCAGTTTCCCTCTTTAAATAATTTTCTCTTTTCACAAGAGGCTTTGTCCTTACTATTTGTGTTCCAATGTGTCAGGATTACATCTTCATCACAAATAACTGTCCGGGAAACTAATAAAAAAAAATTTGTGCAGCATGATGCTCATTGAAGGTGGCCCACTTCCAAGAGCACCATAAGCTTTAGCAGATGTTGGTCAGACTGTGCTAAATATGTGTTTGCCACTTTAGGAATCTCCAAACTCTTCAGTTAATGACCATGGACTACTGTATTCAGATTTCTGGTTTTTTTGAGGTTCGTTATTTTATTTGAATGTCAGAGAGAATATGTAAACCCACTGTAATAAGCAGGAACTCAAAGTAATTGTTAACAACAGTACAAAGTATCAGTAAGTAGAGAGGGGCACCTGCTCCCTAATGGATGGGTATTAGAGTGCAGTGACATGCCAACAGAGTGGGGGCCTTGACAGTCAGGATCCTGTCCTACAGTACATGAGCAGAGGGAGAGCAGAGCATAGTCAGGGGTAAAAGTCAGGTTCAACCAAGAGTCCAGATCATAAGGTAAATTCATAGTGACAGGACGGATCTGAGGTCAAGCCACAAGATGAGTCAAACCAGGGTCAGAATCAGTCACACCCCACTGATAAGAAGGCAGGTCAACAGTGAAAAGACAGATATGAGTTCCAAAGATATTAAGGGATTGGAACATCTTTAATGCGAGGAGAGGCAGAGAAAGCTGAGATTATGTAGCTGGGAAAGGAGGGCTCTGGAGGATCTCATCAATGCATGTAAAAGCCCGATAGGAAGGAATGAAGAGAGTGACAGACTCTTCTTAACAGTGCCCAGATAAAAGACAATAAGCAATGGGCACAAATTAACATGAAATTCCTCCTAAACACAAGAAAGCACTTTTTTACTGTGAGGTCAGACAGACACTGGAGTAGGTTGCCCAGAAGTATTGTCAAATCTTGTTCTAGCTGACCCTCCTTGAGCAGGGGAGTTGCCCTTTCTGACCTCAATGATTCTATGATTCTGATGCAAAGCCAAGAAATCAGTCTGCAGGTCAGGAGTCAGAACAGTTGGGCCCGTGTCTGGTAGGGACACAACTGTTGGCTAAGGTGAAGACTGGCACTCATACAGTGTAGGTGAGGCAGGGACAAATAATGATACAGTATGTAACCAGGCACCCAGCATGTGACAGGATTGTCACCAGATACAGGAGACACTAATGTAACATCTACTGCAAATAAGTGAAGATGTGAGATTTGATCTAATTTGAAGTGTCACCAGTGAGGAATCCAGGGTCTTGGGTTACAGTAGAATAGTTCCATTTGGAAGAGACCTACAATGATCACCTCTTCCAACTACCTGTCCACTTCAGAGCTGACCAAAAGTTAAAGCATATTATTAAGGGCATTGTCCAAATGCCTCTTAAATACTGACAGGTTTGGGGCATCAACCACCTGTCTAGGGGGTGGCTCTAGGAATCCTGTTTGACCACCCTCGCAGTAAAGAAATGTGTCTCAGTAAAGAAGTGTCTTTATCAAGTCCAAGTCTTGTCCCTTCATTTTTAATTTTTTTATGTTGTTCCTCCACTGCTACCAGGCATCATACAGGTTCCTAGGTACCATGCAGAGCTAATTCCTTCCACAATCTCCTCAACTAAAAAAAAGTCTCACTTCACATATTTTCTGATTCATTGTGCTCTTCAAAATGCTTCACTATAGTTAGCAGTAAGTCAGGTCAATACGCAAGTAATACATCTTTTGTTATAACACCAGCCTTTCCTCACTTCCTTGACCGACTCCTCTTCAATGGGTTGTTTTGGAACCTCTAATTCTTTGGATAAAAATGCCTTCCATTGATTATGTAAAGCCTGTTTGTGGCTTGTGAGCTGCTGGAAAGATTTTCAAGAATTTCTTCTCTCAACTTCTGTATCCACAAAACACTTTAAGCATATTTGCCTAACATTTATTTTATAAATAGTTTTGCAAATGCAGAAAGAATAAAGTTGCAACTCATTCCTGTAATATATACAGCAATATACTTCCTCTGACTCTGACATACAAAACTTCTCATTATAGTTATGGGTGGATTTTATTTAAACACAAAGTTTCTTTGGAACTGGTGGCAAATTTTTGGCTGCAGCCTAACCTGCAATTTAACTGCCTGAATAGTAATAAGAAACATGTGTTACATTTAGTTCCAGAGTATTAACTTTCTTACTGATTTTATTAACAGATATCTACAGAAACTTCTGAGTTCAGTGCACAAATGTTTATCACAGATGCACCATTGTCATCTTGTCTGCACCTTCTTGTCCTTATGTTGAAGGCTGCTATAGGTACCATAATCCTGTAGACTAGATTAACATTGGAAAAAAGGCAGACTTTTGCAATATGATCCTGGGTTTCCATCTCCTCCTTAACTTAAATGTCAGGTTTTGAAATTCTTATATTCTAAACCCAGAGGTACTGAACATCCTTATTTATATTACCAACATGGCTCCTTATCACTGTCATGGTGTCAGTAACTCAGGCTTCATTGAAGTGTATGAAGCTATGTTATAAGGAACACACTACAGATCTGCTAAGAAAATAGACTGAAAAGCAGTAGAATGTGGAAGACTTCTTAATGATGTAAGTGATAGCTAGCAGTTTAAAGTTTATATTACTGTGATTCTAACCACTCAAGCCAGCAGCTCAAAATCAATGAAATATTTTCTCTATGTTTAGTATCTATCTCCTAATATGAACTTTTTTTTTCTAATTACTAATATAAAATTCATTATAGCAGTATATTAAATTTGAAAAGGTTTTACAATTATAACAAAGTACTATTTAGACAAAATACTTTTAGTAGTCAGAAATTATGACCCCTTGGATAACAGGTCAGAGGAGACATGAGAGGGATTGTAGCATTGAGATACCAAGAAATAATGGCATATAACCTTATATTTTTTATATTTAAAAAAATAATTCTAATTTATTAGATTCTGGGTATAATTTGGACCACTAGATTCAAGATAATCCATGCATAATTAAAAAAAATGCCCTGTTCATCAAATATTTTAATTGTTCATTAAATGTTAGCTGACTATATAACCAGGTAATGATTTAAATGATAGAATGAGTGCAAATGTGTAAATCTATGCAATTACTTCTTACACTTCATATTTTGTTCCAGTGAAATTAGTTCTTTAGTGTCTTTAAAGAAAGTCACTAGTACTTTGGGTTATCTTGTCTTGGGTTTCTAAAAGTGAGCTGTCTGAACCTTTGGTAGTCACACGCTTACTTTTAGTTAGTGAAGAGAAACAGATGTCTCCAGCAGAATATTCTTCTTATTGTAATCCAACACATATGAATAACTCTCTATGTGCATGCATTTCTCCTCTGATTGCAAAGGGTGGCTATGAGGATAGCTTAGATTCAGACATACAGTTTTTCCTTTTGTGAAGCTAAGGAAACAGACCAAAATGTACTCTCAATAAAAGAAAATAAGAAACAATACAGTTGTGCATGTGTGTAATTCCCCCTGATAACGGGAAGAAGGGAAATATCACACCCATTTTTAAAAAGGGTAGAAAGCAGGACCCTGGGAACTACTGACCTGTCAGCCTTACATCTGTGTTTGGGAAGGTCATGAAACAGATCCTCCTAGCAGCTGTGTTAAGGCACATGGAGGACAGGGAGGTGATTAGAGACAGCCAGCATGGCTTCACCAAGTGCAAGTCTTACCTGACCAAAATACTGGCTTTCTATGATGGAGTGACTACAACAGTGGATAAAGGAGGGGCTATGGGTGCCATCTATCTGGACTTCTGTAAAGCCTTTCACAAGGAACCCCACAACATCCTTCTCTCTAAATTGGAGATATGGATTTGACAGGTGGACTATTCAGTGGATGAGGAACTGGTTCTGAATGGTTGCACCCAGAGAGTAGTGGTCAATGGCACTGGATGGACACTAATAACAAGTTGTGTCCCTCAAGGGTCCATACTGGGACCAGTACTGTTTAATATCTTGATCAATGACATAGTGAGATCAAGTGCATCCTTAGTAAGCTTGAGGATGACACCAAGTGGTGCAGTTGACACACCTGAGGGATGGGATGACATCCAGAGGGACAAGCTTAAGAAGTGGGCACATGCAAACCTCATGAGGCCACGTACAAAGTCCTGCACCCGGGCCAGGCAACTCCAGGTATAAAAACAGGCTGAGGGAGTAAGGGATTGAAAGCAGCCCTGAGGAGAAGGACTTGGGGGTATTGGTGGATGAAAAATCAGGCATAAGCTGGCAATGTATGCGTGCAAACCAGAAGGCAAATCGTATCTTCCATTGCATCAAAAGGAGCATGGCCAGCAGGTTGAGAGAGGTAATTGTGCTCTGCTCTGGTGAGACCCCACCTGGAGTCATGCATCCAGCTCTGAAGTCCTCAGTACAGCAAAGACATGGACCTGTCAGAGAGGGTCACCAAGATGATCAGAGGGTTGGAACACCTCTTCTACAAGTACAGGCTGAGAGAGCTGGGGTTGCTAAGCCCGGAGAAGGGTCTGGGTAGACATTATTGCAGCTTTCCAATATTTAAAGGGGCCCTATAAGACAGATGAGGACAGACTTTTAACAGAGACTGTTACAATAGGTCAAAGGGTAATGGTGTTAGACTAAAGGAGGACACGAGGCTGGACACGAGGAATAAATTTTTTGCAATAAGGGTGGTAAAGTAGTGGAACAGGTTGCCCAGACAGGTAGTAGATGCCCCACCCTGGAGACACTGAAGGTCAGGTTGGACAGGGCTCTGAGCAACATGATCTGGTTGAAGATGTCCCTGCTTATTGCAGTGGGGTTCGACTAGATGACCTTTGAAGGTCCTTTTCAACCCAAACAATTCTATGATTCTAAGACTCAAAGAAATGTGTTTGTCTGTAACAGGAACTGTTTTTCAGAGGAAACCAAGGCATTTTCAGAGGAAACCAAGACATTTGCCAGAATAATATGTATGAGTGCCATATTTATCTTTGAGCAAAAAGAATTTATTAGAAATTATAAGAAGGATATTACCCTTATGAATGCTGGAGCGACCTCACAATAAATTTAACATATATGTTAAACATATGTATCTTTCTAGGAGAGATAAAGACATATATCTTTATTGTTCATAATAAGGGGCTGAAACCACTGTTTGGATACTTTTTCCTGGCCTATTTCCTATGCCTCCAGTGAGCTGCCCTGACATTTTAAGCTGTATTTCCAATTATGTCAATAAAAATTTCAGTCTTCAACTGCTGAGCAGGTAGGCAGCTCAATCCTACACAAAACCTTTCCTCATTCACATATTACTTATTCTCTCACTTCTCACCAATAGCCCTATGGTAGGCTACATTTTTAGAAGGGAATTATTAGGTGGGTTTCCTCAGTAAAACTTCTTTAGGGAAAGGTGTCCTTTCATCTCTCTGATTAGTAACCTCATGCAAATTGCAAGCAACCTGACTGAAAGTTTTACATCTCTGTGAAGAGAGTTTCCAAGCTTCTAAATTGTAATGAAATATGTTGATGGACAAAAATTCTCTAAGACAATAATGTGCAGCAGTTGTAAAAAAGTGTACTTAAGGTACTGCAAGGAGAACTGTCTGCATAAGACAGGTTTTACTGACTTAGTCCATGTACTTGTACTTCTAATTAAAGTACAGAACAGGATCATTGAAAGCAAGACATCAGAATGTTGTGTTTGTGACCCTTTATTATAAATAATACCTTGAATGATCTGTGAGCTTTACTTACAAACAATATGAGTATGATTTTACAACAATTTATTTAATTATGTCTTTTTGAATGTTGGTAGAAACCTTGGACAGAAATTTTGTACTAAATGCTACTAAGCATTTAGTAAAATGCCAAATGCCTTTTTTTTATTTTTATTTTTTTAATTATTTTTTCTAATTAAATTTGTTGCTTCAGAAAACAAAAATGGAGTAATTTTACCTGAAATATAGCTGAAGGTCAAAATTAAGCAGTTTTCACAGGGAGTTTTAATTAGATAAGTTTAAAACCCCACAGAGGTTCTCTGTCTTCTATCTTTAATTCCCACTCTGTGGGAACCTTCTGAACTTGCCCTGCTGCTTTATTCAGATGTGATCAACACCCTTCAATGAAACTCTAATTTAAGGATAATTTATTATAGTAGGTGACTTATTTAAACAGACAAAAATGAATGTCTCTGAGTATAGAACTGCGTGTTCTAAAATGAAGGTGAAGTCTTACAGGTAAGCTACAACAACACTTCTCCCAGTTGAACACAATTTATGTCTGTAGGTAGATATACATATATATAAAGAAATATATAGATGCATATATAAATAAAAGTTATGATAAAGTCTCTCAAAGTGTTTTACAGTCGCATTAGAAGTGTCCCTTGAATACTGGAAGGTAAGTGAATATTATTTCACTTTATTAAACTTCCTTTTCTAGATGAGTATTAAATATAAGAAACCCAGGAAAGTCTAAGTTGCTTATAGTCATATAGTGACTCAAAAATAGGTATCAAAAAAAAATAAACTGGGTTTCTTATTTCATACTCTGTGGCTGCAATTAACAGGATGCAACAGAACTGATTGTCGATTATTTTACACTTGATGTAGTCATGCATTCATGCACTGTAGCTGTAACCCTCTAGCTTCTTTTTTTTTTTTTTTATTTGATGACATTCTAAAGCGTATTTTTTCTCATCCAGGTCAATATATCAGTGACTAAAGATATCGAACACCCTGAATAAAGAGACTGAAGCACAGTATCAAAACTTAGTGGTGAAATACATTTAAATTTAAAGCTCTAGGACAGTGGAAAATCAATCCTTCTGTCTCCACTGGGTGTATCAGTATTGTAGTATATAAAATGAGACAATGTTTGTAGGAAAATATATACTCCTTCGTTAGACCAGTGTATTCAGAAAAGCTGAGAAGTTTTCAGTTCAGTTCAGTTCAGTAAAACATCCATTCTTTGAGCTGAAATAGAAGGAATAAATTTGAAATTACATGAGAGTTGAGAACAATTTGTTCTGAGTTTGATTTAAAAATATGTTAATCATTGAGGTAGTTTGAGAGAAGAGTTCATCCATAGCCATGCAAGGGAAAGAAAGCGTTTTTAATAGAAAAGATGAGGATATCATTATCTCTCATGAGACACTATCTGAATAATATAATAGTAGATGTTGGCATCTGTGGCACACGGGGCATACTGTAAAATATAAACCTAGTGTCACTGAGACTTCATTTACCCATTTGTTTTATGAATATAGTTTCTGGTCTGTCTTTGTGCCTCTTGAACATGGTTACTGAGGTCCAATACTGAGTGGGTGCTTTATGAAAAACAGTCTTAAATTTCTAACTACATGCTTGGGGTCTTCCTATTTTCTTAGACTTAATTATGCTGGGTAAATGATTTCTACTCCATATTACACAGTACTTTGTGGAGTCGTATGAAGATTCTGTAGAATATATTGCCCCAGTCATAAGAAAAAAACAAGATATCTGTCTTTTTCTGAATGCACTTCTTTACAGAACTGAACTGCCTCGCCAACTCCAAGACTACAGCAGTGAGAGAAGCACCACGAGGTAAACGAAGATCATGGTTGGATAAAAGAACCATAATGAAGTTTATTTAGATACTGAAGTATGTGGAATGTGAAAACGTTTGAGTTTTTATTTTTGAACTGGCAGGATAGGGAAAGGGATGGAGACAAACACACAGAGACATAAAATGTGACCAATGATCATTAACAAACTGTAACCAGAAGAAAAACTGGTCTGTCATTATATTGGGTAGGCTATCAAGAAACTGTAGGCAAACTGGGACTTTGAAATTGACAAGGATGGAAACCTGAGGGTCATGTATTTTGGAGGAGATCAGTAGGACTGTGCCAATTGATGAGGTTCAGGGGAAGGGAGAACAGAGAGGGGGAGAGGCATAAGGGGGTACAAAAGGTGCCAGTTGTGTGTAAAACAGGACTAGTCAGTACAATTGTGTGTCTTGAACTCTGTACCTCACCACTACAGTCTGTCCGGTCTTCTTATATCTTATTAAATCTCTTCTTAAGAGATCTCTTAGGAGCTGTTGACACTGTGGAGGGCAGACAGGCCCTGCAGAGGGATGAAAACAAATTAGAGGATGGGGCAATCACCAACTGCATGAAGTTTAACAAGGGCAAGTGTCAGATTTTGCACTTGGGACATGGCAACACTGGCTGTACATACAGACTGAGGGACAGGATGCGGGAGAGCAGCTCCATGGAGAGTGATCTGGGGGTTCTGGTTGACGGCAAGTTGAATATGAGCCAACAGTGTGCCCTGGCAACCAAGGCGGCCAACTGTGTCCTGGGATGCATCAAGCACAGCATTGCCACCCAGGCGAGGGAGGTGATTGTCCTGCTCCCCTCTGCACTGGTGCGGCCTCACCTGGAGCACTGTGTGCAGTTCTGGGTCCCACAGTATGAAAAGAATATAATACTGCTGGAGAGTGCCCAGAGACGGGCCACAAATTTGGTGAAGGATTTGAAAGGGAAGCCATATGAGGGGCAGCTAAAGTCACTAGTTTTTTTTCATCCTGGAGAAAAGGAGACTGAGGGGATACCTCATTGAGATTTACAGTTTCCTCACAAGGGGAGGAAGAGGGTCAGGCATTGATATCTTCTCTCTGGTAACCAGCAATAAGACCCAAGGGAATGGCAGGAAGGTGTGCCAGGGGAGGTTTAGGTTGGACCTAAGGAAGAGGTTCTTCCATCCAGAGGGTTTTGGAGCACTGAAACAGGCTCCCCACGGAGGCAGTCACTTCCCCAAGCCTGTCAGTATTCAAGAAGTGATTGGAGAATGCCCTCAGACACATGGTGTGAATTTTGGGGCTGTCATATGCAGTGATAGGAGTTGGATTCAATGATCCTCGTAGGTCCCTTCCCACGCAGGACATTCTATAATTCTATGATCAATTTGCTGTGTAATCTCACTCCCTGTCCTCTGTGTGTGTGTGTGTGTGTGTGTGTGTGTGTGTGTGTGCTGCAGGGACTAACTGCAAGCTGCTGATGAGACAAATGCATGTTGTGAGTGACTTCTGGTGTCAGCTACTGGAGTCAGACCAGGGGCATGGGTATTCCTGGTCCATGATGTCAGCTAATGGAGTTGGTGGTGTCTCAATGTCAGCAACTGGGGTGAGTAGGGGTCTTTAACCCTTAACCACTGGGTCAGGAATAATAACTACTGGGGGGAGCTAGGTGAGTGAGGCTGTGGTGGATTGACTGTGGCTGGCTGCCAGGTACCCTATCACCCTTCTCAGCTGGGAGAGAACATTTAATAAAAGCCTTGTGGGCTAAGATAAGTACAGGGAGATCATTCAACAGTTACCATCATGGGCAAAACAGACTCAGCTTGAGAAAAACTAATTTATTTTTTTACCAATCAAATCAGACTAGGAAAAAGAGAAATAAAAACTAAATCATAAAACACCTTCTCCCAAGCCCTCCCTTCTTCTTGGGCTTAACTTGACCCCCAGATTCTCTACCTCCTTCCCCCTAGCGGCACAGGGGAATAGGGAATGGGGATTGTGGTCAGTTCAACACATGTTGTCTCTGCCACTCCTTCTACCTCAGGGGGAGGACTCCTCACACTCTTCCCCTTCTCCAGATCAGGGTCCATCCTATGGAAGACAGTCCTCCATGAACTTCTCACGTGCGAATCCTTCCCACAGGACTGCTCCAACATGGGTCCTTTTCATGGGGTGTAGTCTTTCAGGTGCAGATTGCTCCAGCATGGGTCATCTGTGGAGCCATAAGTCCTGTCATCTGATCTGCTCCATCATGGGCTTCTCTCTTCATGGGTCCGCAGGTCCGACCAGGAGCCTGTTCCAGCATAGGCTTCCCATGGGGTCACAGCCTCCTTCGGGCACGTTCACCTGCTATGGCATGAGGTCCTCCATGGGCTGCAGGTGGATATCTGCTCCACCATTAGTCTCCATGGTCTGCAGGGGGGCAGCCTGCTTCACCATCGTGTTCACTATGGGCTGCAGGGGACTGGTGCAGCTCCTGCCCCTCTTTCTTCACTGACTTTGGTGTCTGCATAGTTTTTTCTCTCACATATTCTCCGTCCTCTTCTGACTGCAATTGTCTTTGCTTAATTTTTTTCCCCCTTAAATACATTCTCTCAGAGGTGCTACCACCGTTGCTGATGGGCTCAGCTTTGCCCAGCAGTGGGTTCATCTTGGAGCTAGATGGCATTGGCCTATTTGACATAGGGGAAGCTTCTAGCGGCTTCTCACAGAAGAACTCCTGTATCCCTTCTGCTACCAAAATCTTGCCAGGTAACCCTAATATAGACCAGGACCACGGCTAACAGCCCACGTGCCTGGTGTTGGCTGCTGGAGAGCATCTGTATCTTCCCCAAGCTGAGTGTGTGTGGGGCACGTATTCACTAGTAAACTCTAGGCTATAGTTGTTAGCAAGTATGGGAGCCTGAAGTCTCAAACAGGGGGATTAAGTGGGTATGGGGTCTATGCTGCTATTTGAGGGGACACCCACAAGTATGGGGTGCCCATGCGGTGATTGTGTGAGGGTAAGATCCAGGCAGGGGTGCCAAGCAGATAGTCTATTCTGGTATTCTGAGATATACAAGTGGGTGTGTGTTTGTGAACCTGGAGATGTCACTACTGGTTGAACCTGTAAACAGTAAAGTGGCAGCTGTGTCCCTCAGCCTGGACAGAGACCCTGAGCTGGGCTCCAACAGTCAGGCAAAGAGAATCCTGGCACAAGCAACTGGAGGAGATGGCCACTCCTAACATCCCTTAAGAGGAAGTATCCCTTCATGTGTGAAAACCTATAAAGAACTTAGCCAAATTAATAACTTTACGGATCTTAAAATTGAGGTTTACCAAAGAATATTTTGTTTCATGAGACACAGTTTGTTTGAGAATACATTTTCAGTTTGAATAAAAATAATTTTTTTTAAAGATGCTTCAGTGGAGAAAAATCACAACTGGCTCTATCTACAATCTGATCCTGAGTCATCTGTGTGGATCAGAGCACAGTTACTGCATAGCAACCATGCTAGGAAAATTTGGGAAATGTACTTTGTTTTCAATATAGTGGGGAAGATTTGATAATCAGCCTTATAAAGTGACAGCAAAGCTTGAGGCACGTATATGTTTCTTGAGTTTTTCTATCCATAAGTCCTTTGAGCCTAGGAATACGTAACCTACCTCCAGCTGAGGCTATGCATTGCTGTTTACACATGCATAATAGTTAACATCTGTTCCATAGTTCTATTTACATATTATGGAATTCTTGTGTTGAAATTATTGACTTTTTTGACATTTTAAAATAGATTTTATAAAATACAATATTGGATACAGTACTGAGGGAAGAATGCAGTTTATCTACTTACAGATACTGTAAATTAGACAGGACTTCACTGAAAGCATCAAGCTTGTTTAAAGGATTCACAAGTTGTTTTTATTTAAAAACCAAACCAAAACAAAACAAAACACTTTCTCTATCTGAAATATACAATTAGAATTTCTCCACAAGGGAAATAAGTCATTTGTTTTAGAGATCATTCATTTAGAATGCATGGTGATTTTTGTGGGCTTTGAGTATATTCTATGTACTCACTCACAGAAAATATAATAAACATCAAGCCAGTGAACTGGAAAATCAGAATAACTACAGTATATAGAGTATAATATAACTGTCCAGTGGGATTTTTATTAGCCACTAGCTGTAACAAAAACTACTGCAATATGACTTCTAGCATTTATGATTTTAAGCGTTCAGTAGTATTCTATAACCATTAAGAAAAAGGTCATAAATTTTGCATGGCTGCACATTGGCACTCAAAATTTCTTTCTATAAAAAAAAAACGAAAAAAAAAAACTAATAGAATGGAAATTAGTCTTGACGGATTGCAAATGGTTAATTCAGAAATTGATTCATACAAGTCAGGGACATAAACATTCAAATTTGTTTAATCAAACATTTAATCAATAATAAACAAAGCTGAATGTATATCCAACACCAGGTGATTCAAATGAGCATTGCTACAGGAGATACAACAATATCAATGATCTGACATTTGAGACACAATCTACAAATCATTCTGAATCAAAGTCAGACAAGACTTTACGCATTTTTTCTCTTGATGGTTGCAGAACTGCTACTTAATTTCTTCACTCACTGCATACTTACTGATATTAAAGCTTAATTCAGATTAAATGTTGGTCTCCCTGAGTACTATTTTCTCATAGTACTTCTAGAAGAATACAGATACACTGTTTTAAATGCTGGCAAATAATCTGTTTCATGAATACAGAGCTCCACACTAAAGCATATTCAGCAATATAAATCTCTTGGGTCTAAATTCCTACACCTCACTTGTACATTTGTAAAGCCCCATTCTGCTGTTCTCTTTGCATACTGCTGTTAAAATAAGCTTCAAACCATTGGCAGATTCTTTGAATTAAAGCTTTTAAATACCAATTAACTTCTGACCATGTGGGATTACATGACACCATCACGTTCCATCATCTCACAGATTCTGAAATACTGAAATAAGCCTAGAGTAGAATACCAAGAGAATAGAATGGTAAAAGTAGGATTAGCCTTTTCAGAGTACTGTTATATATTTCATGTAATGTTAATCTGTGTTCTTAAGTGGAAAATGTGTTGCGAACGATGCCTTTAAGCAATCAAAGACAACTACAAATAAATAAGACCCAGAAAATTATTGTGCAAAAACATTGTCATTTGCATATCGTCAATCAATCTTAGATATATCTTTCAATTTAGATACATCTCTCATCACCAGAACCCTGTACCTGCTCTCCACATTAATGTTTGCAACTGTGAGGAAAAAACAAACAAACAAACAAACAAAAAAAGCAAAAAGCAAAAACAAAACAAAACAAAAAAAAACCCAAACCCCAACTTCTAGTTTTGTCTTTTTTTTCTGCAGATGAAAAATACAAGAGTCCACTCTTTCTGCTCACCAAGGAACTGAGAGACAGTGACGGCCAAGACAGGCAGCTGACTGCTGACTGAGAGATAGTTGACTGCCAAGCAGGAACACTCTCAGAATAGAACAAAACTATTTATGCTCAGTTTTTTATTGAAAATTGATAATGGGAAATGCAAGCAAAACAAAAGTTCTATAAATACATTGTGTGAAAGAGAGTTAGGTATTCCATACAACTGTTGGTGTAAATAGAGTAACACCAAATGCCCACAATGCTGCTTGAGGCTACCAGTCAGCTCAGCACAGTGATACAGGAGGTCACAGTCCAATTCATGTGAAGTGTAGATTAACAGAGGCAGTGATCTAAAAGGGACTTCCAAGGGTCAGGTAATCATTGAGTCTTGGGCTACAGGTTGAACTTGATGCTCTTTTTTAAGGTGAAAACCGGGTGTGATGGCGATTTTACCTGCAAGAGGTATGCTCTGGTCAAGCTGCTAAACCACAAAAGGAAGGAGACAGCAGATTCTACAGCATCAGGAAAGATGTGTGGAAAGTGAAAGATTTTTGCAGAGAACTGGGAGAGTCCAGAGCCTAAGCCCCATGTCACACAGAAGGAGGAACATAAAGAGCTTTGCTTGAGCAGGGATAAGACAAAGATTCCCAGGACCACAGGAGTGGGAAGTTCTGGACTCTTAGGGTTGGATGAGGTTGGATGAAAGGGGCAAGACCCAGGTAGTGATATCCTTAATCATACTGCTAAAGGAAAAGGAAAAACAAACATATGCATCCTACAGGTCAACTCTTGGCTGTACAGTTGTTGTAATGTTCAGGGCTTTGTCTCCTATAATCATGAACCCACTGAAAGGAATAAGAGCTCCTAAGGAGTGACAGGATTCACCTCTTGAAGTGAAGCAACACAGTTGCATCTTGCTAACTCAGAGCGGAGAGCTTTAAGCAAAGTTAATCAAAGAAAGAGATCAATTGCTGAAGATAAGTAAGAGAACATGGGTGAGAAAGGGAAATGGGGAGATGCTCATGTTCTCCTTGAAAGAATGAAGTGAGCAGACGTTAATTTGAAATGCCTTTGCTCTACTGTGTGCAGTATGGGAAAGAAACAAGGAACCAGATGTCAATAAGAAATCACAAAGAATTTTGAATATATAGTAGGATAGCAAAAATAACTGGAGTATTGTGATATATGGATAGTAGGTCTTTAGAAAAGATAGGCAGAGGAGGTGATGAGGGGTGTAAGTAGCAGCTGAATACAGGTCCTAGATGAGCCAACTTCAGGTGCTTCTGTGCTTGTCCCACAGCTGATTAACAAAAAAATAGTTGGCTTATCATGATGATAGCAAATGGCAGCTCTGACTACAGTAACCATGAGATTATAGAGTCTGAAGATGCTAAGGGAAGAAAAGAAGGCAAATATGAAAGAATTTGGACTTGAGGAGAACAGGCTTTTTCAGGGATCTGGTAAGCAAAGTTTTGGTTTCCCAAACAATCTGATGGTAGACTTTTTTCTGATTTGGCTTTCTCAATGAGTATACTGCCTGTATGTCTGTAACAAGCTGTTTTGGCTTATACTCATGGTTTTATCTTTTATGGAACTCCAGTTTAGTACTCTTCATTTAGAAGACAAAGTGTTAAACTAGAGACCCCACCTTTTCAAGGGTATGTAGGCATCTATCTGCCAGTTTATATATCATCGCTATCCCTTATAAGTTCTGACATTCTATAAGCATACATAGTTAACCTTCCTGTATTAATTAGTTGGAGCATAAGTTCAAGTTGAAGCCTTACTAACAGACCATAGCTAAGACAACCTAGGCAACAATAGCGTGTGAAAAATGCCTACTATTTAGGGAATTGTGGTTTAGGTAGTTTTAAAATCTTTAGCCTAAAGTATCAGGATGGGTGCTCGGGTTAATCTCTAGTTTAGCTGCTTTTAAATCTATGGTCAATTTAAAGATATAAGTGCCTTAGAGGAACAATTTAGAGCACCGAAAAGAAACATCTACCTCTTTATGCATTGAGTTATTGAGTGTAATAGGCATTAACACCTCTGTAGGCAATTTAATGCTCTCTAATAATAGATCAAGAGCTACTTAGAATCAGTTATTAGGAATATAAGCTGTACAGATATGTCAAAAATCACTCCCCTCAGAGCTGAGTGATCTTCACATCTCTTCACCTGGGACTCGAAATGCAACATATTTTGTTGTGGCTCAGTTCCTCAAAAGGTAGAATGAAGAAGTTACACTGTAAGATTTTTTTCATAGCAGTATTTAAAAATAATTTTTTAAATAGTTCTTAGGTACTGACAGAAAAACAATTTGTTGGGAAACTGTCTCTTTAGCCTATTGATGAGACTATTTCTTTATGAGACTATTGATTTAGGAGACTGTTACCTGTCCTCTGGAGATCTAGTTCAACCTTCTGCCTCTTCTGTGTTCTCTTACCAAGTCCCCTGCCTGCTCAGCATCCAGTTTTGACTTCAGGGAGTCAAAGAAAGAGATTGACTGGTGCACTCACACTCTACCATCTCTGAAGCAGATGCAGAAGCCAACCATGGCACTAGAGACAGAAGACTCCCTACCATCTTGCCATCAGGCTGACAGAGGAGACCCAGGAGATGGGGGAGAATGAAATCAGGTTATTGCTCGCGCAGCAGGCAAATATACCTTTAGTCTGCCCCACCTTCTCAGGTTCCTGTACACAACAAGTATGTGGCCCTGAGATTCGATGGACAGACATATGATGTTGCGGATTGAGGCCCTTCTGTGATGGAGGGGCATCTAGGCAACCTGTGCCCCACATTAAACCCATTAAAACAACTCATGTTAAGACTAAAAGAAAGGTAGTTGTCATAGGTGATTCCCTCCTGAAGGAAACAGAGAGCCTGATATGCCAACTGGACACAATCCCCAGGGAAGTCTGCTGCCTCCTTGGGCTTAGGGTAGGAAATGTGGCTCAATAACTCCCTGAGATGGTAAAGGTCCTCATGCTATTAGTCAGTATTGGTTCTTCATGCTGGTAGTGAAGAGGTCACAAAGAGGAATCTAAAGGCAGTCAAAAGGGATTTCAGAGCCTCGGGGCAGTTGGTTGAAGAATCAGGTGCTCAGGTAGTATTTTCCTCAATCCTTTCAGTGGCAGGCGAAAACATATAATAGAACAGGCGAGACCAGCTGATCAACACGTGGCTCTGAGGCTGGTGTCGTCAGTGGAACTTTGGGTTTTTTGACCATGGGTTGGTCCATTCTTCACCAGGTCTACTGACATCTGACGGGTGCACCTCTCACAGAACAGGAAAAGGGTTTTTGCGCAAGGGCTAGCAGGGTTGATTGAAAGCGCTTTGAACTAGGTTGGAAGGGGGCAGCACCAGGCTACTCAGTGATGAGCAACCAGATGACACACCAAAGCTTGAGTAGCTGTGTGATAGTGAGATTCTTCAAACTGCACCACAAGGTGAAGGGCACAATGAACCACATTTAAAGTGCTTCTACACTAATGCATGCAGTATGTGGAAAAAGCAAGATGAGCTAGAAGCCTTGGCCCAGTCTCAGGGATATGACATCATTGGCATTAGAGAAACCTGGTGGGTTGACTTCTGTGACTGCTGTGTCATGATGGATGGTTACAATGTCTGCAGAAGGGATAGGCAGGGCAGGAGAGGCGGGGAAGTAGCATTGTATGTAGCAGAGGGGCTGGAATGCATGGAACTGGCAGTTGATGATAGCGAAGTTGAGAACCTCTGGGTAAGGATTAAGGATCATACAAATACAACAGATGTCACTGTGGGAGTCTGCTATAGGCCACCCAGCCAGGATGATGACACTGATGAGTCATTCTTTAAGGAACTAAGTGAAGCTTACAAATCATCTGCCCTTGTCTTTATGGGGGACTGCAGGTTCCCAGGTGTCAACTGGGAATATCACACAGCTGGCACCAACAGGTCCAGAAGATTCTTAAACCATCTGGATGATAGCTTCTTGGTACAGTTACTAAGGGAACTGACCAGGAAAGGTGCCTTGCTGGATTTACTCCTAACTAACAGAGTGTGAAATGGTGATTGGTGGCTGCCTTGGCCATAACAACCATAAAAGAGTCAGGTTCAAAATCTATTCAAACAGGAGGAAAACTGCCAGCAAGACCTCATCTCTGCATATGAGGAGAGAAGATTTCTGGCTGCTCGGAGAACTACTTAGTAAGGTTCCCTGGCAAGAAGTTTTTGAAGGTGCTGTGGTTCATGAGTGTTGGTCACTTTTCAAGTGCCACCTCTTAAAAGCACAGGACCAGGCAATTTCAAAAAGTGAAAAGTCAAACAAGTGGGGCAAAAAGCCGGCCTGGCTGAGCAGGGATCTTCTTGACCTATGGTGAAAAAACAAAGTACATGGTCAGTGGAAGCAAGGTTAGGCATCATGGGAGCACTACAGAGATGCTGCTCACCACTGCAGGCACGAAGTTTGTGTGGCCAAAGCTCAATTAGAGTTGAAGCTGGCCAGTACTGTGGGGGACAATAAAAAGGGCTTTTAAAATATGTTAATGGCAAAAGGCAAGCCAGAAATAACAGTGTCCCTTTACTTGATAAGCATAGTCACCTCATTAACAGGGACATAGACAAAACTGAGACATTTAATACTTTCCTCACCTTGGTCTTCAACACCAAAGGTGGACTCAGGGGCCTCCACAGCCCTGGGCTAGAGAACCTTGTCTGCAAGAATGATAAACTCCCAATCAATCCAGAACCTGTATGGAATCTACTACTTCAGCTAGATCCCTACAAGTCAATAGGGCCTGATGTGTTTCATCCAAGGGTGTTTAAAGAGCTGGCTGATGTCATAGTGAGGCCTCTCTCCATGATTTTTCAGTGCTTCTGGGAATCTGGAGAGATCCCAGTTGACTGGAAGCTGGCAAACATTGTTCCAATCTTCAAGAAGGACAAGAGGGATGGCCCTGGCAACTACAGGTCTGTCAGTCTTATTTTCATGTCTGGCAAAATTAGGGAGAAGATTGTTCTGGGAATTACTGAAAAACACCTGAATGACAACACAGTCATTGGTTCCAGCCAATACAGGATCATGAGGGGAAAATTTAGCTTGAAAAACTAAATTTC
This sequence comes from Patagioenas fasciata, assembly GCF_037038585.1. Taxonomy (NCBI): domain Eukaryota; kingdom Metazoa; phylum Chordata; class Aves; order Columbiformes; family Columbidae; genus Patagioenas; species Patagioenas fasciata. The sequence goes on from NC_092520.1 coordinate 51,993,101, forward strand.
TTTCTACAACAAGGTTACCCACCTAGTTGACTGAGGGAAGCCTGTCAATATGATCATTTTAAATTTCAGTAAAGCCTTTCATACTGTCTCTCACAGTATCTTGCTGAACAAGATGTCCAACATACAGCTGGATAAACACAATGCACTGTGTGCAGATTTGGGTGTCACAGGATAAAAAGGATATAAAGCTGCTGGACAGTGTCCAGGCAAGGGCGACAAAGTTGGTAAGGGGTTTGGAGAGGAAGCCGTATGAGGAATGGCTAAAGTCACTAGGTTTGCTCAGCCTGCAGGAGACTGAGGAGACCTCATCATGGCTACAGCTTCCTCACAAGGAGAGGAAGAGGGGCAGACACTGATCTCTTCTCTCTGGTGACAAACAGTAGAACCTGAGGAAATGACAGGAAGATGTACCAGGGGAGGTTGGACATTAGGAAGTGGTTCTTCAACCCAGAAGGTGGCAGAGCACTGAAACAGGCTCCCCGTTGAGGTAGTCACAGAGCCAAGCCTGTCAGTATTCAAGAAGTGATTGGACAACACCCTCAGACATATGGTGTGAATTTTGGAGTTGTCATATGCAGTGACAGGACTTGGACTTGGTGATCCTTGTAGGTCCCTTATAACTGAGGACATTCTATGATTCTGTGATTCTATTGTCTCAAGTAAACTGTGCAACCTATAATTATTCCTATGAATCAGTGACTTGGTTCTTTCTGTGGGCCACAGAGGTAGGAATCTTTCTAACATATTGACATATCTTCTTTGCTTCAACAGGAAGGATGAAAAATAAATATCCCCAAATACATTCTATGGTTTGGCTAAGATACCCTTTAACAAGTGAAATCATGAATTTAAATATCCATGGATGGAAGAGGAACTGTTACAGTTCTGTTTCATATGGGAGTACCTAAACTGTTCAGCAGCTACATATAAATTTCGGACAGTTTCATGAGCTGAATTTAATACTATCATTTATTTAAGGCATGGTTTAAGCATATATAATGGATTAGTTTTTCCAGGAATTAAAGCTGAATTTTGTCTCTTCTAGCCTGTCTTTGAATCAAATTGCTCTCAGTCATCCACTGGCTTAAAAAAAGAATGTTTATGAGCATGTCTAGGAAGCTGCGATTAGGTGCCTAGAGAACTTTGACTAGGAAGACTGAAAAATAATATATGCATCAGAGATCAGGAAACCACAGATAACAGAAAACCTAAGACAAAGTATTTTGCCTAAATTGGAGTGAAATAAAAAGTGGGCTGAATTCTTCCCATAATGTCTTTCTAGTTCAATTCATAATAAGTTATTTACATAAAATGGAAGAAATGTGTCTTCCCCAGGAGACCTGGAGGAAAGTAATTTCTGGATGATCAGTATGGTGTGGTCTATAATAGTATCTTTCAGTAGAAACTGAGTTTCTAATCTGAATAAAACAGAGAAAGGATTTGAAATCATCCCACTGAAATCATCCCACCAAATTCATTAGCTTTAATCCATTAGTTGCCCTCCCTTCTTTTATCTTGTCTTGTCTTTCTGTTTCTCCTGTTTCTTCTCCTGCTTCCTCTTCTTTCTTCTCTCCTCCATTTTACACAGATTTCTAAATAATTTTTGCAGCACATCACAAGTCACAAATGGTCTTTACATAATTAATGGGAAGCATTGTAAGTAAAAGCTATTACAAGCTCCAAAACAACCTAGTGAAGAACTGTCAGGCAAGAAACTGAGACAAGGCTGACCTTGTAACACAGAAATCAGTACTTGAGAAGCAAAACAGAAGCCTGGATTCCCCACTTATGATGCCTCTAATTGGATGAAATTTCACATCTTTGCTTATCTTCAGCAAATGTTATGTTAATGTATCCTATATTAGTGAAAATTACACATTGTGGTCCTGGTAACATAATTTGTCACTATTTGAAATTTTAAATATCATGGTGAGCTAAGCTGGCTGTTTGCTCTCTCCATGGTGATTTCCTTGCTGTCCCATCCCAACAGATGGGATGAGGGATGAGTTGACTCTGAATGTGACACACACCCTGACTCAATAGATGAGATCAGGTGTAAGTTAACTCTGGGTAATTCTGCACAGCAATGCAAAGTGAATGGCAGACAATCACTCTGGGTGCCCAATTATGAATTTACTAAAAGCGTGGTGGAATACAAATTACAGCGATTAGTGACTTGGCAAAAGTATGTTATAATAACACAAAACTTATGAATACTTTGATGGCAAAAACCCTTCTAAAAATGATGGATTGGCAACAATTAATAACTGTAATGCAAAACTTAACAAGACTTTAGCAGCAGAACTTGCAATGATATTGCTTTTATATGTTCAAGAAAAAGGAGAGAGAGAGGGGAAGAAAACCAAGATATCAGAAAGAGAGAGGAAGAGAGAGAGAGAGAGAGAGAAAGTGTAAGATATCACCACTCCACTGGTACGTCGGTCCTGCGACCTCTGGATAGGGGGGGCATGTGTTGAAGACTTACACGCTGCCCACTCATATCATGCGTGAGGTCGTTTTATAACCCAGTTCATTTACATGCGAGATAGGAAAGGGCAGTTCATCTCCCTCTGCTCGCTCTTCATGCTAATTAGGAAGACTCCTCTGGAAATGCATCTGGGGTCTTCAAACTAGGGGAAAGTTGAAAGTACTGACCGGAGATGAGTTGTCTTGCCCGTCAGGGGTAGCTGTTGGTTCGTTGTTTCTTCTGGTAGCTGTTTGTCTGACAGATGGTTCATCTCTATCATCCTAATTAAGCCATGAGGCCTTTCACAGCAACGTTGTTAATTGCTCTTATCTTACGAGGTGTCTGCCTCCATGGCCAGTAAACCTTGGGAAAGATAAGATGAGGAGTCATCTATCTTTTCCTCCCAAAGTAACAAGAACTAGACGTTTCAGGCATCACATAGCCCTTTGTTCTGCTGAGGATGGGGGAGGGAAGAACTTCAAGGTTGTCACACTTGTCCACATCTCTGAGAGTCAATTTTTGAGCTGACCAGAAGTATTCCCTCAAACATCTAGCAGTGAACCTCCCTTGGTATGTAACAAATGCTGTTTTAATACAGTAGAAAGGAAAAAAAAAATCTATATTATTTTTGTGAAAAGTATCCTTTATTTAAGTAAAATTATAACCTATGGATTTCAACATAACGTATTTCTAAATAGGAGCAAAATGTCCTACATGCACGTCTAATATATTCAGTGCTTCTGAAATTTATCCTAGATTTTGTTGCCAGCTGTGAAAATGATATGAAGTTTTGTGTGTTATCTGACAACAATGGCAGACTAGTGTAGGAAATGAAACAATGTAGATTCAGAATTAGTCTAAATAAATTATGTTGCTCACAGAGAACAAATTATCTGATAATCTATGATTTACAAGAAAGAAAAAAAACCAAATGCAAGAAACATGGAACAATACTGATATCACCTTGAAAGAAAAAAGGTAGTAAAATCCCTTTTTGATTCTCATGTCAAATTAGTTACTAATTGTGCTCCCTTGCAGAGCAGGACAGGCAGTTAATGCTTTAATGATTTAAGCCACTGCAGAGGTGAACAGCAGGATGTAAATGAACCAAAATCCACAGGAACATGCAGTATGTGTTCCTCGTTATCTAGGATATAGCGGATGAGTCTCTAAGTAACTGCTGCAATACAATGGCTTCCTTGACCTGTTTGGGTGAACAAAGACTTGGCAACTGGTGTTAAGCTTTATACCGTCAAAGAATACCCAGCAGTAGAAACTATACCTAAAATTCTAGACAAACATGCCTAAAAATATTACCCCTGAAATAAAGAAATGTAGCATTTCTTTAAAAGCAATCATGTCTTGTGATTAAAGGAACAGTTCTGTGTGGGAACAGCAGTTCCAGCTAAAGGGCCTTGGACAGATTATAGAGAAGTATGTTTTTTGTGAGTGTAAGAAGTGATCGCCCAGGTCAGTGAGAATGATATCTTGGGTTGGAAAACTGCCCCTATATGTATGACGTGTGAATGTCCTTGGGCCTGGTCTGTGAATGAGTGGGAACATAACTGAAATAAAGATAACATCAGTGTGGTGTGTTTTTAATAACAATTATTGGAAAAACATCATATGTAACATCTTAGTCCAGGTCTGTATCTGTAAATCCTATAAATTGTCACTGACTAATAAAGAAGGCCTCAGCCTGGTTCAGCTCTCTGTTCTGCCTGGCTCTGCACTCCTTCCTGAACAAGATCTCTGTCTGTGCATGAATCTCTGTCTGTGTCCTGGTGTGCATCATTTCTAGTTGCTGCAGTTCTGTTGCATAAATATAGATATCTAGTGCCACTTGCAGTATCCTGAGATCTCAAAACATTCAGAGAACATTGACAAGAGTCTCACAGGAATTTAAGACTACCTCTACCCTTTTGGTTTGCAACCAGAGTTAGTGAAAAGATCTAGAATAGGTCAGTTTTCACCAGTCACCTGTTCTTGGTAAACCAAAATGAACCCTAAGGACAAGAATTAACTGTAGATCTCTTCCATAGAGTTGTATCTGTTTGTCATGTAGGCTTCCTTGTAGATAGTGAATAGAGGTGGCGATTTCTGCAATACAACTCCTCTACAATTCACTATGTCTAGAAGTATCTCTGAGTTGATACATTTATATTTAAAGGTGGGATTCAAATCCAGATTATATAAATCAAATTTAGGCACCAAAATATAAGGATATATCTGTGAGCTAAATTCCCATTGTATTCTAAGGTAATCCAATAGGGCTTTTTAATACCGAGTTTACAATTAAGCCTCATGTTACAGATATCTAATTTTAAATGTCTACTTATTTGCTAAATGAATAAGCTTCAATAGTTGACAATGAGAAAGTAGTGAGTACACTCAGCGGATCTTGTCTTAGTTGTTCATAAAGTTGTGTCATGCTATTAGAGATGTCCTGCAACATCTTCCAGGCATCCAGTTGCTAATTTTGAAGGATGAAGGTACTCTGTAGATCCTCTGTCACATCTTACAGCCCCATGCAAACACTCTGCATATCTTACAAGGTATCAAATGGTGCTCAGGCCTATTTTTAGCCTGCTGAACTGAGCCCTATTGGTTGTATTGACTGTGCCTCCACTGAATATCGTAACTCATCAGTACGTACCTGCTTAAATACCTAATTCTGTTTAGATATCTAGAATCTGGGACTCAATCCCAGTCCAAGTGATTAAAGTTCAGATTTTGCTTATCTGAGCACATTCATACATAGTTTATCAACATACTATTAGGTGATACATGGGGAAGAATTTTTTTACAATGAGGGTGGTAAAACACAGAAACAGGTCGCCCAGAGAAGTGGTGGATGCCCCATCTCTGGAAACATTCAAGGCCCGGCTGGACGTGGCTCTGCACAACCTGATCTAGTGGAAGATGTTCCTACTCATTGCAGGGGGGTTGGACTAGATGGCCTTTGAAAGTTCCTTCTAACTGAAAACATTCTATGGTTCTGTTTATTGCTACCACACTCGTGAAATCCATGCATTCTGTCAAAAAGTAAACCTCTAACATTGTTCTTTGTTTACTCCAACCTTATAATTGACAAATTGGATAAGTATCTCAGCTTTCTCATAGCTTTCTGCTTATATTTTATAATTACTAAATTCTTGGATACCATCTGAAACCAAATAAGACAGAACTAAATTTGTATTTCTTGATCTGTAAAGTGTGTCATCTGCCAGAAATATATACATTCCTCATTATATACCAATTTTCACACTAATTTTTATTTCATAATAAAGAAAACCAAAATATCCTCTCTTAAACTCTTAACTGCATCAGACCTCACAGTCTATATCTTCATCAGGTTTTGTGCAGGTAGACATTTTCAAAGATAGGTTGTCAATTAAAAATAAAAAAGGAAGGAATTCAAACGTAACACATTTTTCAAACGTTCCTTATGTGCTATAAATTTAGAGACATTTCAAAAGAAAAGCTAGGTTTAAAAAGCTATTTTAGATACTCTAAGCATCTTTTTAAAATTTTCTGAAATTTCACATCAGTACATCACTTAATTAAACCCACTACAAACATGGTTTTGCAACCTGGTTGAAATTTTTGGATAACCAACAAACCTGTTCACAGGAATGAGGTTCTTGTTGTTCTGTTGTTGTTGTTTTGTTGGGCTTTTGTTGTTTCTCTGGGTTTTTTGTTTTGTTTGGGGTTTTTTTTGGTTTTGTTTTGTTAGGTTTTAATATTTTGTAAGATGAAGCAAAAATAAGTCAGTGCTTACTGTTCTTACCAGGACTATATAATTTTCCTTCTCACCATCTCATGGCAGTGTACATGAAAATACTCCATTTCACAGTTCACGTAAAAAGACTCCCTATATCTGTGTCTAAACTCTGTATTTATTTGCCAGAATTTTCCTCTGTTGCATATTTCTCTTACAGTCTCTCTTTCTACATTTTTTACTGACATAGTAAAGCATCCTTGCACATATTCTTGCCAAGACAGGCAAGTTCTGTTTCATTCTACTTATTTTCCTATTGTGTGTATTAATTGTACTAAATATATTGAAACTATACACATTTGTGACAACCCAAGAGACCTCTTACAAAGGTGATTGTGGAAAGTTTTTATAAGTTTCAGACTTAAGTAAACAGAGGAATCCTTTAACATTTTTGTAAGTAGAGAGAGGACAATGCTGTAATTTCTGTTCTGTGACACTGCAATGCTTCACACTCTGAGGTGTAAGAAAAATGTCATTTGGGAGGCATGAAACAAAAGGTTTTATGGTAAAAAGAGAGTGTCTTTGGCCATACCTCAAAAACATTTCTAATTGAATCAAACATTTAAATATGAATTTGATATCTGAACTTTATTCATCAGTGCTATCATTGCTTCACAATAAAAAACTAAGCACACTGCATCAATTTGAAATCAAGAGTAGTGTTAACAGTTTAAAACTGGGTATAGTTTCTTCTGAGAAAACAAAAAAGGGAGAAGAAATTACAGGAGAATAAAATAGTATGTGCTTATCAGGAAGATAAATAAAAAGTAGTTTCTGAATAGCAATGATAATTAGCTGGATGAGGCTCTGAGCAACCTGATCTAGTTGTACATGTTTATTATGGAACAGATTATCTTGAGTGTCATCATACAACACATACAGGACAACCAAGTATTTAGGACCATTCAGCATGGGCTCATGAAATGCAGGTCCTGTTACAAAATCTGCAATAAATATTACAGTGTTCAGCCATTTAACAGGCAGATACCTCAGTGATTGCAGTCTTTATTTGGGGTTGATGAAGCATGAGTTCAATTCTTGTTCAAATACAATAATCCTATTTGCATTTATGTGAATTTCCACAAACTATTTTTGTCCTTTCAGTGGAATTAGCACCAGGATAAATGAAGAGAGGTCGCACTGTCACAAGTTATCAACATTTTAAGAAGCTAGTCGTCTTCTGTTAGATACTGCTTCTCAGCTGAGAAACAGTACATCTGTGACATAGTAGAAAGACCTGTCATACTCAAACATGTAAAATAAACCTCTATATTTGATATGTTAACATTCAATGACTTAGTTTGATGAACTACATATATATCCATCTACACATATCTTTAAGTTTTCTGGACCTCAGTTCCAAAGCTATAAATTGATTACAATAGTAATTTCCTGCTTGGTAGAATTTTCCTATAGAAAATTGAATTAGAGGTGTAGGAGTATTCAAGTCATATGATATCTGAGATTTTATAGATATTTTAACATCATTATAAGAATGATCAGGTAATTCATACGAGGCTTAGAAAGAGCTTATACGTATTTCTTACTCCATTATATTGATTCAAACCAGTCTATGTTTAAATATTGCTCTTTTAAAAATCTTCTTAAAACACCTGAACCTAGCTACAAACCTTATAACACTGGTTAATTATGGAAATTATTACTTTTAAATGTATATTTTTGAAAACATCTTAAATTATTATAATTGTTCTAAAATAAAAAATACCTTTTTTTTGGTCTCACTAGAGCTTATTATTGCAAGTTCTTTCTGTGTTCTTTCTCTGCATTCCAGTTGATAATTAAAAATTAATTTAACTTCTAAATAACTTACTTGTGTGAAGAATTTGTTAAAAGTCAAGGGAAGTATTTCTTTGTTCAAGCTCATGAATTTTAAAGAGTCAACTTTATGAAAATTACAGCTCTAAAAATAAGACTTAGTTTACATTTTATTACCTGGCTTTTAGTTTGTAAGTAATGAAGAGTTATGAGTACAAGTTCACTTTGCTTGCATCACTAATGTTTAACATACTTTTTGCAGCATGTGAAATAATTTTAACATTGATACTTGGCTCATTTGCTAAGGACCAGATGTATGAATTCTGGCAAAGATCTTGTTTTTAACGTGATGCAGAATCTAATATTAAGCATGTTCTCAGAAATCTGACACCTTAATAAAGACCGCAGCAACCATCTCATGCATGTCATGGTCTACAAGAAGAGAAAGTGTTTGTATTAGACATATTTTTAACTGAACTCTACCTACTACACTTTATTCAGTAACAGGTATTTACTTTTTATTCATCATATTTTTCAGTTCTTTCCCTCTAAAGTGAGTGTATCAGAAATTCAATGAAACTGTTTAATGAAGAATACAGTTGAAACTGGTATGCTTCCTTTATTTTTGAGCTGGGGCCAAGGCAGAACTGGAAAAAAAAAAAAAAGGAAAAAAAAAAAAAAGCAGCACCACAAAAACTACTCCAGTAGAGTAGTTGCAGTACCTTTTTTTGTAGTACCTTTATCTGTGGGCTTTAACTTGCAGAGTGTGAACCAAGTTAAAGTAGAAGGAATTGAAAATTAATCTCCTGCTTACTCATTGTTTCCTTTTCTCCAGCTTTATTTTCAGGCCAGCAGCCTTTAATGGGTGGCAAGAAATTCTTCATAGTACCTCTGACATTCCAGAAAAAGTATTCTTTTTAATGACTTCTAAGTCTGTACTGCATATTTGTTCTCTTTTTAGTGTTCTTTCCATCTTGTTGCCTGTGTCTTTTGCATTTTACTTATCCTGCTCCGCACCTGAAAATCTTCTCCCCTAAGTAATCAGTCAGCAGTATCTCCTTGTGCCCTTAAACAGTTCCACGCAGCTCAGCCAGGACACTCCACAAAGGCTGATTTCCTCTATCTTATGCAATCATATTGCTTCAACAAGAAAAATAACTGTGTAGTCCCTTATTGTCAGCTTTTTTTACTTCTCCTTGCTTGCTGGGTTGACTTGCTCTTTTCCATCAGCTTTTTTTATATTCTTGTCTTTTGTGGGTTATTTTATTAGTTGTTACAAGAAATATTTTTAAGTAATAACTTTTTAAGAATTTTTAAGTGAAAATATGGTAATTTTCTCCTGATCTTCACCGTGGATGTGCAAAGAAAATCTTTGGAACACAAAATTTAATCACTGTTTTGTAGTTAAGAAGGTATATTCTCAGTATGTCTCAGTATGGGATGGTTTGTCTGTCAGGAAGGAGACAATAATACCAGTTATCATTGGTATATTACCCAGTTATACACTTTGAATCTGTAGCTGCCATGGATTACTATGTCATTAGAAGTATCGTGTTGACTCCGGTAAACATGTTTAAGTCTGCTGTGCACATCAGAATGAGCAAATAGTTGAGGATGTCAAATTACAATCAAATTACAGATTAAAAAATGTATGATAACAACTTTCTGGAGGAGTTTTCTAAAGCAGGACCAAGATCCTCCAACTTCTGAACTAATATGATTATATTGAGATTAGTAAGTGGTTCAGAACAACAACAACAAAAATTGATTTTTTCTTAACATTCCAATAAATAACTTTTCTTCATGGTTCACACATGGCTTTATCTATGTCTTTGGAAAACATGAAAAAACTAAAGATAAAATTAAAGATAAAAGTTTAAGAAAAGGGAAAAAAATTCCCTGAAATATATGTTTACAATTCATGAAAACTTTAATGTATATTTATAAAAAATTGACTTAACATAGCTTGAGAAGGGAATTTAAGTTTATATAATTTTTTTTTTTTCGTTGAAGGCTAAAAATTAAATACACAGAGCACAAAATAAAAATTTTGTAGCATAATTTATATATTTAATAAGTATCAGCACATGAAGGAGCAATGATGCACAGAAATAAGCAGGAAAATTTTAAACTACTAATTTATCACCAGTAAATGATAATCCTGGTATTCACCTGATGAAACTGTGGGTTTGATAGTAGCTTTTTTTCTGGAAGGAAATGTAAAATTTAAATAAACAAAATCACCAAGATAATAAAAGGAAGGCTTGAACACAAGTTGTGTGAGACTCATGTCATAGGATAATCTTTTCTCAATTTTGTATAGAAGACAAAATCTTTTGTTATTTAATCTAAGCTAAGCCAGCACCTATCAAATAAAATAAAGAGAAGATTGTTTTTCTTTATTTATTCCAGATTTACTGCAACAATAAATCTATTCTGTGTGACCTGATATTTCTTCAGCTTCTAATTGAAAATAGATTAAAATTTCTAGGCAAACTGTCTCTTATACAACACAGACAACCCTCCAAAACACAACACATCCTAGGTTTGAATAAAGAGTGAATGTAGATGTCTTCCAGTTCATGCAAAAGATTAACATCTTCATACTATCTCAGGTCAACCAGAAGCAAAACATAACAATTCTTCCCCGTGTTTCCCTGAGTTTCTCAGCCTCAAACCCATTGCACTTTTTGCACATTTTTAACTTCAAAATACACTACTTTGTTAAAACAATACAAAGACTACAGTTTCATTCTTTCGATATAGTAGATAATTTTAATACATAAAAGTATGTCTTGTAACCAATTGGCAATGATAACAGTAATTCTCTTAAGTTTTTGTATTTGCTCTAAATTTTGCTGTATAATGTTTGGAATTAGAAGGTCATTTAACCTGAAAAAGACAATTTCCTTCCCCTTTCTAGGATATTGTATACTGTGTCATTTAGCCTCATGAAGAATGACTTTCTGTCAAAGCCACTGCATCAAATACTTGTCATACATAAATCAGCACTCTCATTTACTTCAGCCTCTTCTGAGAGTCTATCTGAATTTTGCTTACAAGGAAGAAATCCTTTCCATGGAATAGTTTTCAAAACTAATGTTTACATTCTGTAAAATACATATATGAAATACATGAGAATATTTTGTCTTTGTTCCATTTCAAATATAGTCTCATTATTATACACTCTTCTATATATTACAGTATTTTTCCATGGCTGCATGATTTTGCATTGTAAGCACAAAACTTTATTGTTTGTACAGTATACTTAGACAAAGTCAACAGTCACAAGCTTTATTCTTTTCCATTACAAGAAAACAGCAGCACTGATTAAGTGGTACATCTTGAAAGCAGAAGGTTAATCCAGTGGAAATCTACTTTAATGAAAAAAGGTTCAGTCTTCACATAACAGCTGCAAATGTAACTCTTGAAGTATGACATTTAGATAGAGACTCAAAATGTAGAAATATACTGGAATATGCACTGATCACTATTAAATAAGTAATATTTATGGATTATATATAGTTAATTTTGGCTGTTAAAATATTTCTGTGCATTCGTCATGGTTGAAACAGACAAGCAACATAGACAAATTCTTCTTATGTACAAACAGCAGTCTCAATTTATTGCCACAAACACTTTTTTGTATAGTCTTTACCAGCTCATGTGTCTTTTCGCGATTGGTTACAGGCTGTAATGGTAACATATCATTGGCTAATTTTGCTATCGTCAATGTTACTCTTTTACTCCCTTCTTTCTCATGGGTACATCTTAATATCTTCAAGGTCAGTCTCCGTTCCCATACCCTCTGTCAGGCAATCCACGGACCCACCGTAGTGCCCCACACTCATTTCTATAAGAAGCAGCTTAATATTAAAATATACAAGGCACAGGAAAACAAACAAACAAAGAAAAACAACAACAAAAAATTCAAACCTAAAACAACATTAACAACAACAAAACACTAAACCAAACAACTATGAAAAAAAACTACAACAAACTAAAACATGTTTTATAGGACATTTTTAGTTGACTAAACTGTATTAGTTCTGAAAATCAAAATTTTAGCATTCTTATCTTTTGTTCATTAAGCTTCTCAAACAAAATATATTCATTTAAATTAATGTTTTGTCTGAGAAAGAGGTCAGAGTAATGTAAGAATAACTACTATAAAAATAAACTTTATTTAACCTTTACATTGTTGTTAACAATTGCAGATGTTAGCTTGAAATAAAGTTGAAATATAGTTCAAAGTTTTAAAGTGCAACTAGCCTTCCATTTTCCTCTGTGTTTAAGGAATAATTCCCTTTCAATAAGATGCTTTCCTTGTAGACCATATATAGTACCAGTGCTAACCAATGTTATGTCATTAAACTATTTTGCTCAGTTTTAGTTATTTATTTTGTTTTACATACTCTGTGAGTGTAACTTTTGCCATATCCTGTAACCCGTTTATTGATGTGAGATTTTATTGCATTCTGTAAGAAAAAAACTTTTTGAAGAATCCGCAGGTATTTCTTCTATTAATTCTCATTTCTGTTGGTCTTCAAGAGCTGGAGTAAGATGCCTCTGTTGGAAATATGGCACAGAACATTCCAACAACAGAAGTAATTATTTAGTTCCTGCCTCTGAAAATTTTTTTAATTTGGCAGTCCATCTAATTGGAAAATCGAATCCTTCTACCTTCTTACCTGAGAGTTATTATAGGCAAATTTTTGAACAGTATAGCTCTCTTACCCTTATGTTCATATCTGTCACTGAAGAATTTAGTTATTTTTGTTCAAGCGAAAGTAGGCATATATTTTAGGAACAAATTATTGTTTTAACAACTACTTTTTCACACAGTTTCTACATATATAAATACTGACTCTTTGGTTTTGTTACATATTACACATTTCAAACTCTATTTTCTCCCATATATACTCTGCTTAATATAAAAACAATGTATACATGGAATGGTGGCTTCATCTTTTTATAACCTCTTCGTGATGATAGGACAGTTTACTCATCTGCTTGGACACTTACAAATTCTGAAATCTTCAAGACTGATGTAATTTATGAGCAGCTTCGGGGCTTACAGTAAAAGATAATAACAAAGATGCAGCAAGACATTAGCTTTGGATGTAATACTAGTAAAATATGAATAGAAGATTGTGAAATACATTTGTAACTGTATTAGCTTTTCATTTACCCACACTAAGACTCTCGCTGCAGATTTAAAATTTTGCATGAGCTTCTGTAAGGGAAAAGATAGTAATGGAAAATGTCAAAACATAAGGAGTGTCAGAGGTAACGGAACACTTTTCTCTGCTATTTTCAGCAGTTTTGCCAGGTCCAGTATAGACCTGGGCTATAGAAATTGATAGAATTGAGCTACAATTAAAAAAGAATCTATAAATCTTTTTAGAGTGCATTGTTGAATATCAAAATGAATTGGATGTGGTGACATTGAATTAAAAGGCAGCCATTTTCCTTCTCTTATTGGGCTGGATGGAAGACCTCTACTGGAAGTCACATAAAGACAATACAGGGGCATGATTTTATGCTGCAGCATAGTGGGAAAAAAAACCAACAAACAATACACTGAAATATAATGGGCTGTTATAGCAATTATGATTCATGATACAGCTCTCATCTGGACAAGTTTCTTAATTTTCTTTACATTTTTTTCTCTAGCAAAGAGTTACGAAGTAAAGGCAAATGTTTTCAACATTTATTCATCATTATATTACCTATAAAGGATTGTGTGTTTCTGTGTCACCATATGGAAGAAGACAATGTATGTAAGCTTCCTACTTAGTCTAATCTTCATTCCTGATTTATTCAGTCAAATCACAAATAAATATTCTGATGCCATGACTCATCATTATGAAAGGCAATTCTAATATCAAACCTAAGAAATTATGTTACTGCTGTATGAATCATTGGTACAGTGCTTGCAAGTCATCACATGTTTATTTATTTTTATTTCTACAGCGTACATTAGCAGTGTTATCAATATTGTGAGACACTAGAATAAGGACACACATACACACACACACACAAGGGAAATAGGGTAAGACTAGTTGAAATAAACTGTGTCTGCATCAAGCACTGCTGGTTGAACTAATTTCCAAACATGAAGTACTATACGTACTGCGTCTATGCCAGCATGATACTGCGCTGCTATGTTGAGAGCAAGGCTTATTAGCTGTGCTATCATGATGACAATACAGCTATTCTATTTTAAGAACCCAGGCTATCATTTTTGTGCTATGCTGTATTCTGTGGACAAATCAGCCTGTCTGGAGTCAGCCACTGTTTCATGCTGTAGTTTAAGATGGAAAGAGAACATAGGGATCTTTACATCAATTTACATCCTAAAAATGCACAGGACTTTAAGTGGTTTTTGAATGATCTGAGCACATAATTCCCCTTAGAGATTATTAAAATTTTCACATACCTGTGTAGATATGTTACCTATCTATACATCTATGTGTGTATGTATGTATATGTCTATTTATCTATCCTAAATGTCATTCCAAGTAACAAAAATGCTTGACTAGATCTGAGTAGTTCAGCTGAGACTAACAGCATCAGCACTCGGTCTAAATTTTTTAAAATAATTTGCTAATCTGGAAAGTGAACACTTACTCTGTGCTTCAGATTTAGCATTAGGATATGTGTGGATGTATTTGTTGTCATTTACTATTATTATTAATTAAATATTTTATTTAAGAAGTATTGAGTGCAATGATTACAGATCATTATTAATTATTGTACTCAGGTAGCGTTCAGTAAGTCAGATCACACATGTGAAAAGGAAGGAGCAAAGTTAAAATACTAGCTGTTTCTTAACTATAAATAATGTTAAAGCTGAGAAATCCATGCTTAAATTCAGCTCTAAATACAACTTTGGCTCTGATCATTCCACTTAAGATAACAGAATGCCAAATTATAGCACAACTGATTAGCACAACTTCAACAGTATTTTAGTGAAATATTAAGCGCAGAAGAAAGTTACATGTAGCAGCTGATGTTTGAAGAATAAATTATTACCCATATGCTAGTATCTGTTCTCAATGACACCCGTAACTGTTACATTTTGTGTGGTAAATTTGATAAACATTAAATATACTGTGGTGGGTTGAACCTCACTGTATGCCAGGTGTTCACCAAGCCGCGCTCTTACAAACTTCCTCACCATGGTCTTCACCATGGCCTTCAGGGGAATCTCTGCTCCACTGCCTGGAGCACCTCTTCGCTATCCTTCCTCACTGACCTTACTGTCTGCAGGGCTGTTTCCTTCATATATTTTCATTTCTCTCCTCCAGCAGTTTTTTCTCTTTCTTAAATATTTTATCCCAGAGACACTACCACCATCACTGATGAGCATCACACTTGGCCTAGGTCCATCTTGGACACAGCTGGTATTGGCTCTGCCAGACACAGGGAAAGCTTCTAGCAGCTTCTCACAGAAGCCAATTCTGTATATCTGCCATTACAAAATCATAGAATTATAGAATCATTTTTATTGGATGAGAGCATTAAGATCATGGGGTCCAACCATAACCTAACTCTAGCAATAAACTATGTCCCTAAAAACATAGTCTACAAACCTTTTAGACACCTCCAGGGATGGTGACTCAACCACTTCACTGAACAGCCTATTCCACTGATTCACAACTGTACCTGTGAAGAAATGTTTCCTAATATCCAATCTGAACCTCCCCCGATGCAACTTGAGGCCATTTCCTCTTGTCATATCAGCTGCCACACAAGCCCAACACTACATTATAAAGTTGTTGTAAATGTGGAGTGTCCTTTGACTTACTCCAATGGTCACAGTACAACTTATTTTTCACTTCCTTTACTTATTTCTTCTCGTCTGTATTTATTGTCACAAGCGTCTCTTCATGTTGAAACTCCTTCCATTTTCACACAATATTAAAGGTAACATTAGAAAAATAAATCAATTTGTTGCCTTCAAAGTAGACATATTTCTATGTATTGTGATGTGCATAGTAAGTTGATAACTGATGATGACAAGGAAGTAGTTTAGTAGGTTTTAGAACTTGACTGAAGTTATGTTTCAGTGGTAATATATAACCTTATATTTAATACACTTGTATTTAATACACTATTTTATATGTCTAGTGCCTATATCAGCATTTACAATATGCTGATACTGTTAAATTCTTTCATATGTATTTCATATGTCTACTTATTTATTCAAATGTTGCTATGTCTTTCTGACACTTTTTCTTCATAATTTCTTACCCAAAACATCCTGCTTCTTGTCTCAGTTCCACAAAACTCTTTCCCCTTGCCTTAGAAAAAATATAATTTCTTTGAAAGAGTCTGTCTCCTTATGACACGTATATATTGCACAGAGAGCAATGCACAACTCAAAACTTTTGTAATACTGAAAGTGATAATCAATGTCATTATTATAATACAGATATAATATTGAACTCATGTCACAGTCTTCAAACATGAGAAAGTATACTCTTTCAAGCTGGAAGAGAAGACAGGATCAATTTCTCCAGTAGATGTGAAAGCTCATGAAATGTTGTATTCAAAAGTTAATGTTGCTGTGTGATTAAACAGTGAAAAAACTGGAGGAGCTGTTCTCACCTTTGTGTCAGTCTCAAATGACAAAAATCTTAAAACATAGTATTATTCTGACAAACCATTGTGGTCTTAAATCATGAGGATCACGAAATTAACCTTTTATATATGTTTGAGATTATTTTTCTTGTCTTAAAATCTCACAGGAATGGCTGTTCTACAGGAACAATTGTTGTTGTTTTTTTTTTTTTCCTCAGGCAAGAACTTTTCTGCCTACATTATTTCAATCAAATCAAGATCAAAGACATTTATTGCCTTATTAATGTCATGTAATTAACCAGGAATAAGTTAATTCTACACTGAGAACTGATATAACCAGTACAACAGATAAACCACAGCAGGAGATCTTCTTAAAATGTTAGTAAACACCTAAAAGCTTCTACATACCCTTCTAGAGCTATTCCCAAGAAGCTCTTTTTCTCTGCCCTTGCATGAACATGCACATGTACAGACAGACACACACGTATGCCACACTCACAGAATCACAGAATGTTAGGGATTGGAAGGGACCTCAAAAGATCATCTAGTCCAATTCCCCTGCTGGAGCAGGAACACTTAGATAATGCTACACGGGAATGTATCCAGGTGGGTTTTGAATGTCTCCAGAGTAGGAGACTTCACAACCTCCCTGAGCAGGCTGGCCCTGTGTTCTGTTACCCTCACTGAGAATAAGTTTCTTCTCAAATTTAAGAGGAACCTCTCCAGCAGTTCCCTGTCCTTCTTGAACTGAGGGGCCACACGGTGACAAATGCCACCCCACTGGCCATTGGAGCTACCATCACCACCTCCCCATCTATGGAGGTTTCTCTCCTTTGAGAGATGCAGCAGCCCCAGCTTTCAGTGCCCCTCTGCTGCTCCTGACACCATGCCAATGCACCCCCCACACTGAGAAGGTCCCCTGTGAGTGTCCCTGCACCCCAAGGTGGTGTCTCTGCTTGCTGTTGCCATGCTGCCAGCCCACTGCATGAAGGCAACTCCTGATGCCTCACAGAAAGGTTGTACTGCCCAGCATGGTTACAAAATAAAAGGTTCACTGTTGCTGAAAAATAAAAGAGAAAGTGAACAAGTTATTTTTTTGACCCTATTCATGCATAAATCCAACAGTTTCATTTGGTCATAAGCTCTATTTAAAGCCAAATGTGTATACTTACAGAGCATTTCAGAATTTACCAGGAAATAAATGACTTCCGTATGAAACACTTGTTTCTAAGTTTACAAGCCTTTTCACTTTATAATTTCAGTCTTCATTGTATTTTCCATTCCTTTTTCCTTTTATCCTTCTTCAAGTATTTATTTTTATGCCTCCATTTTTAGGAAAATTCTTTTTTATTTGAGTAGGGACAATTGCATCCTGCAGAATTTTAATTGATGTGGATCTCTATCCTTGAGGTGCTATTATTTCTGTGTGTCCAAACCATAGCCAGGGAAAAAAAACTAACAGCTAAAACTGTGTATGAACCAGCATCTCATCCTCCAAGTTGTTCTTGGCTTTTTATTATTTGGCAGTGTAAACATACCTGGTGGGACTCTTTGACTGACACCTCTGAAGGGTCAGCACTTATATCTGCCCTCATCGAAGTGGAAAATAAATGCAATACATATTTTGAATCTATTTGTGACCCAGTGTTTGAGACACTGTCATCTTTCCTTTCTGTACCTCTCCAGTCCAGCGTACATTCAACCAATCCTACCAAGTAGATGAGAGTTCTGCGATGGTTGTTTATTAAATCCAAGTAAAAGTAGGTTACTCTAAGCTGTGTTAGATCAAATTATTTCTATTTGCTAAATTGATTTTGTCAGCTATTGAGACAATATATTTATGACTGGAAAGTAGTATTTGAAGTCTTATTAATTTAGCTACATTTAATTAGATATTTCATCACATTTAAAGGAAAAGTAAACTATCATCTCTATGAAGGCAAAAGCATTTCTGATATAGTAGTTAACTAAAAGAGCACTCAAAATTTTATAATGTTTATCAACAAAGTGCTTTGTAGTATTTCCGTGTCGAATTAATAGCTACACAAATCAAATGCATTACACAGCAAATTCCATATATTCTTTAGTGCTAAATAGAAAGTGTATAGTTGCAGGACATTTTCTGTCAACACATTTTGTACTGCAAGTACAGTGAATGTAGTATGAATGAAAGTACAATGACAGCTTTTAGCTGTCATTACAATGCCATGTTTCATTTTTAAACTATTTGGCAACCTTGATATTAATATATAATGAGGGAATATAAAACATGCAATGCACATCCACTTACAGGACACTTAACTCAGGCCACAGTCTCAGATGCATCAGAAACTAGGAAAGGATTTTTTTTTTTTCCTAAATTCATGAAGTAGTTATTGTTATTAATATTCATTAAAACATTGTGCCAACTATACACAGTAGAAAAGATTTGGAAAAAATTGTAATGAAAGCATAAGCTGTAACTGAAGTTGAAACACTTGTTTAAACTTTTTAAGTAGAGCTAATAAAAATACAACTGTAAATTTGGAAATTCTCTTGTATTTCAAAGGAAAGACTGTAACAATACATGAGAAAAAAAACAGAAAAAGCAATATTTCAGGAAGATTTTTTTTCTGTTTTCCTATCTAAAAACATAACTTTTTCTTCATGTTCCAGTTTCTGCTAGTCCCCTTCATAATTGGCATACTTTTCTCCCCACCTCAAAGTTAATTTCTGAAATTCCTTGAACAGTACCCTTTCACTTCCTAAAAACCGTCTTATATACCCAGCTTGTTTTCACTTTGCTGTCTGCCTGCTCCCATAGCAGTACATCTTAGTCATCAGATCACTAGTTTCATCCTATGACTCCTATCAATGCATTCCAGATGATTTGGTTTCAAGCCCAATTCTCGGGTTGAAAGCACTGGCAGCAGGGAGGCAGTTCCTTTGCAGAGCACATGCCAGGTGTAGTGAGCTTCCCGCAGCCAGGAGGCAGAGAAAGCTGGATTCACTCCAGGCAAAAAATTCTGTCTTACTTTTTTTTTTGCCAGTTGCTGGACACAAGTTGGCCTATCTGACTTTACAACTAAGAAACTTAAAAAAATCTAAATGTTACCTGTTGCCTCTGAGGAAGGTGATCTTTCCCCAGAGCAGGCAGAAGTGAGCTGAAATGCAGAAGATTCTGTTCTGTTACATACTGTAATTGTTACTTGCATTGGAAGGTAGAGTGATAAATTTAAAGAAATGGGAGAGATAATTATTCTAGTCTTCTTTTTATATTCGGTGAGGTGAGACCTGCACTCCATAGGACAATTTATCTGTACAACTAGGTAGGTAACAGAGCCGGATCAGACTAACTTCCCTCTACAGAAGCCTATTTTTCTGTATTGAATATAAACCAAGATAAGGGAGGTCAGTTTGAATATTGATGTTTATCTCTTAGACTTCAAGACACATGTTGCACCTAAATATGGATATATATCAATTAAGGAATTAGAGTTCCCTGTGGTGAACTGGACCGATGTTGAAAACAAGCATCACCCATTATCGATTTTTATTACTACTGATGTGAAGCAGTCATTCTTTGATGATCATCAGCTGAGAGTACCATGGACTGGATACTATGTAGTTACTGCTGATGACGATGGACCTTACCATGTTATTAGTAACCAAATGCAAACTGACCTGACGTGAGAGCTCTTTGATGACAATAAACAGAACTAAAGTGACCACACTTTCTTCCCTATCATGCTTCTCAATACTGCATTTTTATTTGTTTGTTTGTTTTCTTTTATTGCTCTAGAAGCTTTTCTTTTTGCTCTTGACATTCTTGGACAGGTTTAATTTTATCAGGTCTTTAGCTTTCCTAACCCGATCCCTGACTGCTTGAACAATTTATCTGTATTCCTTCCAGGCCACCTGTCCTTGCTTCCACCCTCTGTAGAATTCCTCTTCAGTTTACAGTTTGTCCAGGAGCTCCTTGTTCATTCATGCAGGCTTCCTAGGATTTTTGCCTGACTTCCTCTTTGTTAGGATGCATCACTCCTGAGCTTGGAGGAGGTGATGCTTGAAAATTAACCAGATATCTTGGGCCACTCTTCCCTCCAGGGCTTTATCGCATGGTATTAAGCAGATCCCTGAAGATGCCAAAGTCTTCCCTCCTGAAGTCCAAGGTAGTGAGCTTGCTGTGTGCCCTCCTGACTATCCTAAGGATCTTGAACTCCACCATTTCATGGTCATTGCAGCCAAATTTGCTCAAGGTCCAGTATAGCACCTCTTCTCATTGGCTCCTCTATCTCTTGGAGAAGGAAGTTGTCATCAACACATTCCAAGAATCTCCCAGACTGCTTATGCCCTGCTGTGTTGTTCCTCCAGCAGATACTCAAATGTGAATAAATACTTCATGCAACATCTGCCTTCAAGTTAAAACCATGACCATTTGTTTGCTAACTGAAGACCTTCAGAAACTGTCTGATTTATGCTACCTGAACAAGGTGTGTCAGAATAGGATTAACTGTCTTCAGAAGGAATTTACCTTAAGAAGGAAGAAAGCCAACATTTCTACCTTGAAGTACAGCCATCAGTTTTAGATCCTTAAAGTTGGATATTATTAATTAAAACATACAGGTATATTTTAAGTATCTTTATTGTAATCTACACTTTTTCAGAGCAGTTCAAGATGAGAAAATTGTGCCAAACAGGTTAGTCTACATAATTTTATCGGATGTCAGCATTTCCAGAACATTCATCAATAATGAAATCCAGCTACAACCACATGAACAAGATAGCTCAAATCTATATATTGTGTCACTGTCTAGGTTTAGTCCTTCTAGGAAATCCTAGGAATAAGGTTACGTAGGGAAAGAAGGACGATGCCCAATAGAGACATCTGATAAACAAGTTCTTTACAGTTAAAAATGTCAGAATTTAGATAATTTTTGCACTATTTTGGGAAGAGAAATAAATACAGTTTTTTGTTGTTTTATGCACGTATGACTGAAATTAAGTGAATAATGATTATAAACAATGCAATAAAACCCCCTCAGATAATATAAATGAGAGAATTTAAATAATATTTTTGCTATTAGTTAAGGTAAATATAGTTAAAAAAAAAAATCAAAAGCCTTTTAATCAGATTTCAGAAAAAAACAAAAACAAAACAAACAAACAGAAAAGCAAGCAACCAACCAAAAAAACCCAAACAACAAAAAAGCCCCTTCTTTTAAGTATCTTATTTTGATAGTGTTACTTTCCCAATATAAAATTGCTTTGTCAAAAGTTTTTCCTAACCAGCTCTAAAAATGATTCTCCAGCTCAGTAAAACAGTTTGCTACTATGATTTTCTGTTAGGCTATATTTCAAAATACTATGCATTGGTGTCGATATTCAAAATTATGTTGTTAGTTTTGGGATTTTTTTTCAAGAAAATCTGGGGTGTATAGCAGCTAATTTTAACATAATTCTAAATATTAACAATAATAAAAAGTTTCATTAATTAAAGTTTATATATCTTTTTATACTTTTCATTTGCTCATTCAATTTCTATAAATCTTACTTGTGCTTATTCCTAGTTGCTTATATTGTTATATATTAGTTATATACATGTATGTATATAATGAATCTAACTTTCAACTTCCAAGGCTGGTTCAGACATTCCCTTCTGAATTTCTCCCCTTTTTATCTTCCTATTTTGTGAAGAACTTCTTTGTGTCTCAAACCAGATTTCTAACTAGAGCACTTTTCTGAGAATACAGTTTGTCCTTGGAGTAATTTATACATTGACATGAAGAAGTGAATACTCTGCTCTTTTGTAATTTCTTTATTCCATGTCTTAATCTTGTTCTTTTATACTATCATTTTCTGCATATTTTTCTTCTCTCTTCTCTGTTTCTATCTTTATTATCTCTTTCTTTTCTCCGATTTTGTCTATTTCTTCTTTATAAATTTAAATTTCTCATATTTTGTATTCTTATTTTATCATTGAACTTTTATTTCCATTCCTTTAGTGAGCTCATTTTTCAAAGAAACAGTAAAGCCTTTCCTATTTTGAATTTAGCTCCAAAACAAGCAAATTTAGTGAATGAAGTTGGAACTCTCTCTTCTTCTTCTTTGTGATAAATATTCATATTTTCACTAGTTACAGGGGCTGAAGTAAAAGTGGAGAACTTCTGCTCTATTGTTAATAATGAGAAAGGCAACTTTCAGAAAGAAAGTAAACAACATAGGTCAGTTCTCAAAGTACCATTATTCAATAAATGTGATGCTATATGACTGAATATAAGAGGTAGAAATAGAGGTGATGTACCCCTATTATCTAATGTAACTTATACTATATTTTTTAAGGTTAATGGCTTACACATGAAAATTCAAAGTAATTTTTTTTCTGTGTTTGGTTGGTTGGTTGGTCTGGATTTTTTTTTTTTTTCTTTTGTTCTATTTTGTTGTCTGGATGTTTTTGTTTTGGTTTTATTTTTTGTTTTTTCTTTGTTCTACTAAATAAAAGTCAATCATATATTATGAATCTATGCCCTTCATTATGTTATCCAAGCAGATAACTAGACCATGATGTAAATCTTGGCTGACAGAACAGACCATGAGAAACTGTTAGATGCAACATTAGAAATGGCTGGACATTACAGATAACAGAGCAAGAAGCTGAAAAATAGTGCCATGAGGAATGGCCACATAACCCAAATACTTCAGAGGGAGATATGCAAGAGACAGCTGAGCTTTGAGGGGAGCACTGGAGACCTGTTGGGGAAAATAATCTCACAGATACTTTACAGACCAGTGATGTTGACAATTGTACTAAATGTTTCTGCTCATATGCACCTTCTGACTAATATTTTTGTTATCAAGCAGATATAAGAGTTAAGATAAGGAGTCTGTACTGAACTTAGCTTTAATGCAAAAGAGGTTAAACTGACTTGCATAAGATCTGGAACATGAAGACAAAAATGTCCCCAGACAAACCCCCCTTCTGTGAGCCAGGGTCTGCAAATGTATTTCATCAGACTGGACATTAATACAAAAGTGACCTTAGAATTCCCACTGCTGAATGCAGCTAAGAAGAAGAAGAATAACAAGCTTGCTCTCCTAGAGGGGAAATGATTCCTCATTGCTTGTTAGTTGGCACCATCTCAAGTGATGAAAAGGCACTTTTGGCAGCTTATATGGAAATTCTGTTTTTATCCTTCTGGCTGAAATAAAAGTAATGATGAGAAAAGAAATCAGAAGCAGCAGTGACAGAGCTCAAGAAATGTTGAGACAAAAGAAGCAGCAGCAATTATTTATCTACCAGGACAAGATTCAAGCTGAAATCAGAAGATTAAATATGAAATGACTGAAAAGGGACATTCAGCAAACAGAAATTAGTAAACGCAAAAAAAACCAAGATGCTCCTTCAGTGACTCCATGTTGATTCTTCAAAGTTTTGAAAACTTCAGAATATCTATTCTCACACCATTAATGACATGCTTGGACTTCTATTCACAGTGTAATCAGCAGAAACCAAATCATAGAATCATAGAACAGTTTGGATTGGAAGAAATCTTTAAATATCACTTAGTCTAACCCCGCTGCAATGGGAAGTGACATTTTCCACTAGATGAGATTGCTCAGAGACCTGTCGAACCTGACTTTCAGCACTCCAAATGATGGAACATCCACAACTTCTCTGGGTGGCCTGTTCAAGTGTCTCCCCATCCTCATAGTAAAATTTTTTTTTGCTAATGCCCAGTCTGAATTTACCCTCTTTCAGTTTAAAGCCATTGCCTCTTGCTCTGTCACTTCAGGTCCTGGTAAACAGTGTCTCTGTCTTTCCTATAAACTCCATTTAAGTACTGAACGGGACACCACATTCCCCCTGGAGCTTTTCTTGTCCAGGCTGAACAACCCCAACTCTCTCAGCCTTTCCTTACAGGAGAGGTGTTTCAGTCCTCTGATCATCTTGGTGACCCACCTCTGGACCATCTCCAACAGATCCATGTCTTTCCTGTGCTGACGACTCCAGAGCTGGATGCAGTACTCCAGGTGGGGTCTCACAATAGCAGAGTAGAGAGGTAAAGTCACTTCCCTCAACCTGCTGGCCATGCGGCTTTTGATGCACACAGTTGTTTTTTTTTTTGTTTTTTTTTTTTCCTCCTAAAATATACTTTGAGGCATTTTTTTTCTTTTCTTTTTGTTTTTTTTCCCCCTAAACCTCAATCTTATTACCTACTACCTAGAACCCAACTATTTTTTACAGTCAGGGCATAGAAATAGCTGTTCTCAGGTGATTTGTCTCATTCTTAGAAAACATACGAATCAGGGCAGATAAAACATTGTCTTTAGTATTCAGATCTTTCCAGTGGTGATAAACAGAATTTAAAATTATTTGATCAGACTTAAGTGTTTAACTTTTAGATACATGAAGTTCATTGAGATACATCACCCTTCATTAATTCTGTCAGACTAACAAAATGACCATAAAAGAGAAAGTAGAAAAGTATATCAGTATATTAGGCAGGGGAAACATTTCAACAGGCACAATTAATTTTCTAGGCTCTGTAATTTCTACCTAGAAGAGAGAACTGAGTTAAGTCACAACAGCATAGCACAGTGAGTCAAACAGATTTTGTTTTAGCAAGAAACAGTGCTGAAGAAACTTTGAGAAACAAACAAAATACAGTGGTCCATCTGTGACAGAAACAGTAATTCCAAGGTATTGTCTCCATAGTGACTAACACAAGCTTTGATATCAAAAGGTGCATGCCCATTTGCACCTCTGACCACAGGAATACCACAGCTGCCAGGTGTGGACAGAACAAAAACCAAGAAGACTATGGAAAAAAAAATTAGGAAGGACAAACCAACACCAGAAAAAAAGATAATGCAAGAATAAAATGATTTTGTGTTTGGAAGAAAACTACTCTATTTATTCAGATAACATAGCATGAAGAATTTAAATCTCAAGTATGAACACTGAGCAAGAGCTTATGCATGAATATCTGTGATACATTGATGAAATTTAACAAACTGGATAGAAAAAGAAAACAGACTGGTGAATGACCAGTGAGGTCTAAGACTTTAAAGGCATCACAGAACTTAAAAAAACCAGTAATAGACTGTTTCTTGTTGTTTGAGGAGACTCCCATTTCCTCCAACATCACTCTGCCTACAAGATATTCACAGGATTCTGTACAATAAAGCTAAGCTATTTTTGCTCATAGGCTTTGATATCATTGTATACATGCTCTGCCTTAGCAGATGGTGTTTAATTCTAATCTTCTATTCTGTGGAAATAACACCACACAAGTGAAGATTTGCCTTGAGGTTGTCTCTGCAATATTTCATTGGCTGACCTCTCAGCCATTCACTGTATTTTAACAAGTGAAAGAAAGTAGCTTCAGGCAATCTCTCTCCTGATACACACACCAGATGCCTGGACAAGAACAGACAAGCCTGCAGGATCATTGCTGTGATGCTCAGCATTTGACAACAGTCTAAAATGTTAGTGTTTGGAAGCTTATCCCACCGTTTTATATCAGCACAAACATGAAGAAAATATAAACTGAACAAGATGACTGATGTGGTGGCTGAAGACTGTTCAAATTCTGTTTCACAGAAGAATTATGATTATAACTGGGCCATGACAAATTTTAGACAAAATAAAGATTTTAATAGAGCTTTAAGTCTATGTATATACAATAGCAGACTTATTTTTCCTTCCTGAAATGTGACAAAATTGTTGTTAGGATAGTTACCCAGTAGGGAGCACTTCAGTGTACATTCCCTATGAGACAGAACAGTTTGGATGGAAGAAGGAAGTCAGAATGGCATCTTCTTGGCTTTCACTATTTCTCCTTGTCTCCAGAACATGAGTGGGGAGTTTTAAGTATAGCAGTTTTTTTCTTCCTGTGCTATATTTTTTCCACTGCCAATCCCACACAAACAATTTCTTTTCCAAAAAATGCATTTTCAGAATCATAAAATGTATTTTATATTCAAATATATTTTTCCTTTGTTTTGTTTGTTCTTTTTAAGCATGAACAAATAGGCCATTCAGAAATGTCTTTCTGAACAGCCCATTGACAAAAATGTCTCTGTGCTAAAATTTTAAGCCCAAAGGCAAAATGTTGTTTGTCTTGAGGAGAGTGATGAGACACTTTAAAAGTTAATCCCAAATACACAGAATAGGTCTTCTCCTTTGAGTGTAAGAAATAACTTCTTAAGGCATTATTGGACAGAGCACACTCATTCTCTGCATGCTTTCTGTTCTCCTTGTCTATAATACAGTTAGCCTTA
Organism: Patagioenas fasciata; assembly: GCF_037038585.1. Taxonomy (NCBI): domain Eukaryota; kingdom Metazoa; phylum Chordata; class Aves; order Columbiformes; family Columbidae; genus Patagioenas; species Patagioenas fasciata. The sequence goes on from NC_092520.1 coordinate 52,019,977, forward strand.
ATACTTACAACTGTTTTTGTTTCCATGATTTCTGAAAAATGTAATAACAAAGGTTTACCTTCATTTGATTTGTTCTATGATATGAGACACTTGTTCTAAGGACAAAAATCTTCAGAAACATCTGTCCATGAGACACTCATGTTAAGGCAGAACTCAAAGGGCATAATGTTCAGAGCTTTATTTTAAGGTTATTGTTTTGTAAAAAACATAATCTTTCTGCTTTTTTAGATGTGTGTTTTGTCCTATGTATTTGATTGGAAATCTAAATTGAGTGTTATGAAGATGCTGAACATGAAAGAAAATAAGACTATAGTATTTATGGTGACTGAAGCAAAGAATAATCTCTTTAAGACCAAGAGATATCTTTCAGTCTCCTCCAATCAAGAAAGAGGAGTGTTGGACCCAATAATAACCTCAATGGCCTACTGACAGGCTTACCAGTTAAGAGGTCCTGAGCACAATGTCTAAGTGTAATCAATCTGACACTGCTTAGAAGACTGGACTCACAATAAATCTGATAATTAGTCACCTGCACCTACACAGTAAATCTCATTTGTAAAGCTTGCTTTGAATGTACAGATCAACATGCACATGATTTTCAGAATCGTGGGATCAGAGCCATAAGCATCTGTGCTTTAAATTCTAAATGAGTGGGTTTTTTTCACCTTCAGGTTTGCAGGAAAATAAAAACCCGAATATCTACAATTTATCTTCATCAAAACAAGTTAATTATTATTGTATTCAAAAGATCTTGAATATAAGTAAACTCTTACTGGTGAAAAAAAGATTGATAACTTCTAGTTATGAAAAGCATTATACAGCAATTTACATAAATACATTTTTTTCTTGAATGCTAATGATATTGCGTCTTATTTGTGATCCAGGTTGGTAAATATTGTATACCTTAATATATATCTTCACATAATAACTTATGATAAACTTTAAAGTTGGATTACATAAAACTCAGAATAGAATAAGAATTAGAAAAAAAAACCAATGTATTAAGCAAGACTTTTGAGTCCTAATGTAGGTGTTTATGTATTCTCATTTACTTGTGAGCTCATTGTGTAAGATCTTTTTTAGTCAATGGACTCAATTCAGCCATTTAAATATTGATGCCTATTTTTGATGTTTTAAGATTTCTGCAGCATCAGCACAAGACCGTCAGGCATTACAGAGGACTTACGGGAGAGTTTTGTTCTTCTAGAGTGGCAGATGGAGGTCAAGAGAATACTTAGGCTCATAGAATGGCACCAGACATCTTTGTCCAGGCAATTTATTTTTCCAGTAGTTGAGAGAGTCAAGAGACCTTAGAGAATTAGCTGAACAAATGTAGCTGTCTATAGTTACAGGGTTTCTGAAGGGATATATACTTTCTGGTACTTCATCGGTGGCTGAGGGAAAATGAGATCTTGTCAGCTGTACAAATGATAAATTCTAATTATTCAATTTGACTTTCTGAAAGGACAGGAGTTTCCTGCTGCATATATAGTAGCTCTTTATACAGAAGCACAGAAAAATAACAGAAAAATAACCAACTTTGTTTTAAAAATTCCATTATATAAAATAATTAATAATCACTTCAAATTTGCTTGATGACTAGTTACTCTTACTCTCAGAAATTCTGTTTGTTTTTCCAGTCATTATAGCTTCCATAATCTTTCCTTGTTTTTCTGCTATACTGTATAGCTATTTAATTACAAATTCTTGTTCTTCATGTAGATCACAGTTTTATACTCTGTGATTTATTCAGGAATTTAATCTTGCTCAGAATAAATGGGATTTATGTAGATCTTTAATTGCTCACAATTGTTCACTTCCTGATCCTGTAGTGATTTTTCTGTCTCTTGTCAGGTTGTTGTTTTTTTGTTATCTCAGTATTCTTGAAATCATTCGCCTTAAATACTCAAAAGAGTTTTTTTGAAGTGTTTAAGGCAGAACTGGGCAGATCATTCAAAAATAGTCACACTGGTTGCTGAAGTAATACAACCTTTTTATTTAGTATATGTGTGATATTACCCTATATCCATGATGGTTACAAATGGTCCCTGTAAAAATACTTGGGGTGGTGATTTTTTTTTTTTTTTTTTTTTCTGACTATGTCAGTTTTGATTTTGGTTTCTGTGGAAATTCCAAATATATAATCAAAGCCTGTACTTACAGAAAAATTAACAACATATCATTCACAACTGGTACCAGAACATTTAAATTAGGAACTCTGACAGCTTCTTGCTTAAAGGAATGGTTTGCATTCAGAGCTGTGAATAAGATTTAGTTTTAGAAAATGTGCTTCTTTGTTGAATAGATTTGCTCAATATAATAGCAATTAAATATGGGGCTCAAATCTGTTGAAAAAATGTAATCAAACCACCAGCTAAAAAAAGCTTGAAGTATGACATAGAACAATTTCCTTATTAAGGTAACAAACACTTTGTATGTTTTCCACAATATATTGATTGCTTTTCAGTGGGTTACTATATCACTTCATACTGATCAGCTCTGACCCACTTGTCATGAAGAAAACATCTTCATAGGTGGTTACCATAGTAAAATAACAGAATTCAACATGGCAGATCAATTTTGAACTTCAATCTGACATTTTAGGAGAACACAGTAAGGAATATTGAAGTCAAGAGAATGCCCCAGGAAATAAATTATCCAGAGGTACAGGGAATTCACTGCTAATAGAAAGACTGTTTCTAGTAGTGAATTTTTATGACCACTATAATATGACTTAGCTAAGAACAAGGTCAATGAACATCTAGAGCTAGATACAGTATGGAAGACACGAACCTGTAGCTGAAGTACAATGTTTGATTTTAGGTAGAAGGTTGTCATGGTACAATAAGAAACAGAAGCATTTAAAATCTGCACAATATACAAAGATGGCTGAGCATCTGAATGGGATGGTCCAAAGAGACTGTCATGTTGATTAGAGCTATATCCCGTCTTGTTCCCTGAGTATCACCCACATTCTCTTTATTTGAATTTCAGATACCAATCCCACTCTTCTTTGTATGAGCCTACTTCACTGATCATGTTCAGTGGGCCACCAGTTTTTTATTAAATAATTGAATGTCTAATCACTAAACAATACTTGGGGTTTATACTTAACTAGAAGTGGTTCACAGGTTCACATCTGTTTTTCTGGCATCCAGAAGTTCAGATCTGTAATTCTGGGATCTAGAGCAATTTCTTACCACCATGCTATAGACCAAGTAAAATGAGACAGGCTTAAACTAGCAACCTGTAGACCAGGTCAGATCATGACTCCAGAAGCCATGATAATGTACAGAAGGCAATACAGTTGTGTGACTAAAAGAATAAAACTCAGTACAGCACAGACCTGTAACTCATTGCTTAGAGAATTCAGAGAACAAATTCTAGATTCATTTTTCTTTAATTGCAAAATCAAAGTAAAGATACTGAAATGTCTTTGTAGATATAATTTATAATAATTTTAGGAAAACAAACAGAAAATTCCCTAATAGTATTGCAAATGAAATATACCTTATTTTATCTTTTCCTGTGGGCTTCCAGCTCAGAGACACAATTCAGAAATGAAGTCAGAATTATTAATATATAGATACTGACATTTCCGTAATTGATTCTTTCTATCTTGCAAAGTCGGTTTAAATTGTGTGATTTTGCTTGAAATTTCTGTTAGGTCACATTAAATGGCAAACAAAACCACATGAAGCAATATTATTTTGCCTCTAGAAGGAAATTAATCAGGCCTTTTTATAGGTCTTTATTTCAGCAACTTTCACTACAAATATAAAATACTATTCATATATTTGTTCGCTAGCTTTTTGCTAGTACAAAACACATCAAGACCTAACTGCATTCATGGAAACAGAAAAGAAACATGCAATCTAACAAAACAAGTTTGTTTTGTTTTGTTTTGTTTTTTTCATAAAACTACCAGGAGTAAAAAAATATAGTCAACATATTAAGACTGAGAAAAAACAATACCTTCACTGATTTTAAAGTTTTAAAAATATAGTTAAAATATTTTCCTTAAAAATGAGTAAGCAGTGAAAATATTTATCTAAAATGGCTATGGAAAATCACTGTTAATAGTATAATAAAGACATTATTAATAATATAATAAAAGTTATATGGATTTAGTCAATGAATTCACATTCTTAAGAGTGAGCAAGATAATTGTTAAAAGACTGTGGGTGGCAGACCACATCCAGTATATATATATTTTTGCCTCCAATTATTTACTGATAGTTTTCTCAGTATTAATTATCAGAAACACTATTTATGTATATTATTTTAAAATAACCTTGAAATCTGAACAAATACATTCCTGTAGATTGTTCTTTTGTGCAAAATCACAAAAACCTAGTTGTATGAAGATTTTCTCCTTTCCAGTGCAGAGAAGACATCCTGGGACCCTTCAAGAGAGCTAAAACAAAACATGTCTTTTTTGATGGTCTTAGTACATAAAAACCATTAGCTCTAACAGTACGGTCGCCTTGTGCAGCCGAAGTTTTATACTTACTAACAGGCTCTTACTTGTGCTTTCTCAGTAGTTAACATTTGTCTTTGTGCAGATGCATCTGTCAAGATTGACAGTCCTGTTACTGACAAAAAGAAAGAGGAATTTGGGTAGGGCACTAGAGTGAGAGCTTAGTCAACAAAAAGCTGCAAATCAGAGGAAATTAGTAACTAAGCTAATAGGGACTGATAAAGGAAAAAAAAAAAAGATAACATGCATAAAATAGTTTGAAGGTTAAGAAAGAAAACCATAATCTCAAAGGGATTTTATCAGATTAAAGAGAGGTTCAGGTGGGGTGAGAATTAAAAATGAACTGATAGCATGAGAGACTGTCGAGGGTTAAGATTGTGGGGTGACAATCAAACCCTGGCAGATGTATTGTTAACCTCCTCTTCCCCCCCACTTCCCCCCTTTGCCCCTCCCTCTCCCCCCTTCCCACTCAGGACAGGCGATCGGGAGGGAAAGAAGGACAGAGAGAAGAGAGTTGGAAAAATTAAAGATGTTTTACTAATGCTACTAACAAGAATAGAGAAAATAATACAAAATATACAAAACCAATCTTGAAAGTCTCAGCAACTGCAGAGCCAGCACCCAAAGTCCTGGATTAGACTCTGTAGCCAACCGGAGCTGGATTCAGTCTCTCACTAGGCCTCAGTTTGCAGGGACGACCAGCAAGGTCCTCTCCTAATGTCGGCCATAAGCAGAAGGAAAGGAAAAAAGGGAAAAGGAACGAGATCCTCGTGATCTCCCACTTTTATATGAAGTATTCACGTGAATGGAATGTTATGCACCATTGGTCAGTCTCTCGGTCATCAGTTTTCTCATTGCCCCTCTCGCGAGATGTCCATCCGTGCTTATCAATAAGTTTGCATTCCATTGCTAGGTTTAACCAAAACATGTGTTGGGGTCTTCAGGAGAATGCAGCTAACATGAAGGCTTTAGCTGACAGGCAAATTCACTAAAAGAGAAACTTGCTTTTAACAAAACCAGGACAGAGACTAATTTGAAAGAACATACTTCACATCACTGTGGTGACACGTAAACCTTATCACTTTGTATTTCTTCACAAAACAGAAAACAGATAACAGATATACTGAGAACTTGTATTCGAGATAGTCAAAGTTTGAAAAAAGAAACTGACTTTCACAACAAAAATATTAATGGCAGTACTGAGACTGAAATTTACATCTTTGAAGTTGAATCTAGTCATTATTTTGCACTTCTTCCTATGTCAGATAAAAAATGAGTTTCAGTAAAAGAACTAGCTTAAGGAAGATTACTAGGGAAGAGTAAGAAGAAAGTAATTTGTTAATATCAATGCAATACACCAAATACACAAAACTACATTAAGAGGAAGAGGAGAAATAAATAATATTGTAATTAAAACAAGTGAGGAAAACAAACAAAACAAAATAAAACAGAATGTTCCCAGTATGAAAGAATCTCAGCTAGCTGTAATGCTATATTGCAGATGCTTGAGTAGTACCATGGGCCATGTAAAAGATTTATTTTTAAAATGTTTGTAAGAAAAAAAAAAAATGAAATTTTGAGGAACTGAAAGTATGCAGCTTAAAAGCCAATATTGTGTTTCTGAGAGTTAGAAATGCTGACTAAATTTCACAGAATTAAACTTGTATTGTGTTATATGATTTAGATGCCTTAAAGTTAAAGCTCTCCAAAAGAATTGCTATGAAAACGTTTTCTATAAAAATTCAATCTTAATTTTTGTTTTTAATAGACTTCAATGCACAAAAATACTTCACTGACATTTTTAGGATATCTTTTAAAATGATACACAGCACCCCATATAAGTTGACACTGAAGTGTATTTGGAAGTGATTCATAGAGCACTTGGTTCATAAAGAAGAATGAGAACAGCTATTATAGAAGTTATAACTGCTGTAGGAGATCAGACTGACACTTTGAATAGAATTATTTTTACTTTTCTGTGAAATATATTCATTTTGTAAAGTTATGTGAGACACTAAAATATTCTGAGTACAATTCTGATGAATATTTTTCCGTTCAGGTTGCAACGTAGAAATATGAGCTATTTAAATTCTTATAGACATACATACATTATTTTAGGCCTTCATTTTGATTTTTTTTCCCTTTTGTTTCTGTTTCTGCTACTAAAGTGTATGACTAGGTGAGCAGCATAACAATAAAGGGAGTAAAAGTAAATTAATCATCAATTATTATTCAGAGAAACTTCCCATTTAAAGTTTAGAGCTTTTTCTTGAAGGTTTTCTCTAATTCTGTTCTGAGTGAGGGAGCAATACAGCATAGGAAAAATATTCAGAAGAATTCAGTTAATGAAAAACTGTATTCTGCTTTCCAAAGATAAAAATTTAGGGGTTTTGTTTCAGTGTAGACATAGCACTTATTAATGTAAACCTCTTAGAGGTGGCTATCTGGCTATCTTTTTATTTTTTTTTTTTTTTTCCCTTCCAAACTTGTGTGTACCCTTTGTGACAGATAAAATTTAATTATGAGCAAAAAGACAACACAGCTTGTGTGGTTATGTTTGTGATGGAGTTTTTCTACATCCTTACAAGCTGTACTGAGAAGTGACATGCAATAACCTGTACAAAGTTGTGTTCTTAGCACCTACCCTTCTGTTCAGAGTTCTCTTTATTATATTGCATATTTAAAACCCCAAACCCTATTTTCTTCCCAGACCTCTAACGTGTGAAAAACAGTTTAAGTCCACAGTCCAGGGTTCAAGTTCATAATTTTACTTTTCCCCTGTTATCTTCAAAAGAAAATGTAGTTGCTGTATACAGCTATTACTATTTAATGTGGGTAAAGAATAACCATTCCCATAAATTTTGAGACTTTAATAGTGAAATAATTCATGATTAATATTTGTCTGTTTTTGTTATCCTTTTGAGTTAGATGTAATTTCCATACAAAACTAAAGAAATATTTTTTTTCTGTTTAAATTATAGTGAGTAGATGAATAACAATGGTATTAATCCTTTTTTTACACAACAACTTCATGAATTAAAAAGTCATATAGGATGTACAGGATAAATACATATGATAAAATATATAAATATAAAAATATGTTTTTATATACATGTAGATAGTATTTTAATAGCAAAAATCTACATCTTTTTAATGAGCAGCGAATGTAAAGTAGAAGCTGTAGTCATATATCAGAAAAACTTAAGTTTAGTTTTTATGTGAAAGTGCATTCATTAAAAATGAAGTGCTAAATATGGATTCAGAATGCATCAGAAACTTACATAGGGCTCTTAAGTGTATAACTAACAAAAAACTGGCAAGCATTAGAAATCAAATATTTTATTACATTAAAGGCAAGTAGAATGGAGGAAAAAAAAAAAAAGTCTCCAAAATTCTTGAAAGGAAGAATGAAGGTTGATGTGGAGAAAGGAATGGAAGTTATGTTATGTTTTGAGTCTACACAGACATCATAGAATTACATTGGCCAAATTTTTAACCTATGGCAATTTGTATCCCACAAAGAAGTTTTATTATTTTATACAGACTTTCAGGGTCACTATCTGCTACCCTGGTTTTTGAACTTGCAGGCTTAATATGCCCTATCTTTTACTCTGGTCTTTAAGAAATTCTAGTTTGAAAAAAAAAAGAAAAATATTATCAGAACATATGGAGTGGTCTTGGCAATATAATCTGCTTTTTTCACAGAGAATAGAATAGCAGACGTGTCAGAGGTATTCTTTCAAATATATACACCATTCAAACTGAGGCTGAATAGTTTCCCGAGCTGCCCAGCTTTTTCTTCTCCTCTCCTGAAGCATTTGTTGGCTTTAAAACCTGATTCTAATCTAACTCTTATAATGGCTGAAGTGCCTGTTTCAATCATTTTCTTCTGAAAGAGTCCAGTGAAGACAGGAGAAAAACAATCTTCTAATAACAAGTAATAAAAAGTGATAATCTACCAACAACAATGGAGTAACAAAAATCCTTCCACCTCTTGTTTTTATTAATTACTCAGCAAAATCAAAACTAATAGAATATGACTCAACATTCAGATGCCATCTGCATTTCTAATACTTTTAATTTTCAATTCAACATCAAAATGACTTTTTCTTCAACTAATAGTTGTAGGTCAGTACCATGATATTGAGAAGAATATGATTCTTCAGGTAAAAGTTAGGACAGATTCTGGTGTCAGGTTAGAGCACAGGTAATGGTAAATTTTGGTTCTTCCTAAGGAAAAAACAAAGAAACAGACAGAAACTATATGACTTCTCAAGATTTTATAATTTTTTGATAACATAAAATTGCCTTTCAGATTCCTAGAGTATTTTCATGAAGATTTGTTAATCTCTTGCTAGCTATGAGAGGAAAATGCTGAAAGATGCAAATATTAAGTTCGCGACAACTGCTTTGTTGCAACAACGTAGTGTAGGTTTGATTTTTTTTTTTTTTCAATAGCATTTAGAACAGGCAATGCTAATGGAAATTTGCTGTAATGGCTGGAAAATATTAACTATTTTGTTCAACTTAGTTAAGAATATGATGATTTTCTCTAGGTTATTGACCTAGAAAACAGTTTTAGCTGTTGTAATGTATAGATTCATTACAATTACAATGAAAGAAGCATCTGCATTTAGAAAGAACAAAGCCACAACATGACAATTGTTTTTTGTTCAATGTATGCAGAAATCATTACAGTGGTTCAGATGGCTTTACCAGGCTTTTTAGTATACCCTGAATTTAATGAAAACATGGCTATTAAACAGAAGAAATAAACACATACATGAGTTTGAGCACAGGTCCTTGACAGTAAGTAATTTTTCAATTACAGTTGATAAATGAAGCAGAAAAAAATACCTAAGGACAATTAAGATGATGATGCTAATTATAATAAATACAAATAATTCATAAGAAACAAAGAAGTCTCTTAGCTGTTTTCCTAGAGAACTGCTGTTCGAACAAATGTAGAAGGAGTAACTAACACACACATTTTCAGGAGGGAAAATTGAAGACTTCCCTTCAGTGTGTATAAAAGATCCTGATCTATATGTGAATATTAAACCATATTAAAACAGAACAGTATAAGTATATACATACCCACATATGACAAGAGAATTTTAAAATAAGAGGTTTTTTCAGAAGTTAGTATTCAATAGAGTATTCAATGTAGTTGGGAAGACATACCTTATTCTTGGTTAGTATTTGTGAAAAGCCGCTTAGTTTATTTACCCACATGTAGTATGACTTAAGGAACCTCAGTCTGTCTAAACATGGCTTTGACAGATATTATACAGGCACTATAGAAGAATACCATCTCTCTGAAGGTGCAATAAGCCAGACCTGACAACCTAGGGAATCCAAAATTATATTATATGCCTCCGTGTGAGAAACTTATACAAGCTCAAGAGTTGGATTTTGATTTTGATTGAAGAAACATAAATGCAGGGTTTTGATGTTGGTGGCTTGTCTAGCTTCTGCAAAAAGGTGTATGTCCCAGAGGTTCCACAGTATGTCTGCCCTACCTGTGTGCATGTTTCAGAAGCCACATGGTACCTCAGATAGCAGTAGATATATATATATTTAGGCAAACACAATGAGCTCTTGGTCAACACTGCCAGTAGAATTTGGAGAATTACTCATTTTAACTATACCACCAAGCTACATCTAGCCCTTTCAGACATTCACCAAAGCTGCTATTCATAACATAGGACCTGGCAAACAACTGTTTCCTTCTCGAAGAGTTGGAGTGTAAGCCAGACACTTTAAATACTGAAGAGTTGTGTTTAGTATGACTGATCTGACCTCCAAATATTAAATATATTTAATCAAACATAATGTAATGTGTTGATCATTTTTTTATATTAACAGTCATTTTCAGATGCCTACATGCAGATGTCTTACAGCATTTTACAAACATTGGGGTATCCTGCCTGATCTCTATCTTCCTCTTCAGACCAGCACAGATCTACCAACCTTATGTGAATATCATAAATGTGTCAAGGCATTTGAAATGAGCATTTGTTGCATGCTGATTCAGAAATGATGAACACTTGGATAGAAATTTAGAGAGCAGTGTTGTGACAGAGGATATAGTGAAAATTTGCAGCCCTCTGCCTTCACACACCTTCCATCTTATGAGAGGCAACAGAAGGCCAGATCTCAAGCAGGGACTGAGGAAGCAAAGTCCCTCTCAGTGTAAGAGAAGATCAGGTCCATGACCACTTAGGAACCTGAATATACATATATCTATAGGACCTGATGAGATGCATCCCAGAGTCCTGAGGAAAGTAGCAGATGTAGTTGCCAAGCCACTCTCCATGATATTGACAAGTCATGGCATGGAAAAAGGGAAACATCACACCCATTTTTAAAAAGGGTAGAAAGGAGGACCTTGGAACTACTGACCTGTCAGGCTCACTTCTGTGCCTGGGAAGATCACGTTACAGATCCTCCTAAAAGCTATACTAAGGCATATGGAGGACAGGGAGGTGATTCAAGACATCCAGCATGGCTTTACCAAGGGAAAGTCTTACCTGATGATCCTAGTGGCATTCTATGATGGAGTAACTACATCAGTGGACAAGGGAAGGGCTATGGATGCCAGCTACTTGGACTTCTGTAAGTCTTTTGACATGGCCCCCAACAATATCCTTCTCTCTAAATTAGAAAGATATGGATTTGATGTATGGACTCTGGAGGATAAGGAATTGGTTGGATGGTCGCATCCAGAGGGTAGTGGTGAATGGTTCAGTGTCCATATGAAGATCAGTGATGAGTGGTGTCCCTCAGGGGTCTGTACTGGGACCTGTACTCTTCAATATCTTCTTCAATGACATAGACAGTGGGACAACACCAAGCTGAGAGATGTGGTTTACAGTCCTGTGGGATGGAGTGCCATCCAGAGGGACCTGGACAAGTTCAAGAAGTGGGCCTATGTGAACCTAGTGATGTTCAACAAGGCCAATTGCAAGGTCCTGCACCTCGGTCAGGGCAACCCCTGGTATCAATATAGGCTGGCTGATAAAGAGATTGAGAGCAACCCAATTTTCTTGAAATATATAAATTATTTTATTTTAATTATACCAAGAAATACTCCCTAGATTTCTATCTTGTGGACTTTTATAAGGTTTGTCTTTAACAGTACCTGATCTGTACAACTTAAAATGTGTTGGTAAACATGAATAGTTGTTCTAGGTGTGTAAACATGGGCATGAAAAACTACCAAATGTTGTTTTTTTACACAGCTTCTCAATATACCTAAGAACATTCATACAATAAAAGAAGTATTGAGGGATAACAGGTTGCTTCATTGTATATGTCTTACATATCCTTCAATGATTCATTAAATTATAGTTTTGATAGGTTACTCTTTGTAAAAAAAAACCCCATCAGTTGGTTTTTCGTATTTGATTTTATCTTTTGTTAAAAAAAGTTAGGCTTGTTTATAGCATTTAACTCAGTAATATATTACTGTTGTAAAAAATGACCCATTTAATGCATAGTAATGCCTGGTTGATATATCCCCTGAAGACATCTGTGACAGTTAGGCATTGACTGAAAACATCTCTGTTGGAGATCTGAGGTGCACAATAGTAGCTCTGGCCACGGTACTATCAGTGGCATAGAGGCAAATATAAAATGATTGCTGACAAAATCTGCTGGTAGGGCAAGACTGGCAAAGTGGAAAATGATGAACCATACAGGGTAGTCATACAGAATTATCTTGGGTCACTGCTTAAGCTGACTTCACTAAAAGAAAACAGCCTTTCTAGCTGCCAAACACAACTCTGTCTAGAAGGCAGGAACACAGGCCATTCTTACTGCACATGAAACTGTATCCTAGCTGGCTAGGACTAAGAAAAAAAAAATTGGTCATGGTATGCAAACAATTAAATGAGATATTAGTACAAAGGTGTAGCAATGTAGGATGTTGATTTTATTGCTTTGATCCACATGCCTTGGATAAAAAATTATACTACTGGTTACTAGAAGTTTTGTCTATAAGATTCAAGAAAATTCACAGAAGATCCAGTAAGATGTGACTACCATGAAGGAAAAAGTGTTCTTAGGAGTACTGGAATATATAGAACTGGTTAGTTTATCAGTGAGAAAATCAGAAAATGCGTTCTTCATTTATTAATGTCTTGGGAGAAAATGCTAAATTACCATAGACACTTTATTATTCCAAAACATGGCAAGAATTGATTTCTGAATTCTGAAGCTGAACAAAGTAAAAAATTGGACAGCTGATTACTATCACTGACATTGGCAGAGATTATTCAGTCATAATTAATTATTGGGGTTCAGTAAAGGGTAACAGTAAGAGAGAAATTGTTTGACATAGGTAAGGTTAGAACAAATGTTGCAATTATCACATCTGATCTAAAATAATGTATGTGACCCCAATATTTAAATTACTCTGGATCTGACAGTGTATACATCTTAATACATTCAAACTTCTTTAGAAATGCTGTTTAAATCAATGAGAATAAATAAGACAAATTGGCATTTGAAAAGGGAAAAAGCATAAAATCGAGATGGAGGGAGAATGAATTTAATGCTCTAAAGGATTCTGAGTTTAAAGAATTTGTTAATGATTATTTCTTCAATTTAAATGAAACCTGTCTAAGTAAATTTCTCAAGGAAAAAGTTTCAAATCACGATACATATTTTGTATCTTAGAAGTTTTGTTATTACTGTCCAAATTACAGATTGGTTTAAACAAGAGAAGGAATTCAGATAAGTCATTTAAGAGAAAGTCTTGGAATAGTTCATTCTGACAGCTTTGGAAAAATTCTTCTAAAATTAAGATATTTTCAAAGCATTTGGGTTTCTAATCATAATGTTTTTCTCTTAGTTTATTACAATCCTATTACTTATAAGACATAATTATGTATGATTAAGTATCCAAGCCTATCAGTTTGGCAGCTATAGGTCCTTAGTTATTATTATAAATGAATTTTAAAATAATATTCTCAAATACTTATGAAAAATAATAATTATTGCAGCCTGAATCTTTCATTCTTATTCACACATGAACATGTGGTGACATCTACCTTTTTGAAGAGCATTGAAAAAAAAATTAAATCTGAATAGTAACATAAGACATGATAGACTGAACATTGACCATTGTACTGCAAGTGTGTTCCAGCTGAGCCCTGTGGAACAAGTAAATATATCTTCATGACATCTCCAAGGAGGAAAATATGAATTGATCACACATTTTATTTTTATAGAATAGCTGACTTCTGAACTATTTAAAATTGGTACATGTAAAGCTGTTCAGGCTTGTGTTTCTGTATTGATATACAAGAAAGAATGGGGAAAGACTGAGTTTAAAAGGTGTACAGTCTTTATACCAATTTAAAGCCTGTTAGTACTTTCAGTTACGAAAGCAAAAGATGATCCTATTTAAAGGGTATTCTTATCTGCCATCAGTATAAGGTCCAGGTTCGCTTCAAAACATTAGGTATTTGAGATTTAATTGCAAGAAAATGAATTTATTCAGTATTAGCTTTGTATGCACTACAATGAAACACGTGATAAAATAGAACTCGTATGTGAATGAGAACAGAATAGGGCCAGAAAGTAAAAAATGTTAAGATTCCATGTGGTCCATAACATCATTTATTTTGAACTGTCTTTTTAGAAACATAGTTATGATATTATCCAGACCAGTATTTACATTTTCAGGTTCAATTTAAAACAGACATCAAAATATATCTGCTTACCAGAAGCTACATGAAATAAGCTGAGGCTCATTATTTGCTTTTGAAATCAAATATTCTGTGAGATAACTGCACAGCAAAGTATATCACAAGGGCTTGTTAAGTGCACGTGGCTTATCAATCAGTTCAAACATTTGCTTTGATATCAGGATTCTTTTGAACTACCACTTACAGTTTCTTCAGAGAGGAAAGAATTTAGTTTTAAGAAAATGAATGTAAATAAATATGAATTAGTTCTTTCATAAAAGCCTCATTTGGGGAAATGTCATCTCATTTCATCTGCTTAAGTATCTTCAATATTAATCTAATTTTTGCAAATACATTCTTTGGAATTGTACAAGTTTTTACAAGATAGTACGTCATCCTCATGGGTAAATGAGAGTCCATAACTCTAACGGTATAACATGGGGTGATGAGAAAAGAGTGAAGGGAAAGTTAGTCATATAATCAGTGTGTTCTGACTATTATTAAAATTACAATGCAATTTATGCTTTAACTGAAATCACATTGAAATTCTCCTGCTCTATCGTTTTGCTTTATGCCACACTTTCAATCTCTCTTGGTGTTGAAACCCTCAGCCTGTGTTTTACACATGATTTTGCAAAATCGTGTAAGATTCAATGGCAAAATGAAGTCTGAATTAGTCTTGAGCCTGGAAATTTCAAGAGATAGAGATAAACTGCTGACTCAGTGCCCAGTCAGTTCTGTTGTATCATTAGGTTCAGCTCTGTGTCCTTGATGTTGGAAGTGATATTCTTCATTTTATGATCACGTGCTGCTAGGGAATGAAAAAAAGGCAACAAGAAATAAGTAAAATGTTCCTTCTTGTTCACCAAGATTCCAACCTCATCATTTTTACTTGTTTCATTGTGCATGGGCTTAGAATGATAAATATTGTCAGGACTGACACCTTCTATTTTTTTCATGTATAGTCAGCCATACCTAATGACAAAATATTCATTAATCACCAAGCTTGTGCTGAGGCTAGATCTGACACCAAATGGGGAATTGTTCAGTTGCAGTTGAGATGTTGTAATCAGTTCTTCCTATGCTTGTCCATTACTGCTTAGCAATGTCTAGGTTACAATTGTGAAAATTGTCCATTTTTTTGTAATACTTGTCCTTTGAATGTTTCAGTGCTCCCTGGCAATTTTCTGTGGATACCAAGAAGTCTGCCTCATCCATCTCCACAGTAAAACAGCATTTAACATACCAAGATTCGCTGGCAGAAATGAGCAGAGCGAGAGCTACAGGGTACCTGGAACAGTTATTTATTCCTTGCTCGATAAACGACAAGAATCCTGAGACACGCAAGAATTAGAAAAATAATGATGAATGTGTTTCTCCAGCTTTATTTTTCAATGTACATATTTTACATTAAAATGTTTTTACTAATAGCCAATTTAGTTAACATCAATCCATGGCTTATAGTTGCTTGCATTTTAACCCTAGAGCTCCTAACTGCAGATAACTATCTGTGAACTTTTGAAAGATCACTTTTCCTTTCTGACATACAAGCATTTTCACATATTAAATATTTGAAAATCTAATAGTAAAAAGAATGATGCATGAGCTGTATACTCATCGCCTACATAACCAGAATGAGAACTAACTGAGGAGAAATGTCAGTCTTCTCTGTACTTGAACAAGTCATGACCTCAGCAGTGAAGTCAACCCTAACGCTAAAGATCTTTTTTTTAACTGTGATTTCATAATTTTGGTAGCTCTTTTGTAACCTTTAAACCTTTTCTGCTGTAGAAAACTATTTGTGTTAACAATTAGCCTGAATCACAGTGAAATCAGGCCAAGTACATTTTTAAAACAGTGACACTTGAAATGAGTTTGGCTCTAAAGCCAAAGGTAACCCCAGCTTCCCAAAACTACAGCTAATGCCATTTTAAAATAAGCTGTTAGTGTCTCAGATGCTCTTTGAAGCCCCATGATATCTAACAAAAGAATTAAAATAGTTCAACAATGTCAAAGAAGTTTCTTCCTTCAAGAAAATATCCTGATTTGTCACTGTCCTCCTCTTACGTTGAGCTATCTGCCTTCCTCATTAGTCCTTCTAACATGGTAATATATGGTGCAAATCCTATATCCAGGAAGTTCAGTGTAAGAATATTAACAGAAATCTTGAATCTGTATCTCCCCTGTCCTTCTCTTTATGTGGTTGGTTATACCTTGATAAAGATATGCAAGGTTGATGTAAATCACTATGAATATACAATTATTTTGAAGGTGCAGTTGTAAATGCTTCTGTGAGCTGTAAACTATAGTCTGCAGATTCTAGAATCAGCTTTATAGTATTAATTTATTTAAAACTTAATATAGCTGATGGAACTTTTGAAAGACATTCTTCTACTGTACTTCAGACTTATTTCTGGCTGAACAGCAGCAACAACTTCCTTTTATAGGACAATGTACCTTATCTCAGCAAGACATCTCAAGGTGTTTTACTAGAGATGTACAGTAATTAATAACACATCTTGCAGTGCCAAGCTAATGATGGAAAGCAAAGGGAAAACCAGGATATTTTTCAGTTTTGATTTAAAGAACTCTGACATTCATGACATATCTTGGCAGACAGTTAAAGCAAGGCTTTGAAATATCTGAAATAGCTGCATCCTAATACAGAGAGTAGTGCAATACTAGTAGAACAAGTACAGTACCTTGATATGATCTATTAGTGAATGTGTGGGGTCTGGAAGAAAATGATGTGGTTTTTTGTTTGTTTGTTTATTTTCTTTGAGCCTGTGTGATTTTAAGAATAGCCATTCAGTCAAGATTGCTTGGAAATCAGTAACACACTTTTATAACATATTTTAAGATAGGAGTGGAGTTATATGCTACAGGTCTCCAGTCAGAATCCTATAAATATTTCGGTTTTATGCAAGCATAGAGGATACGTTTTTCTGTGCATATCTGTGCACAACTAAGAGAGGAAAAGGGATTCTAAAATAACTCTGAAGAATCACATCTACCTTGAGCATTGTATATTCCTATCTTCTCAATGTATGGTAGATTTCATGGCCAATTCTCTTCTTTTACACAAACAGAAACTGTTTCTGATGCAAATAATTGAGAAGTATTAATACAATCCAACTGTAGACATTTACCTAAGGAGTCTCTAACAGAGAAGTATGGATGAGTAACCGTACAGAGGTGTCTGGCTCTTCTAGTTGACTACATTTACTGTGTGTGAATATGTGAGGGTTATGAGGTACATAAATTTATGACAATATGATGTCACAGGTGAAAGATCTGTCTACTACATTTCATTCCACGCCCTGTCCTTGCAGTGGTTGACAACAAATATTCAGATAAGTAGTATAACAAACAGTCTACCTCTGATGCATCATCTGAGCTTCTGAAGAAAGTGATTATTAAATGAAGTGAACATCTAGAATATAGCAATTACAATTCATTTATAGGTTTATAAATAAGAATTAAAAAAAAAAAACTCCACCATTTCATACATTTTAAACCAATCCATGTTTTTGACATTCACAAAATATTTTAATGATGAGTTAACTAATTTAATTACAATTGGGGTGGAAAAAAACCACTATTTTGATTTGCTTTCAACCTGTCAAATTAAGCATAATGCAATCTTTCTAAGTCATGAGAAGCTGCGAATTACTATTCCTTAATTATTTATAAATACACCATTCATAAATTTATCATCTATCTAATTTACATCCTCACATCCACCACTTCTTCTAGCTGTATATTTAACACCTACTCAGGTGGCAGGTATCTGACACATTAATTTATTCTTCTTTCTGTCTTCCATAAGATTTTTTTCTCTTCTAGAATATCTCCTGTGAATTAAATGAGAAGACCAGAATATATTTGATTTTCAGAATGCAAGTCCAACATGGATCTACAAAGTGTCAAACTTTTGTCTTCTTTGCATTTATAATATTGTGGTGGATTGATCCCAGCTGGCAGCTAAGCCCCCACCCAGTCACTCGCTCATGCCCCCTCAGCAGGATGGAGGAGAGAGTCGAAAGGGCAAAAGTGAGAAAAAACTCATGGGTCGAGATAAAGATAGATTAACATGTGAAGAAAAGCTGCAAGCAAAGCAAAATGGGGAATTTATTCCCTACCTTCCATTGTCAGGCAGAGGTCCAGCCACTTCCTGGGAAGCAGGTCTCAACCCATGTAATGGTTGCTTGGGAAGACAAATAATATAACCATGAAATATCATCATCCTCTTTTCCTTGAGCTTTTATTGTTGAGCACAATGTCATATGGTATGAAATACCTTTTTAGTCATTTGGAGTCAGCTGTACTGCTTTTGTCCCCTTTCAACTTTTTGTGCACCCCCAGCCTTTTTTCTGGGGAGGCAGAGTGGGAAAAAATTAAAACAGATATGAAGCAAGACACAACAGTATTGCAAACACAAACACAAATCCAAAGTACAGCACCATACAGGCTGCTATGGAGAAACTAAACTCCATTCCAGCAGACCCAGTACAAACATTCATGTTTTTATGGTCTCTCTTCTACTGTTTTTGGAAGATAATATAGAATTACTCTAAGATTCTTTTCCTGAACTGTGATGATTATTTAACAATGTATCACTGTGCATATAGGATTATGGTTGCTTCTCCTTTTCAGTTCTGCTTTGCATATAAAATACTGATTTGCACTTATCACTCAGTCTTTCAAACTTTTGAGGCTTTTCTGAAGATCTTTAGTAACATTTTAGTTTTCACTATTCTAATTGAATCAGTAAATCTTGTTGCCCCAGTTGCCCCAGTTTTCACTCCACTTTAGCACTTTAGCACTTTAGCACTTTAACAACTCCACACTACTTCTAGAGAACTTCATTGTAACTCTGCTCAACTATAAGAAGATTCCATTTGTTCCTCCTTTATTTCTATCTATCTTTTAAATATTTTTTTTGTGTTGAAAGACTTCTTCCCTGATACTCTGACTGTTAATTGAATTATCTTGGTAACAAGACAGTTCATTTTTTTTTTTTTTTTTTTTTTAGCAGGTCTACATATGCTCTGACTGTACCTGCACTTTCCTACTGTCTGCGCCAATATCTTGTGATTTTCCTCCAGTGGTGTTCTAGGTCATTTTGAACTCACCACAGCTGTTAGACACCCTGATCACTGTAAGCTCATCTCTGGAGGCAGCAGCAAAAGAGTAGAGCACAGAATGATCCTTAGTACTGTAAAGTCTCTCCAGTAATAAGAGCAGTTGTGACCATATTGTCTGGACATGGTCCTGAAAAACCTACTGTAACTGACCCTGATTCAGCAGGAAAGTTGGACAAGATGACCTTCAGACATCCCTTCCAATCTCAGCCATTCTGTGACTCTGTGATATCATGCATGATGTCCTAGGAAACTGGAAGTGTTTCCAGATGAATTAATGCAGCAACACTGAGTGGATCATGTTTCTTCCTTTGCTTGCTAACTTCTTCAAAGATGTGTGAGATGCAAATTACTTCTGAAAATGTTGTTCTTCTCCAAACAGACTATACTTACATACAAAACCACTAATTCAGTTTTTGCTGTGATTCAAACAGTGTATCTGGTAGTCAATTTGAAGTTTGTGTGGTGGTTATCTATGTATTCTTTCAGCTCTTTGTAGAAATCCTACTTCAAGTGTGGTCAAAGGAAATTTTATACCAAGCTATTTGTACTTAATGACTTGCATCATTATGGCTTAATATTTAAGTTTAATAGTTTATTCTCTGTCCACTCGATTTTCTTTGGACTTTTTTACCTTTTGGATGATTTTTTAAATTCTGCAAGACAATACTCTGCCGTTTAGTAGAGGTAGGGTTTGGTTGTGTGTTTGTTTTTTTCATTTGCCTCTTTATTTATTTGGTTGTTTAGTGATATACTCTTACTCAGAGCCTCTAACATCCTGAACTTAAAATTAGGTATTACAGTGTAATATGATAGGCTGACCTTTCTACACAGAAGCTGAATTTGAATAATTTATGGCTATTAGCACACTGAACTTTGAATTCATCTGTCTGCTGTTAAAAATTGCTTTTCCTCTTGAAAATCCTCTAATGAGTTACTCCAAGAACCAAGGTACCCAAATGTCCAGGTTCTTTCTTCTACACATGCCTTCACCTCTATACAGGTCAACAGGTAAGGACAGTCTTCTGTATTATTGTGCTTTATATGGAACAAAATAAAGAAAAAAAAATCTATCCCACAAACTTAATAACCATAAATCAAGCACTGTAGTGTTACAACACAATTTTGATTCTCAAGGTGATATTCATCTCTCATTACCTCTGTTATATGAAGTTTACTGTGCATTCCTAGCCAGTTGCCTTCATTCCTTCTAATGGCAACAATGAGAAAGATAGAAATCCAAAAGTACTTTCCTTGCAATAGGAAGATGGATTGTGCAAAATTCTTAGTCTATTATATCACAGACAGTATAGAATAGTAGTTCAGACTTTTTAGTCCTAAATTTTAACCTAGGTTTTAGGTGTTCAAATTTAGGAGACAGACATCCATTCACTGTGGAGTAAAGCATCTTGTTTTCTCACTACCTCTGCATTGATTACAATGAGACATTAATAGCTTGCAACAGATGAGACATCAGTCATCTGGCCACAGTCCAACAATCTAATTAAGTTCATGCTTAACATTAATCAAGAGAACTGACTTCAGAGGAAGTACTCACAAGCTTAAAGTTAAGTAAGGATTTAATTATACAAGTAATCAAGTTTGAGAGAAAGTAAAATCTGGACTTTAGAAATTTGCTAGGCAATATCTAGCAAATATGAGAATGTAGTGCAGCCAAGTGTTAAAAGACATATCGACTAAAGATTAAAACAAACAAACACACACACAAAACCCCATAGATTATATAGTGTCAGAATAAATGTCTCAAATCCTTATTTAATCTAAAATGTTCAAGGGTAAATAATTACTATTGCAGAATTAGGAAGAATAAACAGGACATCTAGCACGATCTTCAGAGAGACTCTGCAGAGGCAAAAGCCTGTGTTCCATGTTGCATGGAAAGAGAGACTGAGAGGTTGTCTTTGAATGAGTGGTAGATGGAGACTCCCAAGATGTAGCTATATATAAAGCAAAAAGAGACCTGAAATCCTGCTGGAACACAAACTGAATGAGAGCCAGCAATGTATGCTTGCAGCAAATATCATCCTAGCATGCATTAGAAAAAGCTTTGACATCAAGTGGAGGAAGGTGATTCTTCTTCTCTAGTCAGCACTGATGAGACTCCACTTAGAGTGCTGTGTCCAAATCTGGGCTCTCCAGTACAGGAAAGACATTTTCAAACTGGGTAGAGTCCAGTGGAGGCCTATCAAGATAGATAGGTGTTGAAGCAACTAGCATATGAGTGGAGCTGGAGGGCAAGGTATCAGTTTAGTCTGAAGAAGAGATGGTTAATGGGAAGACTGTTATTACTGACTACAGCTTATCAAGGAGAGGGTGTAGAGAAGATTGATACAGATTTTCAGAATTATAAACTGGAAGAATTAGAGATAACAGACACAACTCAGAACATGGAAAATCTGTATTTTTTTTTTTTCACCATGGGAGTTATCAAACACAAGAACAACTTGCCTAGAGAGGCTGCTGAATCTCCACCTTTTGCAATATTTAGGACTCAGACGGACAAGATCATAAGGAATCTGCCTTAACTTTTTATGTGGCTCTGTTTTCAGTAGGAATGTATCTACATGACCTCCAAAAGGTCCATTTGAAGCTCAACTATTTTATGATTCTATCCTACTTTCTAAATGAAGCCATGATTTTGAATTATCAGTTTATTAAAAATCTTTGGATTAGTAGTTGGCAGTTGGACATGGTAAATTTCTTGACCATATAGGTATCACTCTATATTCAAGAAAAGCAAATATTGCTGTAGTGGCTTCCCTTATAGCACTAGCTTCTCCAAAAGGTTCTGAATAGCTGGGAAAAATTCACATTAAGGAATCTGAGAATTTAAAGCTCTCCACAAGAGAAATATGAGTGGTGAGTAAATAGAATGACCAATAATGGAACATTTTTAAATGTTGTTAATTATTTGAGATGGGGGAAAGAGAGTTTGAAGACCCTCCCTTTGACTATGTAGAGACTATAATTTAACTATGGAATAAACTGCGGTAGTGGGTGTACACTGATTGCATAAGACAAGGGATCAAATAAGGATGAATCACTTGGAAAAAATGGTTTAGTTCAGCAATCCTATGCATCAGGATGTGATTGGCAACAACAGAAATGGACACTAGACAAAAAAAGATTTAACTGACACATGTCTGTACATTAATCCTTACAATTTAAGCAGAAAGCCAAAATACCGTGCAACTGCCTTGCTTCACTCTGGGCATGCTGCCACATTAGTTCTATTAATAATTCCAAATATACCATCAGCAACTCTTGGCTACTTCGGGCTAAGCATTTGTACTGCTGTAGGTATTTTAAATTATGAATGTGTTTGCTAAGAGATTTCAGAGGGAAATTGAATAAAACTGTCTTGGCAGTGACTAATAGGCCATTGTTTCTGTTTTGACGTGACTTATTTTCCTTAGTCTTTTTTCATATTATGTTGCTGTTTCAATAACTAAAAAATAAGGTAGGAATTGGTAGACTTAGAGTTGACATTAAGACATAAAATTAATTTTAAAAAGAAAACCCCCCCCATAAACTTGCATCAACATGAAAGCAAACCCAAATGAAGTATTTGTGAGGAACAAATTTTATCAGCAGTTTAGGGATGCAGAGCTTTCTATTCTTCTCTTTTTGCTTAACTGTGAAGAATTAGCAGAAAGAAAGACTGCATAGAAATTGTGACCTTGTAGCCTTATTCTATTTTTTATTCAACTGAGCATGGAGATTTAATATCTGAAAACTAGAAAACATGTTTTCCTTCCGACGTGCAGGAAGTTTGGGAAGGTCACAAATATGTGAGTAAACCTCAAGTAGTATCATTGCTCATTGTGCCTTGCAGTCATAGTGATTACAGTTTTTAGGTAAAACTTCTTAGATTTGATCATTGCTGAGACAATACATATAGTTAATACTTCTGTAAGTGCAGCGTCAAGCCTCTTTTGTGTGTTCTTGCAGGATTTTGGGTGATATTTTCATAGACATACAAAACAGGGGCAGAAGTTCTGGACACAACTAGAATGTGCCCTGTAGCATTCAGCCTTTAATAACTTAACTGGTTTTTTTATTAATTTAAAAAGTCCTTCTGTTTTGTCCACTTTTTTTTTTTTTTCCCCTCAGGAATTTAAGAGCCCAACTACACTAAATATATTTTTAATAGAATTTAATCATATTTATAAGAGTGAGAGATTATCAGCTCCCTGGCCTATAACTTAATTCCTCTGCATCAAAATTGAGTAGAACTTTTTAGCTGCATAGCAAACTTGACTCTACTGGTTACAGAATCACAGAATGGTTGGGATTGGAAGGGATCTCAAAGATCACCTAGTCCAACCCACCTGCTAAAGCAGGTTCATCTAGAGCAGATTGCACAGAAATGTGTCCAGGTGGGTTTTGAATGTCTCCAGAGAAGGAGACTCCACAACCTCCTTGGGCAGCCTGTTCCAGTGTTCTGTTACCCTCAATGAGAAGAAGTTTCTCTTCAGGTTTAGATGGAACCTCGTGTGCTACAGTTTGTGCCTGTTGCCTCTCATCCTGTTCTTGGGCATCACTGTTGACACACACACTTGAGATAATGAATGTTCATGTATTAGAATTTACAGATTTCAGGATGAGCTAGGATTAAATGTCAGGAAAATAGTCTTCCTTTTTTAAAGTTCTTATGTGTTTTGAAACCTTCGATTTCACTAAGTAAAAGTGTTAAGACTTTTCTTTCTGTACAAAACAAATTTAAGAATAAACATGTAACTCCACCATGAAAAAAAAACCAGAACCTTGTCTTTTGAAAACCAGAGAAACCCAATATATGCAACAGCTTTCATTTTCCATTTTCTCTAGATGAAATTTCAACTCAATACATATAATTTTGCACCCTGAATTTTACAGAAAATTATCTAATCTGAAAATAGCTATGTCGTTCCTAAGTATACACAGAAAAGAAAATCTGTGTATTAATATTGTCTAGCTTAAATATTTTTCAAAACTTTACAATATATATGAGTTGTATTTGTGAAGATTTTATAAGAAAGATTTAAATTGATATTACTGCACGTGTTAGAGTGTTTTGACACCTTTGTAATTATGTTATGAATTATATTCTATCAAGTGATAAATGTAACAAAAATGTGTTAGTTAAATGAAATATAGCTTATTGATAATTTAAAAACAGAATTATTTTATTAATGTAATGTCATTTTTTTTAAAAAATGACAATTTAATTATTAAGACTTGAATTTTAACGTTATTGTAGTCTAGTATAATAATTTCTAATATCTTAGAAGTACCCAGTTGAGATAGCATTTATTTGAAAGTAGCAAAAAATCAGTAGCTCATTTCCTTTCCTGGTTTCAACATTGCAGATTTACGATTTATTGCACCATAACTTTATACCAAAGGTTTAGTTATCTGGCCAACTTGGCCTAAAACTCTTTAGTAGTGTTACCATTTGATCATATATATTACGGTATGGTATAGAAGGCTTTATACAGAAAAGTATGTTAGACAAGAAGTCTCTTCCTGGTATTACAGCAGTTCTTGAATAAAGCTTCCCTCATCATGTTGAAGCAATATTTGGAAACTATATTAAAATTGGGGGGTTTTTTAAGTATTTTTTTGGGGGGAGGGGGAGTAGTCAAGTTAAGGTGCACATGTAAAAATCACAAAAGTGTTTGTACTATAAAGCACAACATGATAAAACTACAGAATCACAGAAACACTAAATAGTTGGAAGATGTTCTCAAAGGAGACAAACTCCCTCGCTTAGAGAAGGACCAGATGCAATGGGATGCTCAGGACAATGTATAGCCAGGTACTGTAAATTTCCATGGGTGGTGAAAGGTGTTCTCAGTGACTCCTTTAGAAAGTGGCTACTGGTCAACAATAGTTCAAAATTAATTAAACAAATGTAAAGGCTTGAATTTGATTGAATCAATTTCTAACCATTAATTTATTTATATTAATCTCTTTCACTAGGAAGAAATGTTACCTAAGTGTCAATATTTTCTCTCTTTCAGGGAAAGAAAAAGATACCTTCTATCAGAGTTTTTTTTTTGGGGGGGGGGATACTAAAAAAACTAAACACAGTATGTGTGGAAATAATCACTTTAAGATGTTTCATCTGTTGCACATATCATTTGATCTTTCTCAGTTCTACTTTTTATCAACATACAGTTTTAAACATAAAAATAATAAAATTACATTCAGAGTTTAATATCTATCTGTGTCTACACCATAATACAAAGGTAAAATCTTTGCATCGATTCTGTTTACTTGTTTCCTATCTTACATTCAAAGGTAGTATTAGCCAGAGCTGCCTTGAAGCTCGTCAGTTGTATAGCTGAAACTTTTTTGGTGGTTTTTTTTTTTTTTTTTTTTTTGGTTTTTTTTGTGTTTTTGTTTGTTTGTTCATTTGTTTGTTTTTTTTTTTTGTTTTGGTTTGGTTTGGTTTTGGTTTGTTTGTTTTGTTTTGTTGTTTTGTTTGTTTGTTTGTTTGTGTTTTTTATTTTGTTTTATTTTGTTTTGTTTATCATACCAACAATTTTATTCTGAGGTTTCTGTAAGTCTGAGGAAAGTTTTACAAATCATGGATGGGAGTAAGGGTCTGCGTCCCTTTGTTTTGGCCGTTTAACTTTAACCTTTCACTGTTAGATGTAGATCGCCATGGTGCTTTACTGACGAGTCCTCCTTCTCATGGGACCCACAAATATGCTTTTTCCTATTTCAAAATGCTTCTCCCATGCTTTGTTCTACCTTGCTACAGGGGTTAATCTCTCTTGTTTCTCAAGCAGTTAGAAAGATAAAAGTGAAAAGAAGATAATATAAGAAGAGAAATATGAATGGAAAAAGGTAGGAAAAATGGTCAAAGTGCTATGAAGTGCAGAGCTCATTTTTTCCAGTTGTAATGAGGAGAAGGAACCACCTATCTTGTTTATATTTGACTCACACCAAATACAGCAAAGAGTTACTGGAAGTGTCAGATAATGATGAGTTTTCTGGTTTGCAGCTAACCCTGGAACAACCCACTGCTGTGTCCTCTGGCATAAACAAGTGTTCATCAGCAAAGACCCATCCATCCCATCACTGATTTTCAGAACAGTCTCTATTATGTAGGCATGAGCTTGTTCTTGGAGATAGGTCTTTGAATTTAGCTACATTAAATTCTATTATCTTTGAACGGCCTTAGCTAACCAAATGATCCCGTTATCTCTCTTTGACTGATTTTATCTTGCTACTACTCACTGTATCAGCCCGTTTTACATATGCAAATATTACCCATGGTGATTTATATTTATGTCCATTTTTTTTAATTAATAAGGTTACAGGCAGCCAGAACACAACTAAAAAATCCCCATCAGGTGATGATCCTTTTCAGATAAACAGTTATTGAGCTATCTCTGTTCTAAATTACTTTACCATAGTGGTTTTTTGTTTGGTTTGTTTTGTTTTGTTTTGTTTTGTTTTGTTTTGTTTTGTTTTGTTTTGTTTTGTTTTTTTACACTGGAAAGTGCTACTAATCAATCAAATCAGTGTGTGATGCTCAGTTACCTGTTTAACAAAAATACTGTGCATCTACAACATATCTACATATCTACAACATGCAATTTCTATATTAACTAAACCTGTAATCTCATCAATGAGAAAAATTAGATGTTTTACTGATTATTTTTTTTTCTCTAAAGCTAAATCGACTGCTAGTAGTATTCTTTAACTCTGACCGATGGTTCTCAGCTGACAAATTGCAATTGCATTCACAGTCCTTCCTTATTTAGCAAAACAGTCATCTGGATGCATTGGTTACTCTGACTTGTCATTCTACTCATGCAATCCATTGTAAAATTACATGGAAAATTCTATTCTAGATTTTTTTTTTTCTTCTTACTTTTCCAGCTGCATTGTGCTTTTCTGAAAAAATACTTTTTCATTTCAGAGATTTGTAACATAGTATAGGACTGTGTCTTTGTAAATAAAGATCAACAAAGCAGTCATGGATCCAGGGTGGCCAGGGGCCCTCTGTGGTCCATCAGTGCAGGACCTGGCAGCCAGGAGCAGGGCAACTGGGGACCACTGGGACAGCCTCAGTCCCAGTCCCCATCATTGGTCGCCTCCCTGGGGATGCCTGAAGCTTAGGCTGGGATATACACCTACGAGTGGGGGTCAGGATCAGGCCTGGTGAGGAATGGTCTGGCAGCATCATAGTGATGGGGACAGGGACAAGCCAACACTAGGCTGGGTTGCCAGTTCATGGGTGAAGGTTTGGGTCCAGATCAACAGGACCACAGACAACCAAAGTCAGAGTGAGAGCCTTGGCAGAGATGAAGATCCCAAATAAAAAGGGAGAATTCCTGGAAAAGCTTTTCCAGCCCTTTTCCATTAACTCTTCACACTAGTTCCAGGCCAGATGGTTGCATATCAGGCTGCTTACCCAAACTCAAGGAGAAGGTTCAGGTCCCCCACACAGGCTCTTCTCTTAGCCATGTTTACACAGCAGCACTACACATCGAAGAGATGCCTCTGCTTTCAGTACTGAGATGTTAAAATTAAGATAGAGATTGTGCTTTTAAAGGAAAGGACGGTGGAAAGAGTGAGTCAGTGGGAATGATGGGCTGCAAGCACTGTCAATTGCTCCTGCTAACTACTTTAAAATTTCTCCATGTGCATTTCCAAGATACCAGGCCCTGCTGTATCATAGCTGAGATATGTGGTGAAACTCCATGAAGTTAAGAGTAAGGGATCACGGTGTTATAATTAATTGTAGAAAGCTTATCAAGAATACCAAGTACATTCATTATGTTATAGAAATGGGAGATACCAATCTATACACATCTATACTGTGGACAAAAAATCACCTTAGATTAAATGATTATGACATTAAACTATAAAAAATAATAACCAGAAGTTTCCTCTATTTGTTGGAATGTTTTCCAACAGATAAATAACTTTGAGGAACCTTCAGTGTCTATTTTTCAGGTAACTCCTTGCAGAAAACAGATATTTCAGTGATGTGCAGTTTTTTTAAAGATATCTGATCTTATGAGATTCTTGATCAACTTGTTCATCCCAAAATATTTTCACTCTCATAGAGAAGTCTTCTAATTTTTTCTGATATTCACAAATTACAAATTCATCAGCAAAATAATTAAATTCTGTGCCTTGGCAGGTTCTTTGGCAAATGATCCCATATGATAATCTGCAGAGAATTTAAGATGACAACCAAGAGACATTTTTTTATGTCAGAAATGCAGAACTGCAGTTCTGCCACTATAATCATACAGATGATGAACACAAGTGCAAATAAAAAATTATGTCCATGCAACCTGCTATAGCTTTTTCAACAAACCTCTGCCTTTTAAAAAAGTGAATTCATAACTATACTGGAACTTGCTACAAGACTGTATAAAACTTTTAGATAGGTTATCATAAACATTAATAATTTCTATATTTACGTAGTGTGCTTGCTATTCCCTATCAATAGCATTATTTGATCAAGATTCTGTTTGCTCTAAGGGTAGTTTTCATTAGACTAGTTTTCAAATAGCTCTTCTTACTTTAGACAACAACTCAAGGATGGGGCTGAGGTCTGCAACACAAGCTCTTCTCTTAGCTATGTTTACACAGCAGTACTACATGTCTAAGAGATGCCTCTGCCTTCAGTACTGGGATGTCAAAAGTAGGAAAGAGATTGTGCTTTTAAAGGAAAGGACAGTGGAAAGAGCGTGCCAGTGGGAATGATGGGCTGCAAGTACTACCCTATTTATAATTGTTACTAATTTAATTGGTCTTGAAACACTGCTGAAATAAAGATCCCCCTCTAGCATTATTTTCTTAGCTCTGTGTCAAAATGCTGAACAGTACTTGCAAACCAATTTGTATTCTAATTATGCAACTTGAGAATGACCTTATAAGGTTGGAATCTTGCCAGTATTTTAAAGGATTTATGTAAGCGCTTTCCATACATGAAGCTAGAGAAAACTAGACAGTTGGTAAGAAAAATATCTTGTACATACAGAAAGGCAAATTAACCTCTTCAGTGTCTCAATCAAACTGAATAGCTCTTTTGGAGAAGCGTTTAATTTATTATCTGTAAATAAAAAGAAAATGTAACTTCTCTTTTGTTGCTGGCTTGTAAAAAATATAAGTATTTTATTATATTTCATGAAAGCTTCACTTGAACCTATTTGACAGACAGTATAAGATTTACATGTGTGTTCTCTGTGTTATGCTATTTTCCTTTGAGAGTGAGTGGGTAATGTGGATTTTCTGCAAGAGAGGAGACTGATCCTTCCCTGGTGAGTAACTGACTGCTGACTAAAAGAAGTTTCCAAAGATTGCAGAATATGGCAGTAGCAATGAGGAATCGCTCCAAGACTGCAGCTCAAAAGAATGCCAATAAGACCATGAAACAGAAAGTAGAGTGTCAGAAGCAATGGAAGAAATCCTCTTACGAACAAGAATTGCATAATTAACTCTAGATTAGTCACTGAGTTGACTGAAACCAACTCTAAAATTAGAGGTCTGCTTGTAAAAACACAAAAGGTAGGCGAAGGACTCTTTCTGAGCCCTTTTTCTATTTTTTATATTTTGTTTCTCTGTTGTCTTCCTTGGTCATTTTGAAATTTATCATTTAAAATAGAACTTTCCTGTGAGATATTTTGTAATTTATTTTAAGTTTGTGAGGTTTGAAGAGCTCACTATGAAGAAAATAATCTAGGATGATCCACCTTAAAGCTCTGGCTGACATGGCATCTGTGCTTCAAGTGCCTCTCCTCATTGTTCGTGCAATTCTTTATCCCTTTCAAAATACTGCTGTGAAGGTGCTGCATCACATCTTTTTTCTCCCAACAGGGAGCCGGCTGACATTGATTGCCAAAATTGTACTAAGTACCTGGACTCACTCTCCATCTTTCTGACCTATATACCTGCAGTGTCTCAGAAATTGTTCTTATTGATCTACATCTCATGACACTCTGGCCTGAAACTAAACAGACAATTTAGGTCTAGGGTTAGATCTGCTGCAAAAAAAAAAAAAAGCCTGAAAGGAGTTTTCATTAGACTAAGTACATACATTAGACTAAGTACATACATTAAGACACTATATTGCCTTGGAAAAGCCTTGTGAAATTCAGGTTTTGCATTCTCAGAAGGTATTTGTGGCTACAAATTTATTAAATCCTAGAGATTAACAATGGATGTGATGTCAACTAAGTTCAGAAGGGAAGAAAAGGAATAAAAGCAGATAAATTGAACACTGATGTATATTTTTTTTTAGAAAAGCAGAAGCTGACAGATGGTCCCCAGAAGTGAAAATAAAGAGTGTATTATAGTTCACCTTCATATAAAGATCCAAAAATTTTCCAAGTTAGTTGTATTTGCTCCTTCTGTTGTTAAGTGAGAAACAGGCACTCCCTGTGCTACGTGTACAGGTGATTAATCTTGTATGGTTTATAAAAAATGAATTTATACTAGCTAAAGAATCAATGAAGAAGTATATTTGCACTATTCAAAAAAAAAAAGAGAGGAGATATAGCTTCATTTTTTAAATATCATTAACAGTCAAGATTTTCATATTTTATATGTTAAAACTTCCAGTGAATTAAAATGTTATGCAAATACTGTGGTATCAGATGTCAAAGTAGCAACATTTTTTAAAGAGGAGATTAATCCTTTTTTAAAATTAGTTATGTTGAAGCATCTAAATATATATTTGTTTCTACAGTTGTATAAAAAGGGAACATCTCAAATATAGAATCTTTTATTACATTATAGGATGTTCAAATTACAGTCTAAACAGTAGTCTGCAGCGTGTGCATGTGCACACCAGGTGCTTGAAATGGGAGGATGAAACACATTGCTTCCGACTTATCACATTGATAAATGCTGGTGGTGAAGAGAAGTCGCTCAAACCAGATAAAAATGAAAAGAACGGGGTGGCATTTTAAGGGAGATAGTTGATGTGGTATAAGAGAAACATGCACTCTGCTCTCCTTGTGAACATCTACCAGATATGAGAAAATACAACTGTATACAAGTACATGAGAGATGGATTTGCTTTAGGTCCTGCTGAACTCCAGGTCAGAAAGCTCATGCTTGCAGAGATGAGGAAGGGCACCAGATTGACATCTTAGCCTGAGAGCAAAACCACCTTGGTGGACCTCCTACGTCTGGGAACTCACACTATTCACAAAATACAAAATCATTAGCATGAGAGATCAAGCAGCACAGGCTGTTTTAGCCTTAGTTAGATTTTTTCCTACCTCTAAAATGCTGTGGAGTCTGTATCTGTTGTTATCATCTTGGTAATGTGTATCATATGTCACATCAATAATGACTCTGTGAGGTACATCAGCTGGTCTTTCTTACTATTGAGGTCCTCTGTCAACTTATGTAATGATTTTCAGGTGATCTTCAGAAATGTGCTATTGGTCAGACTAGATAAAATGTGTGTTAAACTTAAGCCAAGCCCTTAGGATGGAAAACAATGATTAATTCAGTCTCTGTTACTTTCATATGCTCTAAGACAAATCATGAAGATATTTTCAATACCAAATTTTATACTGTAACATATGTCTTCAACTAGTTCTTTTAGAATATAGAAAATGCACAAGAGTAACTATATATTAAAAAAAAAATAATGTTTAAATCAAAAATTTATAGAGATTATAAACTACACATTGTGGAAAATCATTAGAGACTCAGGAAGAAATAATTTCTTGTTCTAGTGTTCTTAAACCAGCATTTATGATAAATTTCATGTGTGTATATTTATGAGAACATTTGTAATAAAACCCAGCATATATCAGCCATGCCAAGTTTACAACTGCCCTTACTTAAACTGAAAATTTCATTAAAAGTGCTTAATGTGACACTGTATTTAAAACATGACTTTTCAACCTGGACGCTTGTTTCAATATCTAAAATTATTCAGCTTTTTTTGTAAGTTTTCAGGGCAGTCTAAGGGAAGTTGTTTCTTTCCCTGGGTGAGAACAGAAGTACATTGCATTTTCACTACTCTCAAAATTTTACCTCTATTAACTTATTAATTTCCAGTATATTATAATATTCCATATACATTATTTTTATTTTATTTTTACTTGTAAATTACAACATTGGTAACTTTTAGTTGACTATATTTAGACCTCCCTGTATGGGTGAATCCAAGTGAAACTGATTTCTGTCTACTTTTTTTTATTTTTGAGATAATCATCAACGCCTTGTCCATTGTGTTTTGTTATATCACTGTCCTGGTTTCAGCTGAGATAGAGTTAATTTTTTTTCCAAGTAACTTGTATAGGCCTATGTTTTGGTTTTAGGATGACAATAATGTTGATAACACACTGGTGTCTTAGCTGTTGCTAAGCAGTGTTTACACCAAATCAAGGGTTTTTCAGCTTGCCATACTTCCCCAACATTGAGGAGGCTGATGGTGCACAAGAAGCTAGGAGGAGACACAGCCAGGACGGCTGATCCAAACCGGACAAAGGGGTTTTCCATACCATACGACATCATATTGAATATAAAAGTAAGGGGAAAGTTAGCTGGGGGGCTCCAGCTTGAGAACTGGCTGAGTGTAAGTGAACAGATGGTGAGCAGTGACACTGTGTATCACTTGTTTTGCACATTATTCCTAGTATTATTATTATTTTTTTCCCTTTCTTTTCTGTCCTATTAAACATTTATCTTGACCCAGAAATTTTACTCGTTTGTTTGTTTGTTTTGTTTGGTTTCGTTTTGTTTTGTTCTCTCCTCCATCCCTCTGGGGAGGGGAGTGACCAAATGGCTGTGTGATATTTAGCTACCTGCCCAGTTAAACCACCAACACACTCATGATTTTTTTGCACAAAATTTCACATCTATTTATTTATAGCTTACCAGCCACAGGAGTCAAGAATCTGACTGAATTTATAACTTTTTGTACTGGTTTGGAAGAATTAAGAAGGAGACTGAGAAAATGAGGTGTTTAACCAGAAAATACATGCTTGATACAAAAAATGCCATAATTTCATGTATATTCAGAGCCAGAAGAAATTCAATTATTTATGTTTTGAATCAGTGATTGAATTGTTTCTGTCTCTGTGTACTCTCTGTTTTCTAATGATGCTCTTCTCCCTTCTCTTGATTTTTTTTTTTTTTTCCATTTTTGTATGCTTAATGTGTTTCCAGCTTTCTCGTTTTCCCATGCTTGTAGATATTTAGTTACTCCAACTTCAAAAGTTAGTTTCTGGCTCAGGATTATTGGAAAACTGAATTAGGCATTTTGTACCCTGTTTGTAAAATTTGAACGAATTGGGCTCTATGGTCAACTCAGTTAACAAAATCCGAGATAGAGTTAGGGCTTTCCTGTGTCAGATTAGTGTGAACAGAGGTATGCTGTATGTTGCAAAAATCTTCTCTCCTGTTTAGATATCAGGTTTTGTGAGATCTAGTTTCAATGTTTTTGTACCTTGCATTCTATTTGCAGTCACTCAGACTATATTTTAAATGTCTGTGGAACAGAATGACAACTTTTCCAAGGCTTTTGTAAATCAGAAGATGATTGCATACTTTTGAAATCACTGGGCAGTTTGCTCAAAACTGTATGTATGTATTGTTTTGGGAAGGGAAGGGTGTTCTAAAGCCAGTAAAATAATACTGCCAGTAAATATAAAGAAATACTTGAAAAGATGTGAAGTTCATGACACAGAAGATAAAATTTAAGAACTACCATTTGTTTATCTAAGGTTGTTCTTAGTCTAAGGTTGTTCTTTATATTCTTATTAAGGGTTATAAAACAAACAAACAAAAAACCAAACAAAACAAAAACCAAAAACACCTTTGTAGAAAATCTAGAATTTGAAAAACTATTAATGATAGTAACTTTCATATCACTAATAAAGAAAAGGTCATGTACATAACATGGGATATGGAGAAAATGTATCATTTTTCCCACCCCCAAAAGAGAGAAAAGAAAGAAAGCTTTCACACCCAGAAGGATATCAGTGCTTACACAGGATGAAGTTGCAAATACTTAAATTTTACTTTTAATACTTTTGATCAATGCAGTCAAACGTAAATTTTGAGTAACTTCAGATGGAAAGGAGTTATATTCTTGTCTTTCACAAAGCTGAATTTTATATGATGTCTTTTTAGTATGAGAGGTGGGAGAAATGGGATGGCAGGCTAGATAGCAAGGTTAACTCTTGTTACTTTGTCTTGTCTCCCTCTTTTAAGAATCTGATGTGTGAAATGTGCAAGATTGTGACATTTAGAATACAGGGATTTAAGGCAATTGTGATGTTAAATCACAGTTATTTTAATCCATATTTCTGAGAAAAGTGTTGTAACAACTATAGGTTCCTTTGCCCACTTGCATCTCAGTGGGAGGGAATACCTTGTTAGTGTGAACATGATCTACTATAAGCCCCAGGTTCAAAACTAAGCAAGATTGGACCATTTATTGTGTTATTTCCCCTCAGCATGTATGTTGTTCTCTTTTTGCCTTCATGTACACCATAGAAAAGATGCTAAGTAGGGTTATTTTTTGTGTGTGTAGCTTCTGGAAATGCAGGAATAATTTAGTAATGGGAAAAGTGTCACTTAAATTTCCTTCTCCATATTGCTCTCAGGCAGCATCCTGTATGCTTGTTGCCTTATGCACGTCTCTACTGAGAAGCTGCTGCAGTTGTGATGTTCTCTGTACATAATTTGTGAAGTGCTTTGGGATGAAAAGTGCCATAAAAATGTAGGGTATTATTATAGTGTACTTTGCTTCATTGTGGAAGCTGCATCAGGAAGATTGTTTTATTGGGTTATCTCCTAGGTAACTGTGATTCACTGTAATGATAGTGACTAGCACTCTTTAAATGGGACAGTAGTGGCACAACTACAATCTAATGGGGATAAAATTAGATAGCGCCAAGTTAGGTAATGGTCATTAGCCATGTACTAAATGGATATAAAATTATAAGCTCTGGCTTCTTAATAGACATACATTTCCAGTTCAATATTAAAGGCTGTATTTTCCAAGATTCTCGGGAGATTTTGGTAACAATAAGAAGTTGCTGAACTATCATATTTAAACCACTACATTTCAATTGCATCTTAAAATATCTGAGTCTTTGTACCCATTCTAAGTTAAGTTTCGCTGGAAAATGCTTTGTTGTACGTATATTCTATATAGAGTTGTGGCAATTGCATGGTAATTAAGGCATTGATTCAGCAAAGCAAATAAGGAAAGACTTGCTTTTCTTGTTATTTCTGAAGGACAATTCACACATTTGAAGTTCATATTTGCATATTATAATGAGAAGCTTCAGGATAATCAGATGCCATATTTTTCCTCCCACTGCACCAACACAAACTTCTACTTTCTCTCACTTGGGCATAACACCCCATCTTCATCATTACTGTGACAACTAATTTTAAGCAGCCTTAGTTGCGTAGCAGCTCTTTCTTTGCTGACTTCCACATATGATGCTTAAGAAACAGGTCACTGAAAACAGACAACAGATTGTACCGTGTATTCTCTGGGATACTGGGCCAAAGCCAAACAACTTGTCCCTGATTACTATTGCCTGTCCTTATCAGCACCAGGGAACACAAGTCTCATGTCTTCTTCCAAACTGCAGCAGGAGGGTCACGTTCTGGTAACTGCTTGATTTTTTGCTATTGCTGGAGAAAAACATAAACATATCTGTGCAACAGAAGTAATTCTCCACTTGGTACAATGGAAAAAGATTCCTATGTGATTGTGAGGAAGCTGAGAAATACACCAATAAAATGTAAGCTGTTGTCACAAATGCAACCATACTATAGGTTAAACTTGCAGATGAAGGAAATAATATACCCAGAGAGATTTCTAACACTCGTGTGACAGCATCCTGGAGAGCTTCTCTTCTAGCACAAGACTCTCATGATTCTCCCTTATGTCCTGAGTGCTATACAGAACTTGGAAAATCACATTCCAGGTGCTCTCCTGGAGTACATATTAATTCTTATAGTTACTCATCTGGAAGAATAAGTGGCCCTTGATTTGGAACAAAGATTAAATCTGAAATTGGTGCTGGAGTTTAAATAATTAAGACATCTAGAAACAGTTATTTATTTACCAGTATGCAATCTGGATTACCAGAATTTGATATTTATTATGTATTAAGACATTTGAAGAGGAAAGCAAGGTGGCTTGCAAAGAGAAAATTATGGTAGAATTCAACTGTCAAAATTTAAAGTTTTAAACATTTAAATCTAAGCCTGAGCTAGTACAATTATCTGCCCTTACAGTAAATAGAGAGAAAAGAAAAATAGGCACTTCTAGGGACAATAAATTTCATCATAAGATATTCAATGGAAATATTTCCAAAATTAAATAACACAAATACCAGTATTAATTCTCTCATATCATTCTTCAGTTTAAAGGAGCCAAATATAGCATTGAACAAATAAATAAGAACACAAGAAGCAATGGAAGATCTGATTGTAACACTAAAATGTGAATGTTTTGTATATATAATCGTTACTGAAAATGTTTAAAAAAATACTAGTTGTGCTGGGAAAATAAAGTGATTATATGAAGGATTACATAAATACACATATTTATCTGTGATTAGTAATGATACAGAATGCATATATATTTATATGCCTTGTTTCAATTATTTTTACAGATTTTACAAAGAGAATGTGTCAGATCTGGGAACTCGTTTATATGATAACACATAACAGGCAGACAGATTCCAGCACCTGTTGGAACTGATACAACATGTACGTGACCTTTGCTGACATACTGGGTCTGGCTGGAGTGAAGTTAATTGTCTTCAGAGCAGCCCATTTTGGTGCTGTGTTTTTGATTTGTGACTAAAACAGCATTGATAACACACCAGTGTGTCGGCTGTGGATGAACCATGTTTGCACAGCACCAAAGCTGCTTCTTTTTCCCCATCCTGTCTGTCTGTCCTCATCCATTCTCCCTCCACCAGCAAGAAGCTAGGGGCTTGACAAGAGGCTGCAGACAGCTGATCGCAACTGGCCAAATGGATAACGCCTGCTTAGGAATAAAAGCCAAGGAAAAGGAGGAGGAACAGGAAACATTTGTGGCTTTAGACTTCCCAAGCAACTGTTCTGCATGCTAAGAGTCTAGTTTTCAGGAACTGAAAAACTACCTGACAATGGGAAGTCAGGAGAAAAAAATCCTTCTTCTCTCTATTTGAGTGAACAGTTCTTGATTTCCCTATTAAACTGTCTTTATCTTGATCCATGGGTCCTCTTCTATTTTCTCCTCAGCCCACAAGAGAGGGGATTGAGTGAGTGCCTGTGTGAGTATTTGGATATTGATTAGCATCAAGCCACCACAACTTAATATCACACTTTCTCTGAAACCTAATAAAGTAAAGGTGACTTTTTCACAGTAAACTTTTTTTCCGCTTTGACAAACTTTATGTGAAAATAAAGGCATAACTCATTGAAGCAAAATATTAAGTATAACTACTGACAAGTGTCTCTAATAGTACAGCTTGGTAGGTATCGACAGCAAGTAATAGATCTTTGCCAATTTGTAATAGCTGAGAATCTGGTCCTTCATATCATTCTCTTAAGGAAACTGCATCATGATTACTTTAGTCTCTACCTGAAAGACAGAGGAAGTATATTGTGACTTGCAAGAAGAATCAAATGGAAACTCAGCCACTGACAGATGTAGCTTGAGATCAGAATGTTTTACCAAATTACTGTTGTTCTACTATCACTAACTCCATAAAGAAGCAGGTGTCAACCTATTGTAAACCCGAAGTATTTTCAGGGGAAAATTGGAGTTCAGCTCAGGGCACTATTTTTGTCTCAGAATAATGCAACAAATACATTTCTGAAGCTGCATCATGTTTTCCCAAAAGATTAAAAAAAAAAGGTGCTCTGAACCTGCAGCAGTTTTCAAATATACTTGATCTGTTTGTTTGTGTTTTTTTAAAATAAAAATGAACAAAAATAAATTTTTATGTAGTGGGACCATTCTCATAGAAATTGTAACTCACTAGCAGAAATACTATTGTTATGGCACTAATATTTGAACAGATATTTTGTTCAGATATTGATCAGATTTCAGGGGTAGTTAACTTCTTCTTTTCCTAGTATTTTATTTAGAATATCACAAATTAACTATTGAAACACATAATTCTGTCCCTCTATACATAAGGGTTGTAACTCTGTATTTTTAGAACTGACCTAGTAGTTATAGTGGAAGACAAAATCATACAAAAATAAACAGAGACTCTCCTGGTACAGTACTGTTTCCTTTAGTTTTCTTTTTTCATACTTTTTTTATGTAACTCCAAAGGTTCAAAGCATCTCCTAGGTATCCTTGTGTTACTTTACTTGAATAAGGGTAAAATACATCATTTAACAACAACATTTAATAGCTGTAGTAAAACTACTTCACAGTAATAGTAAACTAACATTATAGTTGTGCAGGTAAAAGCAAAAGAGGTGGACAAATAGCATCATTATGCTCTTGGTTTTGTTAGTAGTTTGTGCAGAGGATATTGTCAAACAAAAGATGTGATCTTTTTCCTTAAGTAGTAATTCAAAACCTTGTAAGTCAGAAGGCAGTGTAAGAGTTACTGCTTTATAACATCAAAAACACAAAAGACAGAAGTAAGGACACTATTGATCTTAGATACTGAACACACATTGTATAGAAATATGCAAAATACAATAAACTGTAAGTGGTTTGATACCTTATGATTACCCATCAATAATTAATACACCCATTGCATCACCTGAAATGAGTAATTCACTAGCTATATGCTGTTCTCTTTGATGGGGGGTGGAATAGCGGTGGGTAATTCTTCTTTTTCTCTTTTAAGGGAAGCCACTGTCTTTCAGAGTGTCTACAACAGGCTTAGGAACTGAACTCCACTACTTCCTACAAACACATGGGAAATACATTAAAGACTTTACTGGAATGTGTATATTTGGCAAGAGAGTGACGTCATCACAGTTTTGGATCACCTTGTCCTGTTTTTGAATTAAAGCTTTTCATATCAACTACAGTTTCACTTCAGTAAGCCAATACCCTAAGTAGCCACTAAAAATCCTTTGTATATCAGTAGGAAAAGAATATTGATATTTGAACTATAATCAAAATAAGATTTTAACAGTTTACGTTTAATTTCCCTGAGTGATGTGGAAGTCTATGTGTGTCATCTCATGATGAAGCATAAGCCTGTGTTAGTCTAAGCAGTCCTGTAGGAAGATTTTGGCACTGCTTCATCTCATTTTGACAGGTTTTGTAGCTGGGTTGTCTGGAGTGAGAAGTCAGAGATGAAAAGGGGTAGATCTTTTTTAATAATGCATCCACACAACTAAGATAGGTTGGATAAATAAATCATATGAACAAGACTTTGGCTGATTCCACAAATAAAGAGGAAGAGAAAAAGTAATCAGATTCTAAATGACTTATAATATTGTCCTTAAGATTTCCTAAAAGCTATTTGATGCAAGACTATAAACTAAAACGAAAGCTGACTGTTACTTGCAAGAATGAACACAAGTTAAATTCACTTGAAGTGCTTAAATATTTTTCTTGAGGTGAATTGTTTCCAACAGTAAATTTTGCTTTGATCTAGGTTCATAATACAACTTTGACTACAACCGAAATACTATCAATTGTTCACTACTACTGGAAATTTTCTGAGGAAGTAAAATAAGCCATTTTTTTAGGACAGAAAATAAAATTGGACTGTGTATGTAAGCTCAAGATGAACAGTTAGGAACAAAGTGAAATGTTTGTTTCCCATGTGAATAAAGCAATGCAAGGTCTTCTGATATTCTGTTTTTCACTTAAAAGTGGAGGAGGATTTGAAGGAGTTATTTAAACTGATCTACATTCTTAAGTGTGGAGAAGACAACACAGAGAAGTAAAACCAGAATTTGTTAAAACTGAATGGAGTGGGGCAGGTTGCAAAGAGCTGGGGCTCAGAGTTTTTGTTTGTTTTGTTTTGTTTGTGTTTGTTTTTGTTTTCTTGCACATGTGTGAAACTAGTGGTGCTCCTTTTCATTCGTTTCTGGTCTTGGTCAGAATTCTGTAGCTGACTCTACTTGAGCAGAGGGTGTGAAGTAGACATCAACTTCAGGGATACTGAGACTTTGTGAACTGTCTTACTACTTGGTCTCTAGTGGGCAATACTATCAGCAAATGGGGATAGTGTCAGTTATACATGAAACATATGTTTTAATTTAGGAAAAATCTAAGGAAAATATAGAACTGGACAAGTTGGCCTGATAATGAAAGTGTTGGTAGTAGATGCAAACAGGCAGATTTAGTTTGTTATATAAATTTTAAGGTTTTTTTAGTTTTTATATATAATCTACCTAAAGCATCTATAAAGTATGATGAGAACAGGCTGATTTTTGTTTTGGCTTTTGGTTTTTTTATTTTCTTTTCACTGAAAGAAATTTGAAAAATAAAATGAAAGCACATTTTCGTGTGTTTTCTTGAATTGGAGGTCAACTAGGGTAAAAAATGTGAGGTAAAAATATTAGATGTTGGATGGGAAAGTCAACATTTTCTCAGTTCACTCCCCCCCACAGTGTTGTGGGAATAGTTGAATAAATGTTCATAGTTTGGTCTTAGCTTTATTCTTGAGATATTAAGAATCTTTGTCTATTTAAATCAGGTTGCATCTGTTGCAAGATGTGTTGAATGTTATTTCCCCAAAGAATAATCTGAAAATGAATACACTGATAACACTCTGGGTGGGGGGAGGGGAAAACTGGGTGGCATTGAACTGAGTGTATGTGGCTAAAATGTGTCCTTTGTAAACCAAAAGCTTTTTAAGCGAGCAAGACTAATTCAGATATGAGATCAGACACTACCTGGAATGTGGTCTCAAATAAGAACGGTTTTAAGTGAAAACAACAATTAAATTAATCTAATACAAAAATATCTAAAATATATTTTTATTGTCTGTAATTATCTGGAGGTCATCTTCAGATTGTTCGTAAGCTGAAGTACTTATGGTTAAATCAAGCAGTTAAACTAATACTATAAATCATTATATTTCTAGATAATTCCTTGGGAAATAGAATAAAATTTCCTGTCTTTGTGTATATTAAAATATTAGACTGTTTACCTCTTTCCACATATGGTTGTTAAAAAATCTTGCAGCAACATGATTTCACCCCCTGTAAGAATCTGTCTATCGGTACTGCTTTGGGGATTTTTACAACATACACAACAATAACTAAAAAAAAAAAACAAAACAACAAACACAAAACCAAAACCCAAACAGAAACAACAACAAAAACAGAAACAAAAAACAAACAAACAAACAAAACAAAACAAACAAACAAACAAAATAAACCTTTATATATTATATAGATAATTCTGTAATCACTATTATTCATACAATAATTTCTATTATTTTTATAGGAGTCCTATAGTATGGATGATCTCTGGAGCCATCAAGATTTTGTACCTATGATTCTAGATTACTTCAGTTGAACAGTGAATGATATTCTCTATAAACCATTTCACCATATTGCTGCTATCTTCTTATATTTCTCAACTATTATTGAAGTGTTATGCTACACACTGAGACTGATACTAAGAATCTGGATTATTTTAAGGCATACAGCACTATACAATTTACAGTGTCCACACACTTGTTGCTCTGCTTCAATTAATATCTAACAACTGAGCTCTTCTTTCAGTAGTATAATGTCTTCTGTGCAATTCAGGGGAAGGACATGGAACAGAATTTTATTTTATTGGTCAAGACATAACTGTTACAGATTTAGTCATCCTTTTAGAACTGAATTGTTCAACAAAATGATTAATGACAAACAACATCAGAGTTAGACATTTGAAAAGAAAGGTTAACTTCATAACTTCTGCGAATCAGTTATGATCATAACTTGTTCTGTA
Organism: Patagioenas fasciata; assembly: GCF_037038585.1. Lineage (NCBI taxonomy): Eukaryota > Metazoa > Chordata > Aves > Columbiformes > Columbidae > Patagioenas > Patagioenas fasciata. The sequence goes on from NC_092520.1 coordinate 52,062,193, forward strand.
ATACTGTGTTACTGAAAATGGAAAATATTCTGAATCAAATTTGAAGCCCTCTTCTTGATACTGGAAATATTATAATGGTGCAGCTGACAATAGCTTAAAAAGCAAAACATTTAGCACCTCACCTTTTTTCTTTTATTTTACATAAAAATTCTGAAAGATGTTGCTATAATACAAAAGGAAAAACTGCATATTAGTAACTGTTTCAGAAGAAAAAATCCATCTAAAATTTTACCCAATATATATATATACTGGCCATCTGTCCAGTTTCATCAGGAACATTTTTAGTTTAATATATTGTCCCAAAGTGATAACACAATTTAAAAACAAAGCAAAGGAAATCAGGGATTTAGTACAATCAGGTCAGGCTTTGGCTGTGTTCTAATGAATTTAATATCTTTTACTTGATTCTATTTTATCCTTTTGTCATTAGATGTGCAAACCATCAAATAGTATGAATTGTCAAAACTGCATAGGAAATTAGGAAAAAATAAGAATTCACAGTGCTAAAAAAATCTTCAAGTGTTTAAAAAATTACTGATTAGGAAAGAAAGAATAAATAAAAGAAAGAAAGATCCGTGCTTTGTACCTTTAGAATTCAAATCTTGTTTTACAGTCAATTTTGATGTGAAATTGGTCCAGTCCAGCTCATTATGCTACCAGATGGAAGACCCTATTTTGTCAGTGAAGCATAGAAAATTGAGGCCAATGCAGTGAAGAATTTAACTTAATATCCATAAAACGTTTCACTTCTACTTTGGGCTGTACTGCCTGGTACAGAATTCATGTTGACTATGCAAGTAGTTGTTAACCTGTCATCTTAGTAGTATAATACATGAAAAGCTATTAACCTGTCCTTCTTGTAGCAGGATGGCTAATATTTTAATTCAGACACTGTAGTGCAAACCTGGGAGAAATTATCATAGATTTAGTTAAGCCTGGGATTCATGTTAGAAAAATGAAAAGAAAAAAAATGAAATTACTCAGTACTGAATATACCTTTTACAGTACTCTTTACCTACCTTTGTGTTTTTATTTGAGGTAATGGGATGACCATCTCAAACGCGATGTATGCAGCCCTAGGAAGCAGCCAAAGGCAAAATTCTCCATCTGTGCCTCACTTTCTCCACAGACCTGTCAATTATTGTATGTCCATTACAAATACAGGTGATAACTGACCTATTCTGGAAAACAGATGTAAAGGGAGAAACCAAGACAAAGTGGGGAATTTGTAATATTCTTGTTCAGTTAGTGTCATAAACTTTCACACAGTGTTGGAAACAGGTGAAGTGAAAAGCTGATCTTTGATCACCTGTGCTTTTCCTGTGCTTATTCCTCAAACACATCCACTTAATGCAAGGCAGTTAGCCAGATATCAAATATACTTTGTCATGGACTTTCATCAGGGGTGGGATAGAGTTATAATAGTAGCATGTATGGTGCTGTGGTTTGGATAGGTAATGAAAATAGTGTTGATAATACACCAATGTCTTCATTATTGCTGAACAGTGCTTGCACAGCATCAAGGTCTTTTTTGTTTCTCATGCTGCCATTGTCTGAGACAGCAAGAACTTGAGACTAGCCAAGAAGCTGTGAGGAGACACAGCCAGGACATATGACCCCAATAGACCAAAGCTGACTGATCTAAATTCCATACCATACAATGTTGTGCTCAGCAGTAAAAGCTAGGAGGCAAGGAGAAGGAAGCAAGGGACATTTGCAATTATGGCATCTGTCTTCCCAAGTAACTGTTACATATGATGAAGACCTGCTTTGCATTGAAATGGCAAGACACATGCCTGCTGATGTGAAGTAGCACACAAATTCCTTATCTTGCTTTGGTGGGATGTACAGCTTTCGCTTTAACCTCTTAAAATGGCTTTACCTCAACCAATGTCTTGTCTCCGTTTTACCCTTTTTATTCTCTTCCTCATCCCACAGAGCAGGGTGTGCAAGTAGCTGTGTGGTGATTAGCTGCCTACTAGGATTAAACCACACCATCTTCCAAATAAGAAGCAATTAAGACCTTAATATTTCAATCTCTTGAATTTGCAAGAAGAAAATAATACATAGAATTCATCATTTAACTGTTACAAAATATTAGACAAACTCTTCTACAACACACCAGCAAGGATGTAGTTTTTGATTACAATAGTTACTCTTCTCTTCATGCAGTTATGTTGTGTGAGATCGGAAATACCATCAGTGTGCCTCTGGGACAAATTAAGCATGGAAGTGTTAGTGGGAAAAGTTTGGTTTCGGTACATGGAATTAATTTGAATAATCACTGTGAACAGCACAGTGATGTTTAAATGGTGAAAAAAAAAAAAAAGGTGATAAATTTGAATTCCTGCTGAGTGCAAAAAATGAAATCACAATATTAACAACTAAGTGTGGCAGTTGCACATCCGCCTGAGATCTTGAGCCTTCGATAGGGCCATTGATGGCTCCTTAGCACCTTTTGTGCCCCACTGTGCCTGTCCCCAGGTACACAGCTAGGGTGGTACCAAGGTGCTGACAGTCACAACCTCCCCTACCCTGGGGCAGGGTGAGTTCACCTCCACCCAGATGGGGAGGCAGGAGGAGTGGGACCTTCAATCAGTTGACAAGGTCCTCAACAAAGGAGGTGCCCAGAGAAGCTGAGAAGCATCTGGACCATGTTGTAATGCCCACAGTCAGGTCTGACCAGGCTGTAAAACAGGGTTCCTGCAAAGACCCCTTTTGAGTGGTCTTCTTGGAGCAGTGGACACCCTTCCCACTGGAGCCCTTCCCTTAGACTGGGATGCCATCTAATAAAACTTCCTGGGTTTCAGTGCACCTCACCTCCTGTGCTGAGTGGTTAGTCTTCTCTATTGGATATATCCTTGAATGAGTCCTTGCCTAACCCAGGCAAGTGATTGTTGCTTCTGGACATCCTTGAGTGAAAGAGGCCTCTGGTTTTGTTTCTTGTGAGTCAATGTTATGGATCTTCATTATTCTTATGTTGTTGTACCCCAATAATCTCCTCAACTGATATCCAAACCTGTACTTCATGTTGTCAGAGTGCTAAATAATTGTATAAACACTGTTTCTAGACGGTTTATTTGTTACACTTTTCCAGTTAGAATAAAGTCTGTTTTGAAACTTGTCCACCTAAAATTGTTTTTTGAGGTGCCCCTGTGACAATAGGAGACAGCACAGAAAGGAAAAAGGAGATAGTGTAGATAGTTTTACACCCTTCGGATAGTGGGAACCCTGGGTTGTGCAGCACTGGGTGAACCCAAATCACGGCATGTACAAACCCCATCCAGTGAGAGGTTCACAAGCTTTTTAGTTTTCAGAGCTTTTATAGGATGATCCTGGAAGGAAACAACTCTATACAGTATTTCTGCTGTCAAGCAAAACGTAGCATATGCCTATATCTACACAAGTTAATTGTGTGTGGATCATTAACTCCTCAATAGTCTTCTGGACGATTATAGAGAAGAGTCCAATGACTACCACTTAAATTAATCTTCTTGTCTACACACCCTTCTTTCTATTTTAAGAATATTTAACACTTTATTTTACTGCAAGTACTGTTCATTTTCATTTTGTAAGGAGCCATGACTGCTCTGTAAACAAAGATTCTGCAGACTTTAGTTGTTTTTCTTCTTTTTTTTCTTTTCTTTTTTTTTTTTTTTTTTTTTTTTTACCTCTGGATCTTGAAAAAGGTGAGAATGGACATTCACGAGAAACTCTAAAATCCGCCACTTCTAAACCTGATTCGCCTGTATACATTTATTTTCCAGTGTCTTTATTCCATCTTTTAAATTATGATGCCATCTTCTTTTTCTCTCTCTTTCTGTAGTTACCTGTCATAAGCTACAAGTAGCTCTTTATTTAGAATGCACGACAACAGAGGTGGAGGTGGTATTGAAAACAGCCTGGCTCACTGTATAATTATAATTAATTTCTATAGTGTTATCCATGCCATACAACAAATCAAATCAGAATTTACTGAAGGGTTCATCATTTAAATTTCTGTGATGCATACACAAGGACTAATAAAGATTGAAATGATAGAAAATTAGACATATAAGAATAACCAGGACAGTCAAATGAGTACCACAATTGTTAAGCTCTGAATGCTCATTAATTGTACCCATGTCTGTCTCAATATATATTTACACATATTTAATTATCTCCAAGATGAGATTTTCCTCATTTCTTGTCTCAGTCAGCACCTGGATTTGAAGTTCTCTCAACCTAACAGAATGGTCTGAACTCTAGGCTATAATTGTCTTTTACACCGCAAGTGTAGCTGTTCTGTGTTTTCTATACAATAAGAACCGACAAAGGAATGGTTTGCCCTCTTTACAAAAAGCTTCATGAATCACAAGTCTAAATAATCAACAGTCATGGCTTTGAAGTATTCAATTTCTTTTTCAAATTCCTAGCCCACACCACTCGTTGCTCTTCGAGCTAGTGTACAACTAATCTGTGCATAGGTGCACTCATGACTGGTACACATTAGATTATAGGCACAATCATAACTGGTACACGCTGAAATAAAAGTACACTCATTGCTGTGACATGCATTGCATTACCTTCCACGGTGATGATCCACTGAGAAAGTCTGTAACAGAGATTACTAACCATGAACAAAAATGTAACCCTACCTATAATTTTTTCCAGAAACCAATCTTTCTGTGATTTTCAGAAATAATTGGTAGTGACTCAATAGCCTTTAAGATAAGGGCACACAGATAATCCAGACAAAAGCGGTAGGTACCATATTTCAATTAAGAGTTTTATACATCCTCAACAGCCTCTTATCAAACTGTTTATTGACAAAGTCTTTATTGGTTTGGAGTTACATGTACCTTTCTAATTTATATTTTCTTGTCAAATAATGATTTAATAGAGCACTGCATTAGCTCAGCCATTTCAGAAACATATTGATTTTATATCCCTACTAATTTCTTGTAGGTTTGTTACCTCTTCAACATTTTCCTCTTGATACAAATTAAAAATTATTTGACTTCCATTAGCCTTCTAACCCTCCCACCCTGGGCCTTTTTGGGTAAATTTTACAAAGACACTGTGGGAATAGGTTATACACAAATTAAAAATAAAATAAATTTTAAACCAAAACAAATAATAAAAAAAAAACCTTACGGGCTACTTGTGTAGTTAGAACTAATGTGCCAGAAGTTTCGCACTGTTATGCTCATTAATACAGTAGAGATCTATGGTGACTTTTTGCTGGCTAGGCATCTATCATGTAGGAAAAGAAGGTCCTTGAAACAGCTTGACCTCAGATGTTGCTGAGTTCCTACTCTTCAAATCTTTTCATTTTTCTCCTTCAATGTCACTGTTTTTTGTCTTGGGTCCTTGACAATCCTGTTATCCTCATCTCAGCAATCTTACCTTTCTCTGCAACAACACAGGTTGTTTAGGAAGGATAAATATTTTCCTGCAATCCAGACTTAATATTGTACATGTTTTATTTTCTTTTAATTTATTCTAAAGTGGTTTGAAGAAACAGAACTGTTTCTTGAAACTGCGAGGCAGATAAAACTTTCAGGACTTTCCAGTTCCATCAATAAAGACATGAGAAGAAGTAGAGAAAAGCTGATATTGAGAGGGAAGAAAGAAGGGGAAAATATCTTGAAACAGCCAAAACATGTCACATAGATCTATAAGAATAGCCTTCACTTTTATATGTTTCTTTATGCAACACTTTCAAGAGGACCTGAAAGATGAGCTTGATAATATTCACATTAATATATTCACTGTAAATTAATTCCTGGACTGACTTGTAAACTCTAGTATTACATTATGATGAATAATCACAACATGCACTGAACAACAACTATTCTAGATTTAAACTACATATCTGATGTATTTGAGCTGAAAGAGGAAATGATTCAATTAAACATACCCTGCTTCAACCCTGAGGAGAAATGTCTACCCAAGGAAAGAAAGGAGCTATTCTGCATCACTGAACTGGTTAATTCAACTTTCAGTGCATGATTCAGACATCAAAGTAACTCAACGTTTTTGGAAAGTGTCACCCAATACTCTGAAGGAAACATTGACTGACTCCTGGAAGAACTCTTTCAGGAAGTGAGCTGGAATTTGCAGTCAATAAAAACAGTCATCATTAGTCCAGGAGAGTTTTATTATGAGATATTGTGCATTATCTGGAATATTTTAAATAATCCTATTACTGTTGCAATTATCTAACATATTCTTCTACCAAAAAGATGCTAACTTCCTTGAAACTACCGAAGTTAAAGAACGAGTGATGTCAGTAACATCTTCCTGTGAAAGTTTTCAAATCTTCCATTATGAGAAAGCAACAGATTTCAGACTATAATTATTTCCTGAGTGCTTCATAAATAAGGTTTTCCTTTGAGGTGAATTCTTAGTGTCATTGAAGATTTAATTAGTATTACTTAAGACTAATTTGCTTCCAAGCAATACTCCTCATGTCAAAGGCCCTTTTCATGCTATCAAGTATAAATAAGTGTGGTTTTAGTATGCAGATATACATAGCCTTTCCCTCATCCCCAGATGAACAGAATGGCAAGGATGTTATCTTTTTAGTGAACCCCAGCAGATGAATTCAGATTACTTATTCAGTTATTTTGAAAATACTTAAAACGTATTTTGAAAATACTTAAAACACTGATTTAGAAGAAAAGAAAGGAGTGATAGATAGCTCCTCGTTGGAGACATCTGCCTCGTTTGCTGAAGAGATGTGAATAATCAGCATTTATTTTTTGTAACCATAATAATCTGATAAGATCCTGTAGCAAAACATCATTATGAGAAATGCCTTTCCCCATTTCTATCCATTATGGAAATGTCACTGTGCTTATCCTAAGGGAAGATGTAGAGAAAATGTTCCTCCAGCTTCCAGCAGATTTATTCTTTCTTGCTATGCCTGGAAAATAATGCTTTTGACTGCTGTGCTGTCTGTGAATGGACCCACCAGGAGTACATCATCATTGTGCCCAATTCATTCATCCTTTTCCAGTTTGCTTCACTGGATCCCAACGGGTAGCATGGGCAGGCCAGAGGCAGTAAACTCTTTGCAGTACAGCCTCACTGTTTGTGGAATTTCTGGAGGGAGACAGCATTCTGTGGACATGAGAAAAAACTGTTGTAAGGTTTCTCACAGTATCGTTTTATTTTGAGGCAGAAAGAAAATTGGAAACTTCTATACATAAAATTATATTCTCTAACTAGGTCTTGTACTCCAGTGATGAAAGAAGAGGAAAACACTCTGCTTATGACCTGCTTTTGTAGATTTAATTTAGAAATCTTGTCAGCTACTTGCTAACTACTTTGGCTTAAAGTTTACTAGAGAATTACATACATGCACAAGGACAAGGCTGACGCTCCCTAGGGAAACATAGAGCCCATCTCTCTGCTCATACACAAATCTCTGGGCCCCTATGACCCATGGCCTCTCGATCAGTTGCCGAGGCACTGAGAATTCCACTCATGGCCATTTTGCTCTTTTTGGCTACATTAGAGTTAATTTTCTTCATAGTAGCTTCTATGGTGCTTTGTTTTATATTTGTGACCAAAACAGTGTTGATAGCACACCCCAGTTTTTGTTATTGCTGAGCAGTGCTTGCAGAACATGAAGTCTTTTTCTGCTTCTTGCACTGCCCTGCTAGCAAGTAGGCTAGGGGTGGGAAGGGTTACAGCTAGGACCTCAACTGGCCAGAGGGATATTTCATACCACAAGACAATCTCATACTGTAAGAAATAAAAGCTGAAGTAAGAAGGAAGAGGGGTACACTGGGAGTTATGGCATCTGTCTTTCCAAGTAATCATCATGTATGATACAGCCCTGTTTTCCTGGATATGGCTAAACATGCCAATGAGAAGTAATGAATTAATTCCTTACTTTGTTTTGCTTGCACATGAAGATTTTGTTTTACTTATTGAACTATGTTTATCTTAACACAAAAGTTGTTTCACTTTTATGCTTCCTCTTTGTTTCCCCATCCCAGCAAGTCACAGTGAGGGAAAGGCTGTGTGGTGCTTAGATATCTTCCTGCTTAAACTATAACACACATGCACAAAAAAATAGAGAGCTCCATCACCCAGAGAAAAAACAGGAAGGAATACAGTTTAATAAGAAGGCCAGACATATTGTTATGGTCAGGTACCTTCCCACAATCTCCTTAGAAACATCCCATAATAAGTTTTACACAGTCCCTAAGTGGCCTTTTCCCTGAATCCTCCTGTAGTCAATAACCCTTCCAGTCTGCAAGATCATCCTTCAGGGGATATTTTCTTTGATTGACTCCTCCTGGGATTCATGTGTGGGCTGCCTGATAGTACAAATGGTTCGCTGCTCTCCCTAGTGGGCCTGGAAGTGGTCAGATTAGGGTACTGCCGGTTCTCGGAGAAACCCAGATTACTGGGACTTCTCTGTTTGTTCTTATTTCTTGAATTCTGAAGTCTCTAATCCTTAATAGGTCTTTGTATTTATGTCAATTTGCCTTTAATCACATAATTGAACGGTAAGGATAAGACAGGAGAAGGATAATCTTGCAGATGAGTATCTGCTGAGTTAATAATGTTTAAGAAAGAAAAAACTCAGACAATACCCCGGGACCTTCTTTTCTGAAAGTGCACGGGGTATCTGTTTACAGCTTGCTTAGCCATGTGGAGCAGGATTAAAAGCATATATCTACCAGGTAGAACGTTTTCACCATTAGCAATGTTTGTGGACAAGATACTTAAGGAAATAATTTAGTGGTGGTGATGCTGTTGTTTTCTCATCTGAAGAGAAAGATCTGCTAGATACCTATGAAATATATGTTATAAACTATGTTTGTCCTTTCTCTTTAGCTATATAGAACTATTGATGGTTTCTTAGCCAGCGGATTTTCTTCAATGAAAACAAAAACTTAAGTTCTGCCCTAAGCTATAGTCAAATGCCACACAGAGATCAGTTCATTTTCCACATCTTGTATAACAATTAAATAGCAAAATGTTTTTCTTTCACTTTGGGTTAATAGCATGGTTCAGAGGTAAACATGTATCTGCTTTCAAAAGATTGTGGGCTAAAATGTTCTATTATTCATGGAACATTACTTTCTGTATGTCCCAATCGTGTTCTGATTTTGAAAATGCAAACTTACCATTGAATTAACACAGAGAGTACTTTCCTTAAGTGGTAGTTTTTTGTTTAAAGGAAAAAAAAATCCAATTGCAAAAAAAATGAATAATCTATACAAAGTCAATAGAGTTTCATGTAGGTTTACTGGCCTTTTTAATTCAAAACAGAATCAATTTTATATGTTTTATATATATACTTGTACTTTATATTTTATAATATGTTTAAATTGAGATATAGCTCCTCTATATGAAACAAATGCCTCATGAATTAATTAAGATTTACTTTACTTCATGATGTATTCAGTATAGCATAGGCAACTGAACATAATACAGGTTTTGATTGTTGATGTTTGCTTATATTATTTGTTCTTAGATTATTTTTGCAGTACTGGAAGCATCTATGTGAAAATACAGGCCTGAATTCTTAGGTTTGAATTCATACAGGTTGACTCAGTAATATCACTGAATATAGTAGGCGTGTTGTCGCTCTCGGCACATTAATGTAGACATGGGAAGCAATATGCGAAAGATATTCTATCTGCTGTATGAATCAGCCCCTGGAAATGTCTCCTGTTACTACACAGGGAACCTAAAATGGCTATTCTTGCTTATTGAGAAACAACATGTAATAACTGAAAAGAATACTTCATTCTGCTAAAAAATACATTATAAGAGGTTGAATTTCTTTCTTCTGTAAACTTAGAGGTATTTTTCATTTATCTATGATTTTTCCTTAAGAAAAACTCAAGATAAAATTTACTTGAGGAAATTTCTACTTTTGATTAGTTTGTCACCTGTATTTGAAAACAAAACATGCGAATACCTGCTGGATCAAAACACATGAAATCTTAATTTAGAAAAATACTACTCATGCACATGAAACATAGAATCATAGAACAACAGAGACATTTAGGATGGAAAAAACATTCAAGATCATAGAGTCCCACTGCTAACCTAACACTGCCAAGTCCACCACTAAACCACGTCATGAAGTGTCACGTCTTGACAACTGAACTACTTCCATGGGCACCTTCTTCCAATGCTTGACAACCCCTTCTGTGAAGAAATTTTTCATAACGTCCACTCTAAACCTCTCCTGGTGCAACTTGGAGTCATTTCCTCTTGTGTTGTCACTTGTTACTTGTGAAAAAAGACCGACATCCTCCATGCTACAACCTTCTTTCAGGTATCTGTAGAGAACAATAAGATCTCCCCTCAACCTTCTTTTCTCCAGTCTAAACAACATCAGCTCTCTCAGTCATTCCTCATAAAACTTGTGCTCCAGACCATGTATTAGCTTTGTTGCCCTTCTTTGGACATACTCGAGCACCTTCTTTGTAGTGAGGGGCCCAAAACTGAACACAAATTCAATGTGGGGCCTCGGCATCATCAAGTACAGTGGGATGATCACTTCCCTGGTCCTGCTGGTCAAACTATTTCTGATACAATCCAGGATGCTATTTGCCTTCTTGGCCACCTGAGCACACTGCTGGCTCATGTTCAGCCAGGTGTTGACCAACAACCCTCATGTCCTTTTCCACCAGGCAGCTTTCCAGACAATTTTTCACAAGACTGTAACATTGCATGGGGTTGTTGTGACCCAGGTGCAGGATGTGGCACTTGACTTTGTTGCACCTCATACAATTGACCTCGACTTATCCATCCACCCTGTCCAGTTGCCTCTGTAGAACCTTCCTATCCTTAATCAGGTCAATACCCATGCCCAACCTGGTGTCATCCACAAACTTACTAAGACAGCACTCAATCCCCTTGTCCAGATCAGTAATAAAGATGTTAAAGGGAACTGAACCCAGTGCTGAGCCCTGGGGAACACCGCTTGTGACCAACCACTAATTGCATTTAACTCCATTCACCACAACTCTTTGTACTTTGATCTAGTAACTTAACTCTAGATAACTAATTTGGAAAACTTTGGCTTTAGAATTTCACCCTGCAATAATTCCATGATGAAGAGAAGAATAATTCTTCCCCCGCAGTCATGACTTGAAGTCTGTTGAATAGCACATGTGGGAAAGACAGATGTAGACCTCTGAAGTCAAATGGCATATCATGTATATAGGATGATAGTTCCACATGGGACTACTTTTCCTTTTCATGAAGGTTGAATCTTTCCTAAGCACTCCACTGCACATAGAAATGAGCAGGCTCCATTATCTCCAGGCTATTTCCAGGAATAGAAAATAACCCCAACACTTTTCTTTCATTTTAATGACTGTTTGGAGGGTGTGTGGGGGTGTGTGGGGTGGGGAATGTGTCTCTGTGAGTAGTATTTGTATTGTTTTTTACATTTAACACTAGCTGTCCTCGAACTTTATTTTGGTGAAGAGTGGTTCCTCATGCAAAGTGCACACAAAATGGGATAGCAATTGCAGTAAACAAAAAATACAGGAGAAAACCTGTATCTTAATTAATAAACAAAACAAAACCAACCAAACAAAAAAACTTACCAGTTATTCTTCAAAAAAGTAACTGTCTGATTGTTCTGTGATGTTGATAGAAATTTTTAATATCAGTTTGTTCCAAAGGATGAGATACAACACTTAACGAAGTTGGGAAATGTGAGGATTTTTCTTGCTAAAAAAATACCATTCATCTGCCAGAAATATTTGCCACATTACATAGATTATGTTACCTATTGAGCTTAGTGAGTGATGGATTATTACTGCTATCTTTTTAATGAATATGAGAAAACATGGTCTCCATTAGAAGTCTACCCAGAACTTCAGGAGTGATGACATCTATGAGAATTTTACTTTTTCTAAAGAAGAATATTTCCTTGATTCTCTCAGGCTGATGCATCTGTAATGGATGTCTCTGGATCTATGCTGAGCCCCATTAAACCACTTTGCTGGAAAAGGCAGTACATCCATATGAATCAGCCTGTTGATCAGGCCCTGTGTTCTGGCAAAGATCATCAGAACGATGCATAGCCAGTCTTGAAGTCCCATTTAAACACTTCAAATAGACTGTAAGTGAAGGTTAAATGCTTTATAGGTTTCTGATGCCTTTTCACAGAGGGAGTCACACCCCAAGTGAATGTACAGGTTGCCTACATATTTTATACAGTGTCAGGAATTCATAAGCTGGCTTTGTTCTGCGGATTTCTGTATCTTTTTTACACCGCAGACTTCTCATAGGATCATAGGAATTGTTTTGTGTCTCTAATACTCATGGTCTACAAATATTATAACACACGAGTTTTTTGGTTTTTTTTTAAACAGCAGTTACCAAGTTATCATTGTCAGAGAGTCAAAGGATTAGGATTTTTTTCATTGTATCAAACCCTTACTAGTCCAATACAAATAATAAGACAGAGTTATTTCTGGGCATTTTTTCCCCCTAGAAATTAAGAAAAGGTGCATTATCTTAATATCACTTCCCTTTTATCTCTCTCTGCCTTCACTTATGCTAGTTATTTCATTGGAACTTCAATTTTTATTTAGTTCGAATAGAGAGATCACAGAATCACACAGAATCACAGGATAATTCACAGTGGAAGGCACTTCTTGAGATCATCTATTCCAAACCCCTGCTTGAGTAGAGTCAGCTATAGAATGTTGCCCAGGATCATGTCAAGTTGTGGTTTTAATATCTCCAACCATGGAGATTCCACGACTTGTCTGGGCAACTTGTTCCAGTGTTTGAACACACTCATAGTAAGGGTTTTCTTCTGTTCAAGTGGAATTTAATGTGTTTCAGTTTTTGCATGTTGCCTTTTATCATGTCAGTGGGCACCACTGAAAAGTCTGTCTCCCTTGTCTTCATTACATTCATTAAGGTGTTTATACACATCAATGACACCTCCCCTGAGCCTTCTCTTACCCAGGCCGAACATTCCCAGCTCTCTCAGCCTCTCATCATATGATAGATGCTCCGGTTCTTTAATCATCTTTGTGGCCTAGGGCTGGACTCAGTCCAGTAAGGCCATATTTCTCTTGTATTGGTGAGCCAAGAAGTCAGCCCAGTACTCCAGATGCAGCCTCACAAACGTTAAATAGACCACATGATACAGGATTTATTTTGCAAAGGTGATAGGAAATATTGAAAAACTTAGAAATGCATGGAGTATTTTAGATCTGTTTGTTAATGCTTATTTCTATGGCTATATGTCAAATAGTTTTAGTGGTCAGATGTAGTTTTTGTAAGCTTTTAATTATCTAAGTGGGTTTTTTTTGTGAAATACTAGTTTTGATAACTTTGATCCTGAAATCTCTGATCCTTTCATTCTATGTACTTAGCATATGTTCTATTAGAGGAAACAGATAACAGCCTGAACTCACTTTCATCTGTTTGTGTCCTACTTTGAGTAACAGTTATATCTGTGTCAGATTTATTCCATTTAATGAGACAATTTTCATTGGGATATTACCTAAAAGTTTAGATTCTGACAGAGTGCTGATACACAAGCCAATATAGATCCACAGACTATAATAAAAGAAAACATTATGGCATTATTTTTTTAGATATTAAAGTTTCTGAAATATAGATAAAATATACCTATATTTTTTATTTCTTACAACTCCTACAATTTTTGTTCCTGGTAGAATTTGTTAGGGTTTGTTGTTGTTTGTTTGTTTGTTTTATTGTTGTTGGATTGTTTTTGATTTTTGTTTGGTTTGTTTTTTTTTCAGTCAACAGCCATCGTACATCACCAGATTTTACAAAAACTAATTTTTACTTTTAATGATATAGATAAGTTTACCTTGATTAATGAGATCTTCTATGTAAGGATTCTGAGACATATTGTTTGTCAAGATACCTTTGACAAAATTAGAAAATTAGAATAAATCATTGCATTTTGATGACCCCAAATCTTCATGATTAGCAACTTATTTATTCAGAAGATATATTAATTTATGTGAACTACAAATAAATATATCTGTTTCAATTTTAATCACGATCATATCAATAAATAAGCGTGGGACTCATGGCTTGTCTTAATGAATCTACACTTATCTCTTAATGTACTTACTTAGTAAGTCACCCCCACTGTGAATTTAAACAGTAATTATTTTGAAGGGACCCACACAAATGCCACAAATTTTCTAGTGGTAGAAGAAAACTTAGCTCATGCTTGAAAATCATTATTAAAAAGACACTTTCACTTCAAAGGCCAAAGCAGTGATAAGCAGAGAAGTGGAATACATTGAGTCCATTTTTTGATAGGAAGGAAGAGAGAAAGGGTTTATTTCTTAAAGTGAATAGGAGTACATAGTTGTTTAATTGTTTGCAATATTGGCTCTCAAAAAACATTAATGGAATACTTGATGGAAATGCTAGTAGGCTCAAATGAACACAAGTATAGGAGTATGAAAGGTGACATCTTTCATTTTCAGTTAATAACGTTTTCAGCTACAGATAAATCTTTTATTCACTACTGGTGAGACCATGATTGGAAATACGTATAATGCCTTGTCAGACATACTTCAAGTACGAAGTGATACAACAGGATAGAGTCTAGAGAAGCAAATAAAAAACGATAAGCAGTCTCTAGAATTTATTCGAGAGGAAAAGATAACTGTCAAATTTATTCTCTCACTGTCCCTTTTTTCCTTGTGGTTTTTTTTTTGTTTGTTTCTTTGTTTGTTTGTTTTGTTTTTATTAATAACCATTTTCAAACATAAAAAGCAAAGGTGAAGGTATTCTCTATGTGAATGACAGAACATAATGACATACAGAACTATGGAAGACTCCACTTAGAGTTTAAATACAGCTTCCGAATAGTAAGAACAGTCAAGCACTAGTATGAATGGCTTGAGTAGGCTATAAAATCTCTTTTGCTGTTTTTGTTTGTTTGTTTGTTTATTTGTTTGTGTTTTGTTGTTTGTTTTTTTGTTGTTGTTTTTGTTTGTTTGTTTTTGTTGTTTTTGTTTTTTTAAATAAGCAAGCTTAATATCAGTAATGTTTAGGGTATCTTGGATCTTACAGTTAATATATCAGGAATAAGGACTGAGTCAATTTTCAAGGTTTTGTTGTTCTATTTTCTGACATGCTGTTTGCTAATCTACTGGTGATGATGCTAGTGTTTTCTATTAAAGTATTATCTGTTGATCATAGAATCATAGTGTAATAGAATAATGGAATCATATAATGATTTGTGTTGAAAAGGACCTGTAAGATCACTTGGTTCCAAACCCCCTGCCATTATTAGGGACATATTTCACTAGATCGGGTTGCTCAAAGTCACATCCAATCTGACTTTGCACACTTGATGGGGCGTCTACAACTTTTCTGGGCAACTTATTTGAGTGTTTTGCCACCCTCACCATAAAAAAAAATAAATAATAATAATAAAAAAAAACTTATGTCCAATCTGAACCAACTTTCTTTCATTTTAAAACTGTTACCCCTTTTCTTGTCACTGCAGGCCTTGGTAAAACATCTTTCTCCATCCTTCTCACAAGCCCACTTTAAGTATCAAAAAGCTGCAGTAAGGTCTTCCCAGAACCTTCTCTTCTCCAGCCTGAATAACACCAACACTCGTCCTTTCTTCAAATCAAACACAAGCCCAGACAGCCAAGTCCCCTTGTCCTCTTGGGCTGGCAGAAGCAGAAGGTCACAAGTGCAGGACACACACCACACTCTCCAGGTTCACAAGCACATTTAAAGATCCCTTGAGCATCAGTGCGGACCCTCCATCTGCTTGCCACCCCTGCCTGGTTCCCAGCCAGCCAGTGTACTGACTCACCCCATTTTATACATGAACTTTTATACCTCTTTCTGCCTATACTCCACTTTGTTTCTCCCCAGTCACCTTCCCCTAAACACTGGGTGCCCTTATCTGCTTCTGGCTGAGACCCCTGCTCACTCCAGTTGCTGACACCACAGGCCAGGGACACCTGCATTTCCTAGTCTGACTCCTGCGTCTGGGACCAAATCCACTAACTGGTCACACCAGCAGCTAGCACTGGTTCCTTGCAGCACTGACACACATGGAACAGAGTGATATTACACAAAGGGAGAGTCAAGAAAAGATAGAAGACAGGCCAGACTGCTGTCACCAGGCAGAGGGCTCAGACGGACAAGTATACTACCTGATCGTGTTTTACACGAGACTGGCCCCTTTTATACCCTTTTCTGTCTTTCTCTCACTTTGTTCTCTGCAAACCCTGCTCCCCTGCACATTGTCTCATCAGTCAGCACAGCCCCAGTCACCCCTCCAGTACCCTGGATCCTCTTTATTAGTTACAAAGTCCCAGTTGGCCTACAGTTTCTTGATATTCCATCATTGATTATGATTGACAAGGTTAGTTTTTGTGTTTGTCTCCACCCTGCTTGTCTGTCAGTTTTGTGTCTGCATGTTTTCTTTGCTCCTCCTCCCTTTTCCATAGTATTGCATTTGACAAAGTCCTCTATAATTTAATCTTACTGAAGTAATCATTCCCCCATTCCATTTACACTTTTATTAGTGTGAATGAGCAGGTTTGGTTCTTGTTAGTGTTTGTTACTGCTTCCCTTATTCTTGGTCAGTCAGGCTTGTGCAGCTGTATATTCTCATTTATGGCTTCCTCCTTTCCTCTTTTTTTTGCATTTAAGCCGCGTTTGAACACGTGTATCCTGAAAAAAACATATGCTTTCTCCTACTACATGCTCTTCCAAGTATCACAGTAACTGAACTATTATTAACTTCATAATGTGTCAGCTACACTTTGTTTAAATTAACGAAAAATTCTCGACTTCATATATGAGGTGTGTTCCACTTGTCCATAACAAGATTTTGAGTGTAATGGTTTTAGCATGCAAGGGACACATGGATGCATCCCAATTGTACCTTCTTTCCTTTCTCTGTCCCTTGCTACTAAAGTTAATTGCATTTAAAGATATGTTAGAAATATTTTCGTTTTTTTCTTGCCTTACTGAAGATTTCTCCACATATAATCTCTACTGAGCTTAATGTAACTACCTGACTGTTTATTACATCAAATGTAAATGATACAGAAAAATGAAGTCTATGAATTAAAATTCCTCTGGAAAAGGATTCTTTTCTCTACTAGACAACGTTCAGATTCATAGCTTTTAAAAAAATTGCCAAACCAGCTTTCATACTCATGGGATAGAAGAAAAACCATAAAGTTAGAGCCTGTTTTTTTAACAACATTTTTGAAAGCTTTGGTAAGAATGTTTTAAAATATAACTTCATTTTTAAACAGATATTCTACACTGACTTTCATTATAATCATTCTATTTTCAGGCTGTCTGCTGTTGTTATAAGGAAGAAAAAGAGAATAATTTTTGGAAATATTAAGGTTAGACTTTTTCCATAAAAGGTAAAACTTCCTTTTTTTTTTTTTTTGTTTTTTCTTTTGATAAGATGAAGCTGTCAGTATCTTGTTTAATGAAGAGTTGAATAACTTAATGTAGTGAACAAGGGATGTCAGGACAATGCATGCAAGGAAGAAAGCCATGGTATCATCATGAAGTCATTTGTTGGTGGCCGTTTGGACATCTGGATGTAAACCCATCCAGTCACAGAGACCATTTTGTCACACCACTCTACAACACACATAGAAACTGAGGGCTCCAGGTGTCTTTTCATTTAGAATGTCTCTGTATTACATTAGAGTATATTATGAAAATAGTGCTGTAAAAGAATACAGCAGATATGTTTTCTTGACAGTTAGAGAAATTTCTTAAGGACATTACACATAGATGAATGGAATTTGTGTCTTAAGCAATATGCAGTTTACATACTTTCCATTGTACTTTTCCATCAAAAAAATTATCATTTCCGTATCAATAAATTATTTCATTAATTTTGAAGTTATCTTATTTTGTTGTTTAGAAGTTTATGGCAAACAGATTTTTAAATTAGAGTACCTCCAAAAATGAAAAACTGATTTTACAATTTTTATTATGTTTTAGACTAGCTTTACTGTTGAAGAGAAATCAGAAGAAGAAAAAAGAGTGAATTCTTACAAACTGAAGACCTTGTGTCCTATACAGTGGATAATAGCTTTTCCATCCTCTCCATCATTAAGTGTGAATAGATTATCCAAGTCACGGTACAGTTGCATGGAAACTGCTTCTTATTAATATAATCAAACACCTTTGTATGAAGAGTGATGATGCCATAGTATACAATCAGAATTTGCAAAATGTAACTGTCAATGGTGTATATATAAGCTTCTTTTCAAAGGAACTGGTGTCTAAAATTTGATTCTGAACTTCTGCTTCTTGGAGGAATGGAAGTGAAGTGAATGTGTATTGTAAAACAGTATCAAAGAAATGTTGATTAGGAAAGCAGATAGTCTGCAGATCTGCACAATATAGATCAGGAAAACCAAATACAAGCCTGTAAAATCTTTAGTTCTGTAAGATCAAAGCTCAGAAGTATCCAGTTTTCTACACCTTCCCTCCATTCTTAATCTATCTCTTTCCTGTACATTCTGTTCAGCCTTGATTTAAGAAAAATAATTACAAAAAAAAAGAAATAAAATAAAATAAAATATAAATCTGCCTTCTTCCATTCTTCATTCTTGCATTACTGAGAAAGTTTGATTTAAATACATTCAGAGATAAGTGCTGTTTCCACTACACTATGTATAGGGTTGTTATTTGTTTTGAATTCATGTTAGAGAGCGGAGGTGACTATGAGATGTTTCATCATCTGTCCTTAACTTCTTAACTTTCTTGTTTGTCAAATCTATTCTTTGTTGAACTTTTTTTTTTTTTTTTTTTTTTTTTTTTACCCACACAGAGAGGAAGAAAGATAGCGGCTTATTGTCCTTCCAGGCTACTATAAGTGCTATTGTTTAAAGCTTGTAAGTGACTGAAAGTTAATTTTTATGCAATACATTGAAAAAATAAGCTGGTATAAATTTTTTTCTCCCTTTCTTTTTTTTTTTTTTTTAAACTTTGAACTTCTCAAAATATTATTGCTTCTCTGACATAAGAACAGCTGAAACTCCAAAACATTTTTTTTTCAGTGAATTAAAATATTCCTTTTACTAATTTGGGTAAGATGATTTGTAAGAAGTTCTTCCAAATTAGCTCATACTTACCTTCTTTTTTAGGAGGGAGAATTCCTTGCTCATTTATGAAATCTCTACCTACAACATAGTTTGGCTAATTATATTCAGAGAAAAATCACAAATTATTCTCAGTTCAGCAATATTAAACAGCATTATATGTTCCCAGTGAAAAAGCCTGATATGCCTAAAATGCTCCTGACCACTAGAACTGCATTCGTAATTCTGTGTTTCACTAAAGTCTCATGAGAAGTACACAGAGAAGAGAAAAACACTGTATGTTTTTGTCTGTGTAGTTGCTTTTAGTAGACTGTGAACAAATGCTGGAATCTTCATGGGTAATAATCCAAAAGCATCTGTTAAATGGTCATTATCAGGCTACTTGGCAAATAATATGAGAATGCCTTAGAAAAAAAAGTGAATGAAATAGAGTACATAATGCTGTTACCATAGAGATTTATGAGGCATACAGTCCTTGGAAATTGCTTCAAGTTCTTGCAACAGGGCAAAAAATATACATACAAAGAAAACCAAGGGCAATCAGAGTTATGGAATTACTTTCATTAATAATGAAGATATTAATAAATAAATACATCAGCTTGGAAAACAGAAGGGAGCAGAAAATGTGCTAGCAGTCTAAACTCACGGATGGGTAGAAAAGGCAAATAAGAAATAATTATTCATTATATCACATGATGTTAAAAAAACCAAAAAAAACATTCCTACTAAATAAGAAAGTGGCAAGATTAAAAACAACTTTTTAATATATAATGTGATTAATTTATGAAATACTGTAACTGTAAAAGTATGAGTGGGTTCAAAACTAGAGTACAAATTCAGAATGGATATCTTTATGCTATTAAATAGAACAGTTCAGCAAGGTTTTAATGACTAGAAGCTTGGAGGATGTTCCAAAGAGAAACTTGTTCATCTTTTTTCTTACAATTTTGTTGTAAGAATCTGTGGATCACTGTTAAGAACAGCATGCTGGTATACATGAAGTATTTTTTTTTCCCTAATATGGTTGTTCTTGTGTTATGAATGTCTGTGCAACCCTATACTGAAGCCTGTTATGTACAAAGCTTATGCTATTCTACAAAAATTTGATTTACTCTATGAATAATAGTATCACTAAAACCTCCTTTTAATAATTTCTCCATAATCGCTTACCCAGAAACTGCAATATATATCAAATCTCAGTATACATTTGTGGTAATGTTTAACTAATGTGCATAGTTGACTTCAACCCACAGTACTTATAAAATATTTGGGGCCTTACTGAAGTATTTTTGTTAGGAGAAGAGAAAAACTGTATGAGTCAAATATTTGATTGTTCAGTAACGTTAAGTATAATAGTAACAACAATATTGCTTTCCTGATTACATTGTAATCAAACACAGTCAGTTGCCTTGTAGATTATTTCCAGGCTTAGCTTCTCCAGCAAGTGTTAAAAAAAAAAAAAAAAGTTCTCATCTTAGTGCTCCCACCCAGTGTGTGCTACAAGAGCTTCCCTATTGACTGCCTGAGTTCTCTTCCAGGATTTATAGCTGCAGTCAAAACAATACTTCAACACATTTGGATTTAATGACCTGTTCTTTCCAAACTGTAGCATCTGCTCTACCAAAATCTTCCTGAGTTAACACTTGCTTTGGTCTTCTGCATATTCAGTGTTTTAGAACATGGCTTCTGTAATTACATTTACACAGAAAATTGATCTGCTCCAGACCACTTACTAACCTCAAACTAAAAGGTGTACCATGGCTTGTGTATAGATCGATTTTGGCCAGCCTCCCCA
The DNA here is from genome assembly GCF_037038585.1 of Patagioenas fasciata. Classification (NCBI taxonomy): domain Eukaryota; kingdom Metazoa; phylum Chordata; class Aves; order Columbiformes; family Columbidae; genus Patagioenas; species Patagioenas fasciata. Next base: position 52,083,085 of record NC_092520.1, read on the forward strand.
AAAGCTGCTACACCACATGACACTTGCTTCTTTGTTTCCTTTGTGTTTTGTGTGTTATCTTTGGAATCATAAGACACGATTATTTTGACAGTGTAGTGCAACATAGTGTCATGTTGCCAAATGGCAACAATGCACCACAAAGATTCTCGCTCACAGACTCTCCCCTCACAGTGGGATGGAGGAGAGAATAAAAAAGAAAAAAAACTCTCATCAGTTGAGATAAAGACAGTTTAATAGGATAGCAAAAGAAGAAAATTAAGATAACAATAATAATAATAGTAATAATAATACAGAACAAGTGATGCAAAATTCAATTGTTCGTCACCCACTGACTGATGCTCAGACCATCCTCAAGCAGCAATCACTCCTGGCCAGCATCCACCCAGTTTATATACTGGTATGGAATATCCCTGTGGCAAGATTGGGTCAGCTGTCCTAGTCGTGTCCCCTCGCAGCTTCTTTTGCACTCCCCACTTTCTCATTCACAGGACAGTATGAGAAGCTGAAAAGTCCTTGGTTGCTTTGCAACAAATAAAACATCACTGTAATATCAATGTTATTCTAAAAGAAAAAGACAGCAACATACCAGCTACAAGAAAGAAAATTAACTCTATCCCAGCTGAAACCAGGACATGTAGTTAGTTTCTTTTTAGTTCAGAGTAATTTACGTTATGGGAACTTTTGGAGCTGAATATATCATCATCATCACAGAATCATAGAACGTACTGAGTAGTAAAGGACCCAGAAGGATCATTGAGTCCAACCTCTGTCCCTGCACAGGACAACCCAACAGTTCACACCATGTGTCTGAGGGTGTTGTCCAGTCTCTTCTTGAACGCTATCAGGCTTGAGGCCATGACACTTCCCTGGGAAGCCTGTTCCAGTGCTCCACCACCCTTTGGGTGCAGAATCTTTTCCTAATATCCAACCTAAGCCTCCTCTGGCACATCTTCCTGCCATTCTCTCAGGTTCTGTCATAGGTCACTAAAGAGAAGAGTTTGGTGCCTACCCTTCCTCCGCCCTTGTGAGGAAGCTGTAAACTGTTATGAGGTCTCCTCTCAGTTTCCTGTTTTCCAGCCTGAACAAACCAAGTGACTTCAGCTGCTCCTCCATATGACTTCCTCTCCAAACCCTTCACCAACTTTGTAACCCTCTTCTGGACACTTTCTAGTAGTGATGCCCAGAACTGCACACAGTACTCCAGGTGAGCCCGCACCAGTGCAGAGCAAAGCGGGACTATCGCCTCCCTCGCCCGACTGGCAATGCTGTGCTTGATGCACCGTAGGACACTCTTGGCTGCCAGGGCACACTGTTGGCTCATGTTCAACTTGCCGTCGACCAGAACCCCCAGATCCCTCCCTGCAGAGCTGCTTTCCAGCATTTCATCCCCCAGTCTGTATGTACAGCCAGGGTTGCCATGTCCCAGGTGCAAAATCTGGTGCTTGTTCTGCTTGAACTTTATGTGGTTGGTGATTATCCAGTTCTTTAATGTGTCTTGATCCCTCTGCAGGACCTCTCTACCCTCCAGAGTGTCTACAGCTCCCCCCAATTTTATGTCATCAGCAAAGTTACTAAGCAAATATCTCTGCTTTTGTTATGAAATAAAAGTTTGTGGGGATGGAAGTGTTCAGAAGATTGAAAAATGGAATTAATTTTTAATTTTGGAGCCAAACTTTACCACATTCATTTATTAGCCATACATGTTGTGCTAAGGATCAATTTATACACAACACTATATATATACACTATATATACACAACTCCTCTACAGCCTTTTCTTAGGTTTGCTGTGAGTACACAATGCCATGAAGATTCATGGTGTGTCATTAGTGCTGATGACTGCAGTCCTCGGTGTTTCCTCTTCAAGTCCTTGGTGTTTCCTCCTCACCTGGAGGTGATCAGGTCTGAGACGTCACGAATGACACAAACTGAGACTGTAGTCAGTTGGTCGCCAGTCTTCTTTATCTTCCAATTTTCTTTATTTATGCCTGATAATATTGCCTCCAACCCCCAAACAGGGTATTGTCTGCTCCTTACACTGATAATTTTGTCCAATGTTGAGCACACACAGTAGAAGTAGGGAAAGAAAATTATTTAACATTTGCCCTGAAAGAAACTGATGATTTTCAAGTAACATAATTAGTGTTTGTTGCATAAGTACAAATATAATTTTAGCATTGTTCCAAAACATATTTTTTTATGCCATTAGTTTTCATTTTATTGTTCTTATTTTTTCTATGTAATACATGATTACTATTGTATAGTATTAAATCTAGCACTGGAATCAAACTCAGTGAACTTGAATTAGCTGTTCTTCTAATTTTTTTTTTTTTTTTTTTAAATATCTCATTGCTTCTAGAAAAATCCATTTGAAAATTAGGGTAATGACACACAGAAATTAAACTCTAATTAGAGGAAACCGTGGAAATTCTATGTTTGTTGTTCCAGTGACAAGCACTGGCAAACATTTATCTTCTTTGTGATGTATATAATAGAAGTGGGAGGAACGCAAAGACAGATCGAGTTAATAGTAAGGATATGTGCATTAAGTAGTATTAATGAGAGAAACAGCTACTTTTTGAGAGTACATTCTGGGATATATATGAAGTGCTTTTCTAAAGTGCCTTAATTTAATACTGCACTCATACATGTGGAAAAGTATGTCAAATTCCATTATGAACTCATGAAAGCTAGAAAACTAACATGCAATTTGACTTGTTGAATATAGGTTAACTTGTTTTAAGAATTATTTGATTACCAAGCATTATCTCTCCTAGAAATACTGTCAAATTGATAGTTAAGAAAAAATCTGTGTCCACTACTTCATGTGATATTTTACTAAGCTAAAAAATAGTTCAATTTATGAGCTAAGAAAATAGATGGCACTACATTTATCTACTCCTTACATGAAATGAAGCCGATCATCCAATTAAAAGTAGGTAAATGAAAAATTCTGCAATGGGTAGAAGAGAAAGAAAAATAAAATGACCTCTCTGTAGTATATCTATATAGTTTCTCTCTTGAATAGTGTCACGAAGGTACCCTGAGGTTAGTTTAAGGGGCAACAGGATCCAAACCAACTTTTGTTAAACCGGTAAGAAACTGGGTTTTAGCACTCCAAAAGTGACTTAAATACAGGTTTGGATATCAGTTGAGGAAAACTATTAAGGGGCAGCAACTAATACAACAGACGGTCCACAGAGTGCATGCACATGGCTTCACCAAAACAATACCGGAGCTATCTCTGAATCCGAGAGGAGTACACACTTGCCTGAACACGATGCGGGATTATTTTTAAAGAGATACACGTACTCGTAGTGAGTACGGAAAGTTAGTACACTCGCAATTCTGCGAGAGTAAATTTATAATACACTCGCAATCCTGCGAGGGTTAATACACGTGCAAATGTGCACGGAATATTACACGTGCTTATGCGGAAGCATAGGAGGAAAATAAACTCGCGACTATGCAAGGAAATAATTTATACCCGTGCTCGTATTGAGCATGGAAAGTACATGTGCTTGTATTAAGCACAGAAAGTACGCGTGCAAATGTGCACGGAAAGTTACACGTGCTTATGTGGAAGCACGTGAGGAAAATACACCCGCGATTATGCGAGGATTAATTTTACACATGCTCATATTGAGCACGGAAAGTTACACGTGCATATGTGCACAGAAAGGATAAATACACTCGCAATCCTGTGAGAAGTTTTGCTCACACCCGTGGCGGCAAGACAAAGCATCTCCTGGGGAGAGGGGCTCTCAGCAGCAGCATCTTGCTCATGCTCTGAGAGACCCACAACAATGGGCGGAGTCTTGACGAGAGTCCCGTTTTTAATAGGCTGATCAAATCTGACTGTAGGCATTCCAGAAGCTTCTCTGCACCCCCACCCTGGCTGTGGGGTGCCCCTGAAGCCACCAAACATCCCCCACACTGGCTGCAGACGCCCAGCAGCTCACTGGCACCTCGGCACTCCCTTCTCCTAATGGCCCTGGCCAGGGTGCTCTGAGGCCAAACAAAAGAAGCTGTTAACCTCAAACAGCAGAGAGAGAGGGAGATGTGCCTACTCCTTCCATACTGAAGAAGGGAGGGGGAGAGAGGGGGGTTTGCATCCTGCCACAGATAGTAAAAATTTGTGGCATTGTTTGGCTTGGGCTGCATTTTGTTTTGTTTTATTTTGTTTTGTTTTGTTTTGGTTTGGTTTGGTTTGGTTTGGTTTGGTTTGATTTTTAACCCCAAATCTGGGCACTCATCATGAACTTCTAACTCAATCTTTGAGTGCTCAAATATCACGTGTTGGGTTTGTTTGTTTGTTTGTATATATATTTCCAGTCGAAGACTTTCAGAGTCTTTTTAATTAATTTTAAAAGGATTTGTCATTATCTGTCAATTCTTGAAAATGTAGTAAATTTTAGTCAATTCCTAGGCATAGTTTAAATGATATGTGCATACACTGAACTATGCAGTATATTGTACAGAATTATATGGTAGATCAGTGAAGTTTTATGAATTTACAAACCGGTTGAGAGTAATCTGTTAGGCTTTCAGTTGAAGGCTCAAGAAAGCTCCTTCTAAACTGGCTGAGGTGCTGTGCTGTACAGCCTTAATGTATAATTGATGTAAAATGTTTAGGAACAAATGTTTAATATCATATTGTTATCATTTGTTTGCATTTAGTGACCAAACTCTCATAGTTTTCACTCAAATACATACCAAAGATTAGTTTTCAATTCATTAAAACATCGAATTCTCATAGTATCCACTAAAACATCCATCAGAAGTTGGTTTTAAATGTATTATTTTAAAAAATAAATACTTGTAATGCAATTTACTATTCCACTTCTGTGACTAACTGTGAACTCTGTCACACACCTGAACATGAACTTCTCAGGTTAGGTTACCATTTACAGGTAACTGAAGTACCTCCACAGGGAGATTACATTTATAATGTGAAGTATTTAGACATACATATGTATTAGTAAAACAAACAAGAAATATTTCCAGGTGTGGATACTCAGTAATTTCTACCATTAAATAATTAGGACATTTCCTGACATGTTTGTCTTCAGCTGGTTAGAATTTCCACAAAAAGTTACTGCAGAGTTTTAACTTTAGCATGATCCAATAACTATTCCCAACAAGCAAATGCAATCACAGTTTTTCATTTTATGGACTTTTGAGCTGCTAGTGCCAGAGACCAGTGGTGTACCCTTTTATTTTAGTAATACAGGTGCATTCTCAGAGAGCCAAGGCATCTTATTTGATCTTAATGTCTTAAAATATTTCTGTAAATGTCCTGCACCTTGAACTATTGCTCTTACATTAATTAATCAGCAATTTAAAGTAGATACAGTATCTAAACCTAAAGAAAAATAAAGATTTGGTCAACCTGAAATTTGCTTAAAAAATTGCAGTTGTCAACTTCTGGATGAACTAAGACTAAATAGAGAATATCTGTAAAGGCTTTAAACCAACTCATACTTGACTAGCCCTAGTTAAAACAGACTTTAAATACAATAGAACTCGTGGTTAAATATTAAATTAATTCATAGATGGTTAAGACTTAACTTAGGTGAGACTTAAACAGTTAATTTGAAAACTGTGACTCATGATTGCCATCTTTTTTCAGTTGCTGCCTAACCTTTGAGCTGTTACCAAGTTGTTGCACCAAAGTTACAGAATAAATTAGATTCCCACAGGTTTCTTACATTCAAATCCTCTCACAGGCAAAAGGAGGATACCTTATTTGACAACCCAAGAATTTGTATTATTTTAGTTTGAGTCTAAATAGTCTAACAAATAATTATTTAAATCTAGTTACATGGGTGCAAATATATTTCAAACTATATACAGTTAAAACAATATATATGGAATCTTTCAGGTATCCTTTCCTTTCTTCAATATCATCCTAGTACGGTGCTCACCGATAACGCATTTCACTCCCAGGTCACAGACAGTTCTTTCTACATAGAATAATTGCTTGTTATTACTATCTGTTAGTTACAAAATGTATGTAATGGACATTATGCCACAGAATTGTAAAAAGTTAAACAAAAGCTGAAACAAAGCAGGTAGCTGTTCAAGAAACAAACTGTTCTGCTGAGAATCAAAGTGGTTTATTGATTTATTAAGGATGCAATCAGCTGGTAATCAGTGAACCATATACTCAGGATCAATGTAAACAATAAAACAGATGAACCGCAATCCTAGACATTTACCAACTGCTAATAAATTCCTGTACAGTTCTGAAGACTCCTCTGTAACTAATGCTCCAGCCATGAAGGTTACCATCAGTCCTTCCCCAGCTGTGGGGATGCTCGCCCCTCCTACAGGAGATGCAGCTGCCTCAATTTTGTCTGCCCTTCTGCTGCTCCCAAAATCCCACCTGCCACCAAGGAGGCACCCCAAGAGGTGTCCCTGCGCTCCAGAGTGCGGTTCCTGTGTGTTGCCTCTGCTCTGCCAGCCCAGTGCTCAGTGCTGTTTGCTCCCAATGTCACACATGCGGTTCTCCCTGTATTTCTTTCTAGGATGACTCCTTTGTAATTCCTGTGTCATCGTTTAATCCTGCTGATGGCCATCTTCTATTTTAACATTATCAGTTTTGGGCAAGTGCCACACCAGAGACTTCTGTGTATTTCACACACACACAATTTACACTCACTTTTGTATCTCAATAAATGTTTTATCCAGTTCATGTGCCAAATGAAACCTGAGTGGGCACTTGCCAAGCTAATAGTCACCTGGTCAATAGATAAACTGCTAAAACTAGCTAAAACTAGCTACTAGCTAAAACCATTCTCCAGATAAGACGAGTTCAGACAAAATGATAAGTCCTACTGTTTGTTTTATGAGTTTAGCAAATAGCCTGTAACCTTTCATAGGCAATGATAGCACTATGTTTACAGAACTGTATGTTAAAAGAAATAATTTACAAAGAATGCAATGCAGTGTCCTGGAATGGGGAAAAAAAGTCTTCTCTAGACTGTTTCAAAACCGTGAGAATAGGACTCGTCTACCTCCTTTGCTTCCTGTGAAAACACAAAGAAACTACGGTGTTTAGAAAGTAAGGCAGATAACTTTGCCAACTTAAAAATATTTCTATTTACAGTCAGTCTTAAATATTCTCCCCTTTATTTTTTTTTATTATTTTTAAATTTTTCTCTATTTCCATCCACAGAAATAAGGAAATACAACAAACAGAAGAAGCTCATGAAGCACAATACCTATTTAGTTAACTTGTCCCAAACACGTAAGGTCTCAGAACAACAACAATTAGTTTTATTTTATCGAAATTTTAAGACAAAGCTGTTTTCAGTGTAGTGCATACACATTTCCATGTAAAGGTATCAGAATTAAACCTTTCAACTGACAGTTTCCTAAGACCTATTTCCTCCATAAAAATTCGAGCACAGTACAACCAAAAGATTCTCTGTAACCTTTTTCTTCTTTCCCAGATGTTACCCACTGCAACTAATTCCACGTTTTAATGCCAAGTGAGCAGAGGTGACTGATGAGATCCAGTCAGGCTTTTGTGCCCAGTGCTTCTGGCTTCTCATCATCTCAAATGAGCACTGGAGGGGAGCTCAGAAGGCAAATGTAGACTTCAAAGACAAAGCTACATACCTCACTCCCCTCCACTAAATAAATTAGGTCCATTTTTAGACAAGATAGCTAGCACTATACCAAGCTGGATTCTCATTTATGTTTGATAGTCCCTATATCCTGCATTTGTGGCAAGCTGTCTAACTTTGTGCTTTAAAGTTTGCATTGGGCCTTTCTTTTCTACATATAATCCAAAACATGTTTTGTATTCTTTTGCACCTTAGTTACCTAAGCATAGGTTCCTAGTGTTTCCTGGGCTTCCCCAAGGATGTAATCTGGTTTCCCACAGCCTGGTTGAAAGGGCACAGGTTCTCCCACAGGCCCAAGATTGCATTCATCAGCTCTTGGGCTGTATCAGATAGCACTTGAAAACAGTGTTCAGACACTTCAATCTAACTGCTGCATTCCCGTTTTTTCACTTTAATGTAATATTCCCGTGATTACAGTATTCGCTCGGGAAGCAAGGGATGCTCACTCTTCTTTCTTAGGAAATTATATAGTCTTTCTTGCTTAGATAGGGCTGTCATTAAATAAGGATGTCTTATACAGCTACCATCTCAGGTTCTGACCTTTAATTCTCAACTACTTGAATTAGGTTTAGTTTTACTTTATTTATTTCTTTATTTTTACTAGCATCAGATCAATAGTACAGTGCTCCTACTTTGAAGTAACTGTTCAGAGATTGGTTTAAAGTGTCTTTCACTGCAGTCTTAGTAACACTTGCTGTATCAGTGCCTCTCTCTGATCTCATATATTTCCCACAGTTCTTTGCAGAACTTATCTGAAGCTGCACCCTCTGAGTTCAGTGCTTCAGAAAAAAAAAAAAAAGAAAAAAGAAACAAGAAAAAAAGCAATGCGTGGGTGTGTGCGTGTTTAAATATCAGCTTTCAAGAAAAGCGTTCAAAGTCATGCAAAGAGTCTAAGGGGCTACAGATACCACTGAGTCAGAAATAGTAAAGCTATACTGTGCAATTTCATTCCTACCGTTGAGAACTGCGTAACTTAAATAAACTCATTGATTTCAAGAAGACTACTTGCTCAGCTGAGAGCTCCAGGACATCAAAACATTTCACAGTCTAGCATGTACCACCTTTAGAATAGCAAGGTTCAGGTCTTGTAAGTAGTAAAAAACTTTGTCTTAGTAGAGAACTATAGTCTTTTTTTTTTTTCTTTTTTTTTTTTTCTTCTTTTTTTTAATATGATCCAGGCTTATTAAAGCAGTCTATGAGAACTATATTTTCTGAATACGTATAAAGTATGTTCTAGGTGTATTTTTGTATTAAAAAGGAAAGGCAAATTAATTCTCCACTGCATATGAGTCCTGCATACAAAAATGTGTTCCGCAAGATGGGTTAGTAGAAGTCTGAGTATTTTCTTCTAATTTAAGACTGCTACAGCACCAGCATTTTAGCATTCATTAGGTTAGCAGAAATATATTGTGATGAATCTTTAGTGATTTCTTGAATTATGGTAGTGTTGGCTAAAATGCTAACAGTAGGTGCCAAACTATATTTGTCTCCAATTACTTTTTCAATTATTACTGGCAATTTAGACTGCAATAATATAACTTTCTATATTCCCAAAACATGTAGTGATACCCAAATATATTAGGGCCATTCCAACTTTTTTGGTTTTTTGTTTCTTTTTAATCAAATTCTGTATGTTTGAATTGGAATCAAATACATTCTGTGGCTGAACTTCATTTACATTTTACAGAAACTTACAAAGTATGTTTTCTTACCCTTTGGTTTTTACAGAACTCTTTGTGTTGGCACTTGTTGTCTTGATTACAGCTGTACTCCTTCTAAGAACTGCTTGAACGAAGAAAAGCAAATAGATAGGAAACCAGATTTTCTTCTGTGAAGACTTTCTTGCTTAAAAAGGGTAAATCCATCTGTCTCTTTTAAACAGATGATGGTGTCTAATCACAAACAAGTTGCCCCCTGCAATGTGTTTTCTGCCTCCATTTTGCAGAACTGGCAGTTCTAACTCAATTTGTTGAACTACAGCAAGCAGCTAGTATAAATGCCTTATCAGCTGCAAAAATAAATGACTTCTTTGATACTGCATTGTATGACACTGATGACACGGTTGAAATTAGTTCAGATAGAAACCCTCTAAAGCTTGGGGGTGGAGGCAGGGGTGGTTAAGATGATCCCAAAATAATTAAAACTAGCTTTTAGATAAATTATCCTGCTAATCTAGTCAGAATTGGCATAGTCTTAGTAGGAGAGATGTGCATTTCTTGTTGCCTGAAGCATGTACTGCTATGTTGGATATCATTAATGAATTAAAGAGTGCGGGCAGGTGATCTGCTCTTCTTGCCTGAGTCTGTGCTTATCTTTAGCTGAACAGAAGAACAAACAGTCCTTTTCATGAAGAGCTGAATGAACCACAAAATTACTATGCCTTTATAGAAGAAACATGAAGTCTACTTTAAACAGAGATTTCAACATAGCTTTTATAACTTTACTGTATTTAATATAACATATTTCTATGTAGGAAGTGGGACAGGAAGGGAGGCTGATTTTTCTTGTTTTTAATGTAGGTCTCTTTCTTAAAAGTAAGCCAGGAACCAAACTCCATTTTTATTCATACCTACATTAACTTCAGTGAGTTAATTAACAGTATGATGTTCAGTAAGATTAAAATGTCTGTTGAGTACGATGTGTGAAATCTGAACATCAGAGTGTTATCAGAAGAAACTAGGCACAGCATGAAACACTGTTTTGGAAGTAGATTACACTTTCAGTTTTATTAAGAGCACTGTTTTTTGACAGAATTATGTAAACATTTTCCATAATTGTTAAGATGTCTTCAAGCATCATGAGTTAAGTGTGATACACTTACTTTGCCAATGTTTCTGCCAAATCTCCAGCCTAAGAAAATTCATACATGGTGCACCTCTTTGCAGGTAGGGGAAAACAACCAACCAACTAAAATAACTTCAAATGAGTATCAGTCACGTCCCACCCACAGGCATGAGTTGCAGGGGGAGAGGTGACTTGTGGGTCCCCTGGGTTGGAAAACAGTACACACAATACTTAAGGTCTGTAAACAAAAGTCTTTTGTTTTGAAGCTTGGCCCAATTGGTACATGATTTGGTGACAGATGGATTTACGTTATTGTAGGTTCAAATGTTAAACACAAGAAGTTTGCAGCACATGCAGGGCTGTAAATTTTATGTTACTGTGTTACATATAAAAAACGGAAGAAAAATAATAGAAATATAAGAAAGAAAGAAAAGAGAGAGAAATATTTCACCATCCTTATGGCTCTGCTTTATGTGTGATGGAGTTTGTAATCTCAGAACCAATGATGTGCAGCGTCCTCTGGTGTCTTGTTCAGTTCATGTGGTGAGACTGGTGGGCAGGGTGGTCCTCGGGATGGTGGGTGGGTGTCTCCAGTGCTTGCACAAGTTGAGCCTTTATAGCCCTCTGGGTTGCCCACTTGTGTAACTTCTGGTCTTTTGTGGAGGGGTTATTGTGAAAGAGAGGAAAGTCTGGGGAAGGGGGTGTGTGGGGGGAGTGTGATTGTGAAAGATTGGCAAGTCTCTGGTCATATTGAAGGGTCTCAGCTTTTCCCTTTGTTCCATACTGAGCATATAAGAGGGTGGAGCTATTTGCCCTTCAGCACATCCCCCACCTCCTGTATCAGCCAACCAGTCTGTGGCTTGTTAGCTTGTCGTTGGTATGCAAATCTCAATTCACCTTATACTGAATGTATCATCTCCTGTGGCAGGATGAACTGTTTTTGCCACAATGTTTGAGCCATTATCCTTATCAGTCTCTCACAGTATCTATAATAAAGTATCACTAAAACCAATATTACTATCCTTAAGTTTGCTCAAGTACTGTTAGAAAAACTCATTGAATTAGGTACACTACTGATGCAGTGAGATAAGAAAATATTGCTGCTGATGTCATAAGGCTGCACTATTTTAGAGTAGTTGGAATGCAATCAATGATCTATAAACAGCTTTTAATTTTCTCTCATATATTCCTAAGAGGTTATTTAACCACTACTTGCAAAGAAACACGATGATCTCTTTTTTTTTTTTTTTTTTTTTTTTTTTTGTTATATACAGTGTACAGTTTCAAAGGAGACAGGATCAAATTTTATGATTTCTGTCTATAAGGAAGCTTAGCTGTGAATATCTAGGGAACAGTATACTCAGTCATGAAATATTACAACAGAACATACAGGCCTTTAGCAGAACTGTCCTACTTTACTTTATTTGCTAACAAAGCAGAAAGCTCAAAGTATCTTTCTCACAGAGTATAAATGTTTTTGAAAATTTTCCTGGGTTTGTGCAACACCTTACTTTCACCAAAACACACTAAATTACCCAGGTTAGGTTATGTTTCTTTTCACTCTTCCCTTTGTTTTTTCTTCTTCTATGTGTCCCCCTGGCACTGAGTCAATTGCTTTAGATTCAACATGACATACTGTCTAGACAAAGCAGAATTTGAACAATAATATATATATCCTATCAAGTAATTAAAACCTAAATACTTCAGGTAAAAGGGACTTTGAAAAGTGTCAATGCTAATGTACATTATTTTCACAGACCAGGCATTCAACCTTTTGCTAGTGGTGTAATCTCATCAACATGCTAATAAGAGCAACTTCAAAAATGTTTAACTAAACCTTTTCTATACAGTTTGGACATGTGTGAATGCAAACCAGAAAACGAATCTCCACAATTACAAATCTAACTCAGTCAGTACTAAATTATTTTGGCATGGCAGTTTCCTGGACAACAGAGTTGTCTGTTTCTGAAAGACTCAGTACAGTTTTCTAAAAAAAGGCATTCTAATTTCAAAGCATATTTAATGTGACAAATTAGGCTTCAATTTTAATTCACAGAATTCCAAATTTCTCAGATAAATTATATATTCTGTTTTTCGATCACTTTATTATTTGTCCTTATCCTTACTTCTCCCCAGAAGCACAAGAAAAAAATAAATGGCATTACTCAGATGTGCTTCTGCTTGAGTATATATCTGATTTTTTCTATATATGAGTCACAAAATATTGAAGACCAGATCCTCAGCTTGCGTAAGCCAGAACATTTTCAACAACCATTTGCATTTACATCAACTGGAGGTGGATTCAGTGCCTTTCACTGGCAAAAAAAAAATGATCTGCTGCTACTTTACTGCTCTGTGAAACAAACATAACATATGCAGTCATTAAAGCATCAAGTGCTGTTTTGAACTTTTGTTCACTTTTAATATTGGCTGCTATAATATATGCTTGAAAAGATTTTGTGTGTTGAAAAAAAAAAATGTATATAACTGAAAATAATGACTGCTCTGCAATAGTATTTTTCTTCTTGTACTTCCAGGGTGCAGTGTAGCTGTTGTCTTTGTATCTTTCAGATACACAGGGAACTTGTCCTTTCTTCATTTGCATTTTTAGGCAGTTTAAACTGCTCTTATAACCATTTGTTGAAACATCTATGTGTTTCAGGGTTTGGTTGTGCCTTTTTATATAGATGTGATATTGTTTGCCTCAATACAAATTTGTAGAAAGCCAGGTAAATTAGGTAACTCTCAACTTTATCTTCTTTTACTTGGAGTGAAATAGTTCTGTAAAAAGATAATATATGCTGTGTCTTCCATTAGTTTCATCAATCAAAGTAAATTTGTATGCATTTAAATAGCTTACAAGGCTTTTGTGGTTTAACCTCAGCCAGCAACAGAGCATCACACAGCTGCTCACTTACTCCTCCCCCAGTGGGATACGGGTGAAAACTGAAAAGGTGAAAGAGAGAAAACTCATGGGTTGACATAAAGAGAGTTTAATAGGTAAAGCTGAAGTCACATGTGCAAGGAAAGCAAACAAAGGAATTAATTCGTTATTGCCCATCACCAGGTAGATGTCCAGCCATCTCCTGGAAGGGGGTGCTCCATCATTTGTAACAGTTACTTAGGAAGACAAACACCATCACTCTGAAGGTCCTCCTTTTCTCTTCCCCCAAAATATATACTGTGCATGATGTTATACGGTATTGAATATCCCTCTAACACTTGGGGTCAGCTGTTCTGGCTGTGCCCCCTCCCAGCTTGTTGTGCACCTGGCACATCGTGAAAAGCTGAAAAGTCCTTAACTACTTAGCAACAACTAAAACATCAGTGTAGTATCACCATAATCCTCATTCTAAATCAAAAACTCAGCACTATATAAGCTAGTAGGAAGAAAATTAACTCCACCTCAGCCAAAGTGAGGACAAAGGTAAACATATTAAGATAAATGAAAAGGTCTGAGGTTTTAGAAATTGAGTTTAGCTAAATAAGCAAATGAAAACTATACTAATTTCCACTACACTTTATGACTGTCCTTTAGAGAGATTTACAGTATTACAAGTCCTAACGAAAATATCCATAAGTTAATTAAATAATCTACTAACAGAAAACTGAAAGGGAGTATTCTACAATTGTGAAGACCATGTGTGTGGGTGGGTTGTTGGTATTTTATTTGTTTGTTTTTATGAATAACTTAACCAAAGATGTTTAAAGTAAAGGTTTAGAGAAAAAGACCAAAAGGTATGAACTGACATAGCTGCAAGGCCTTCCATGGAGCTGTATTACACCTACTCTAAGTAGTCTATGATCTGGTTGGTGGTTTTCTAAATTTTCTAATTTTTGTCTTATTATTTCACTTGGTGTGTTGCCCACCTGTTCAAGGAGTTTTCTTATACACAAGCATGAATTAGGCTAGGTTCATAAGAGGGAACCATTGTCATCCCCACATTTTAATGAATTACAATTTTTAAACCTGCAAAGATCCAAAAATAAGCTAGATTTTTATACATAGAAATTAGTTATAAAGAAAGGAAAGCTTCAAACGTCAGAGGTAAAGACACTTAAGAGAGGAAAGAAATGCCTGGAATACAATCCCAGTCCTAAGAAATTTGTCTGCATTTTGCAGTAAAGAGATATGGGACAAAATATACAAACAGTATTGAGGATTTCAGCAATAACTTTTTTGTTATTTCCATAGTACCAGTCTAGAGTTAGCTCTGCTTTTCTAGCTTTCTGGAGTGAAGAATTTTATATACTTGTTCCATAACAGTAACCTATTGTATTTTTTCCCCTCCACTTGCCTTTCCACTTCATATTTTGCCTGTTAATCTCATAGAAGTGCAAAGAAAATGTTTAAAACTCCTATGGGTAGGAGGGATAAGAGACTGTCCTTTCTTATTGTGACCATTGTGCATAAAGTACCAAAGGATCTTTTACAAGATAACAACAATCATTCTTTTAAGTTCATAGTAAGCACGATGGTTTTTGCTGAACAGAGTAACAGCAGTATTTTTTGTGTGCTTTGAAAATATTTAGCAGATCAAGACCCTCTAACCCTTGGGTGAGAGACTATCTGTCCCACGAATCCCAAGTAACCTTAGATAATGTGCACATTCAGCATGTTTAAACATGCAAAGCAACAAGAACTCAAAGGCTAATAGCAAAAGAGATGACATTTCAATATGTCAATATCTAAAAAATTAAGTGGGATTGTTATTGCATTTAATGTCTTTCCCTCCCGCAACTATGAGAAAGAATAGATGTTCAATTGCCTGTATATCCCATGCAATTAAAAATATACACTATTAGTTTCCCATACTCACTAAAAGTTCTCAGTGATATTCAAGATTGAGAGAAAATGCAGTACTTATCCAAGCCCCTAGCAAGAAATATTTAAGGAACAGATAAATATTTAAGGAACTGAGAACTCATAATTCTGGATTTCGCTTTCTATGCATATATGCAAGTGTCTGTATACTTGTACATATATATCTATGTAAAAAATAACAATTATATGAAGTTCAGTTTACACACATAACTATGTATATGGGAAATATATATATGTGTACATACATATATGAATACAGATATAAAATATTTATTGGAAAGAAATCAGCCATTTGAGGAAATATATACTTCTCAGAAACTAAGAACAGTGTCTCTCCTGATATCTTCATTCAAATGACCCAATATGGATAGGACAAGGGGTAATGGTTTTAAAATAAAGGAGCGTAGATTCAGGCTAGACATGAGGAAGACATTTTTTTACAATGACGGTGGTTAAACACTGGAATAGGTTGTCCAGAGAGGTGGTAGATGCCCCATCCCTGGAAACATTCAGGGCCAGGCTGGATGGAGCTCTGAGCAACCTGATGTAGTGGAAGATGTCCATGCTCATTGCAGGGGGGTTGGACTACATGACCTTTGAAGGTCCCTTCCAAGCCAAACTATTCTATGATTTTATGAAATTTTAACTCTGAATATTCTTGTGTAATATAAGTATCACATTATTGCTTAAAAGTTACAAGTGACCCTCTTTGTTCTACAGTCAGGCAGGACTGACAAAAGACACTTCATTTCCTACTGATGTGAGGATTCATGAGTGGAGAAGTGTCAAGAGAATTGGACAATATTTGAATAAGATAGATCTGTTCCATTCAAATATGATATAAATTACAGTGGGGAAGAAATATTGAAAGTCGGGAGTGAAGCTGAGCCCAGATAGAAGGGATGAGTGGAGCAAAGGTGGTTTAAAATTTGTTTTTATTTCTCATTGTCCTACTCTGATACCATTGGTAATAAATTCCATTAATTTCTCCTAACTGTCTGGTTTGTCCATGACAATAATTGCTGAGTGATCTTCCTGTCCTTACCTTGATCTGCTAGCCTTTCATTGTATTTTTACCTCCCTGTCCAGTTGAGGAGAGGGAGTGATAGCGCAGCTTGGTAGGTAACTGGTGTCTAACCAAGATCAACTCACCATAACTTGGATGAGCTCTGGAACAATTGCTCTCCTCTTAGAAAAATTTAGATTTTTCAGGTATGTGAATCTTCATTATTTTGACTTCTTTATTATCATTATTTTTTCTTTATTTCTTTTAATTTACATCAACGGATGATGAGGAAAGGGGATTGTGGCCAGTTTGTCCCACATTGTCTCTGCCACTCTTTCCTCCTAAGGGGGAGGACCCCCCACACTCTTCCTCTGCTTCAGCGTGGGGTCTGTCCCATAGGAGACAGTCCTCCATGAACTTCTTCTGTGTGGGACCTTCCCACAGGTTGCAGTTCTTTATGAATTGCTCTAGTGTGGATCCCTTCCAGGGCTGCAGTCCTTCATCAGCAGACTGTTCCAGCATTTGTTGACCCCTCAGGTCATAAGTCCTGTCAGCAAACCTGCTCTGTCTTAGGGTCCTCTCTTCATGGGTCCACAGGTCCTTCCAGGACCCTGCTTCAGCTTCCTACAGGGTCACAGTCTCCTTCAGGTGCATTCACCTGTGGAACCTGGAACACCTCCTCTCCATCCTTCCTCACTGACCTCACTGCAGAGTTGTTTGTCTCATATATTCTTACTCCTCTCCCTGCTGTTGTTGTACAAAAGTTTTTTTTCAGTTTCTTAAATATGTCATCCCAGAGCCACTACCACCATCATTAGTTGTCTTGGCCCTGGCCAGCGGTGGAGCCAGCTGACATTGACTCTGTCGAACATGCGGGAAGCTTCTGGCATCTCACAGAAGCCACTCCTGTAGTCCTTCCTTCTATCAAAACTTTGTCACAAAAACTGGATACACTAGTGTATAATGTAAAAGTGATCTTTCTTATCTTGTTTTTAATGCAAGAACAATCCAGCAAAACAACAAGGAATTTTGTGTACTTCTACTTGTCTGGTATTTATAATATTTTATAGTTTTTGTGGTTACAATGTAAAGTAGTTAAGTTTTACTTATTAGCAGAACTTTGTTTTAGTGCAGCTTCTCTGATTAGTGCAATGAATAATGCACCTTATGGAGGGTGGCATTCATCAAGTTTCCAAGTTTACCTTTCTCACCACCAAGGAAGAATTATTTTCTCTGTCTAATATTCTGTAGTACAGTTGTACCCTCAAGATAGTCAAAGGAATTTAAGCAAACAAGTATAATAATGACAGTCGCTGTAATGATTAGCTATTAAAAAAAAATAATTGAGAAAATATTCTCAATTCTTAAAATATTATCTATGACAATATGACTGGCTGGGTAGATAAGGGAAGAGCAGTAGATGCTGTCTACCTTGACTTCAGCAAGGTTTTTGACACTGTCTTTCACAATATCTTTATAAGAAAGTTCAGGATGTGTAGGTTGGACGAATGCACAATGAGATGGGTCATGAACTGGTGGGATGGCAGAGCTCAGAGGGTTGTGATCAGTGGTGCAGAGTCTGGTTGGAGGCCTGTATTTAGTGGGGTTCTCCAGGGGTCAGTACCGGGTCCAGTCTTATTCAACCTGTTCATCAGTGACCTGTATGAAGAGGCCAAGTGCAGCCTCAGCAAGTTTGCTGATAATACCAAACTGGGAGGAAGGGCTGACACACCAGAAGGCTGTGCTGCTGTTCAGTGAGATCTGGGCAGGCTGGAGGACTGGGCAAACAATAACCTAATGAAATTCAACAGAGGTAAGTGTAAGGTTCTGCACCTAGGGAGGAATGACCCCAGGCACCAATATAGGTTAAGGTCAGACCTTCTGGAAAGCAACATTCCAGAGAAGGGTTTGGGAGTCCTGGTGGACAACAGGCTGACCATGAGTCAGGAAAGCGCCCTTGTGGCCAAGAAGGCAAATGATATCTTGGCGTGCACTAGGTTATCCTTCCCCTCTACTCTGCCCTGGTGAGGCTGCATCTGGAGTACGATGTCCAGTTCTGGGCTCCCCAGTTTAAGAAGGACAAGGGAGTGCAGCGGCAGGCTATGAAGATGATTAGGGGTCTGGAGCATCTTTCTTATGAGGACAGACTGAAAGAGCTGAGTCTGTTCAGCCTGGAGAAGCGAAGGCCAGGAGGGAATCTTATCAATGCTTATAAATATCTCAAAGATGGGTTTCAAGAGGATGGGACCAGACTCTTTTCAGTGGTGCCCAATGACAGGATGAGGGGCAATTGACACAGACTGAAGCAAAGGAAGTTCCATTTAAACATGAGGAAAAACTTCTTTACTTTGAGGGTGACAGAGCACTGGAAGAAACTGCTCAGAGAGTTTGTGGAATCTCCTTCTCTGGAGACATTCAAGAGTGCATGTTTCAATGGAGGGCCCTGAGAACACAAGCACAGGAAGACAGCAGAGGTCCTAGGGCTATAAACACGGATGGGCAATTACTGATCACTAAAGGGGCACAGCCCTTGGAAAGAACTTGTTTTAGGGCATAACAAAAGTTATGGCCATATAACAAAGAAGTATTAATTGCTTAATTGTGTTAATAGTACCATTAATCATACCGTCAGAAAGTTATATCCTGAAGAAAAACAGAAACCTCCTGTTAGAGGTAGCTATATGTCTTGAAAATTAGGAACTTTCTGTTGTAAATATTTTCCAGGTATTTTATGATGAATACATAACTCAGCAATGTACAGAATGATGCAACAATCTGCAGAAGCTTCCTGTAATTGATATCATAAGCAGAGTTGCCTTGAGGGTATATCTATAAGAGTGCAAGAGAAACAAGTACTTGTGCAGGCATCTTGCTTGAGAAATGGATATGAAGAATTGAAACTGACCACTCTAATATGCTATATACATAAGTATCAATTTATTATCATTAAATGGAAGTCTACCTTTGTGCTTGTGGTTTATGAAGTAATCTGATGCTAGTGTTTGATCTAGTCAGTCACCTGTGGTTGCAATTAGGATGTACAGCAGTTGGTGGAAAGGTATCCTGTCTTTCAAAAAACATCTCCTTGTGTCACATAGTAATTCTCTGCTGTATTTTCCAGGTTTCATAAACATTCCTGGATTCTTTGGTGTGACTGTTCATATCAGCAAAATATCACAGAAACTTATGGAATTTACTCAACTATTACTATTTTTCTCTTCTTAGCAATTTGCCTTTGTGAAAGAAATTCTGAAAGTTGTTTTTGGAAAAGTAGATTTTTGGGAGAAGGAACTACTGAAGAAATTTTTGGAACCATATCCTCCCAGTTCACCACCTGTATTTATTACAGTGGAAAAATTTATTTATTACAGTGGCAGAGAAAGGGGTTTCAGACTCATATAGCTGAAGCTAAACAAAATCCTGACCTCATAATATCTGAACCATTCCAAACTTGATATGGAGAGAAAAATACGTGGAAAGAGAGTTAATGGAACTGGTGAGAGAAGTCATCATCTGAACTGTCAAAATAAAAGATTTTCTTCATACATTAATGGAACTGTGTTTATATACCTGTGTGTATACATATTCATATGTGTACATAACTTTCATCAAAGAGACTAGAAACAAATCCTTTTTGTGACAGAATATCAGAAAGTCTTCCCTTGACAACAATAGGTCTTTCCATTCTTGTGCAGGCAAAAATTTTTCTGCATATTCTTTCCTAGATTTTGGCAGTGGAAATAATTTGGCTGAGCATGTATGTGGTACTAGACAGTTATTTAAACAAACAAACAAAAAAAATGTAACTGGAAAAAAAGGCTGTCTTTTTGTCTGGGCAGTTTTTTTTTTTTTTTTTTTTTTTTTTTTTTTTTTTTAAATATTGTAAGTAGTAAGTGATCACCAGGTAAATCTATACAATAAGAATGCAGCATCTTACCCACAAATGCCCAGAACTATTAAAAAATATTTCAAAGAACTGTTAAACATAACAAGTTAAATTTAAGTAAAAAATTAATAGAGCTGAAAAAGAACTTGAAGACCACTTTGTCAAGATTGCCTGAACTGAGAGTAAAAGCCTCTGGAAAAATTCATGAAAAACAGAAAGTCAGCTGAGGAATCGCTGAGACAGCTTGATGACATTCAGGGATGATGAACAAAAAGAGGTTACATACTTATTTTTTCCTGGTCCATATTTTTTGGGGGGACAGGGGGTTTGTGTATATATTTTGAAATTTCCATCCATCCATCCATCCATCCATCCATGCATCCATCCATCCATCCACAAAGTATTTAAACTCCATGTTGGAAAGTGTTACATGTCTGCTCTTTGTCTTCAATCGCTAACAATGAGTTTCCTAAATTTCACTTGGGAATGTTTCCTTACAAATGTTAGTTCTCACTAGCAGTATAACACTGGACTGCAATTAATACAAATATAAACTAAATCATTTATTCAGAAAATAACAGATTATTAAGTACTGCTTTTACAGAACATACAGTCGCATACTTTTCAAATATTTCACTGGTGTTGCAACAAAACTGTCATATTTAAATAAAAAACGAACAGGGGAAATATACAGATGTTGTAAATTAGTGAATGAAGTCAGCTTTTCTGAATTATATTTGCTGATTATCTGAGTTCTTATTAAAGATATCTTTTACCTACTGAAAGAAGTTTGAACTTATGCCTATTTTTGTCCTGGATTTATACTTGTATGTAAAGATATTGTAGGTAATGAGACATTTTGTTTCAGGTAATAGTGACAGTACATAATTATTCCGTATACTGTAGCTATAGTGATCTTTTAGCTTTTGTTCAGGGTACTTATGGATCTAACACATTTGACTTCTTTTGTTATCTTAAAAATTATCTCACATTTGAACATCTGAATTGACTTTTCTTATCTTGATGACATGACCAAAATAGTTATTACATTTATAATAATAACTATATATGTTCGTATATATTAATATAATTTTTGCTATCTTACTCCTGGTCTCATCAGTACAATTACTATTACTGCTTCTCTTGATACTAACAATACTAATGTCAAATAATTTGAAATAATAAATTAACCCTTATATTTAAGCATTTTATGTTTTAATAGCAGTAATGAGAATGATGAAGGAAGGATAAAGAAAAAATGAAAAAATAATTGTATACAATGAAAATACTTGAGTCACAGCATAAAAAAAATGTTCTTGATTCAGGAAAAAAAGATAGCAAAGAGATTTTTTTTTTAAATTTTTTTTTTTTTTTTAAGTTGTACCATCATCTGCACATTTGGTGCATTTTAGAGACATTTATTTTTATTTCAAAAGTAGTCTTGAACTACTAAACTAGGAGGATCACTTTTGAAGATTGCTTATAGGTAATTAAAGAAAACTCTCAAGCACTTAAAACAAAAATTAGCCCTTCAGGAAAAAGACTTTATCTGATTCGGATTGTTAAATTCACATAACAGTGCAAAAGAGGCCTTAAATAGATTTAGTCTTATTTGTTGTATTCTGAGTATGAATTTGCACTCATTGATCAATGGAAACAGTATTATTTACTTGAATTCTGATGACCAGAGTTCAATAAATTGTTAGTAAATTGGCTGTATTTTGGTTCATAGTCCTTAAATAATGGAACATGGAACTGCATGTACAACAGTATGATAGTTGTCAGTGGTCTCTTTGATAATGACTAAAAGTGAAAACTTTAATTTTTATTTTCTAACAATTTAATAGGAAGTTAAAAAATGCAAGTTTGTTTCCACAAATCTCTATGATTCCCTAATATTTCTTAAAGCTCCTATATTTAGTTGTTTTAATCTACAAATTTACTCCAGTTTAGTAAATTATTCACAGGCATACAGGACTCAATCCTGTTGCATGAATGTAGGCATCCAACACCATTTTCATGCCCAGTATGTCCTCTTTGATCTCCAAGATGTTATAAAAGTTCAGGTCTCTGATAGATACTGTGTCACACGTGACAACCCTGTGTATGCATCTCTGATATCTTTAGTAGTATGGCACTAGCACCAGACAATTTTATTCAGGCAAGTAGGTTGAGATGTTATGTCTATACCTGAGTTAGTTAGTTGACTTCCTTTATAGACTGTGACAACAAGATACAGCACTTATAGGCAGTGATTCACCTTACCCCCAAGTGACTGCCAACACTACATCAGCTAAGTTCCTTAAAGTGCCTATTTCATGCTATTGAGTATAAGCCAAATTCAGATGTAAATTGATCTAACCAGTTTTAAACTCTCCAGTAATTACATTTGATAAGAATAAGAATAACTTTCAGGTGTTTGAAAGGTTTAGCTACGTTAGCTGCATCCTCTTCATCAAGAACTGGTGGTGGAATATTTACTAAGTTATATTTAAAGGGCATGAAAAATAAACCAAGGTAGCTGAGTGTTATTATGGTGTAATTTCTGTTTTCCTTAGTTTTGTGTCTCTGATTCATATATCACATCTGGCTGGTCTGAAAGTTCCACAGTGCTATTTATTCTGGATTATGGCATAGACATATGACAAACATAGTGATTACTTCCTCTAGTACTACTAGAACTGTGCTAATAATATTTTACTTGTGTTAGTTCAGTTTGGTAGCTGATATGGAAGACCTCAGGGTCTTCAACCATGTCTTTTATACCTGTCTTACTTTTGGCAAGACAATACCTCCAGGTGAACACAGACCTTTAAAGATAACTTAAAACTAACTGAAACTGTCCTTTATATTTTCTTAGATTATAAGGAACTCATTCTGCAAGGATGAAACTGTACATATTCCTTTCAGGTCCTTTCTTCTCACTGGACTGAACTAAGAAATAGTAAAGTAGATAACAACATCACCCTGTACAAATAGTCATTGCTATTTATGATGAAGAGACATGCATATGGGAAGTAAAGCCAAAAAACCAAAAAGGGTAGTGAAAGAGAGACATAATTGCAGATTAAAAAAACCCCACAAAACAAAACAAAACCAAAATAAATAAAAAAAAAACAAACAAAAAAACCAACCTGGAAATGTAAGTATTTTAAGGCAGTTTTAAATAGATAGCTTCATTCAAACTTTCTGTCCATTTCACACAGACAGTATAGTTGAAATTAATAAATAGGTAAAAATATTCACAAGTCACTGATGGAATTTTCTATTTTAACCATGGAGGGGGAGGTGTCTGGTTGTTTGGGTTTGTTTGTCTGTTTGGTTTTGGTTTGTCTTGTTGTTTTTACAAGAGCTCTTTTAAACTGAGTCACTACTGTTCAGCAACCAGAATAGAAAGAAATTGCTGGCTAGTGGAACAAAAGGGTTAATACTTGCGCTCTTGCTTTATTGCAGAGCATTTGGTAGATGTATGTCAAATAGTTCTATTGAGGAGGTGTGTCTCATCTATTGGGATAAGATGCTTCTCTCTTCTCAAGAATAAAAGCTAAATTACTCTTGGTATTAGGCATCATCTCTGACTCATCTTTTTTAACAGTTCCAATCAATAAGAGCAAAAGTGTCACTTTCAAATACAAAAGAGTAAGTAGACTTCCTTGTCCCAGATAAATTTTAATCTAGAAAGATTAAATTATTTTTTATTCCCTAAGGGAAATATTTTTATCAAGTGGGTTAATTAAAAGTGCCAGTATCCAAGCTGTCATTTTTAATCAGGAATTAGTTGGTTGATATGAGTCAGTAAATATTGTTCATTGCATACTAAAGAAGATTTATTGCCTCCTGGGTTACTCTAAATTTTCAAGTATACCTCCACTAGTTAATACAGACAGTATAATACAGATGACACAGTGCTCTTCAAATTTTTTACTATAGATCGTTGGCAATTTGTATAACAGCAGGTTTGTAAAAATTCTGGAGTACAGTGAAAGACTGCTTTAATTTTCCTTAGATAAGAAGAAATATCTGTGGGAAAACAAAACAAAACAAACATTTATGAACTTAAGAACTGTAAAATGATTAGCTGATAAGTGGATATTGCCAATACGGTATCAGATTTCTATCATATTACATCTTTTTAATTGACTTCAGTCAGACTGGAGAGTCACACAGGAAAAGCAATCAGTTGAGACCTTGAAACCTTTTACATTTGCAGAGGAGGAGTGTGAATTCAGTACAAGCAACCAAATGATGAATACTTCATTTAGGAAGAAAAATGGAGTTCTGAATGCCCTAATTAATATATGCAAAGTTGGAATCCTATATTTGCATGCCTTACTGAGATATAAGGTAGTACAAGGACATATGGGCATGTATATAGAAGTTTTATCCAACACAGGCATTTCCACCTTCTACTTCCAAACAATTTCATTATTTTTTCAAATGTATTCATTTAAATATTTTTAAATTATTAAAATAAGATATTACATTTCAGTCTGTATATAATATATGAACAATCAATTAAAATAGTTTTAAATATGATTGGGTAGATGACAGCCTAGTGCTTATTGATTTAACTTTTTAAATGCTCCAAAATTTGCCCTTTTGTTGAAATTTTTTCCACTGACTTAAAAGAAGTTAAAATTTTGTCATGAGAAGCAGATTTCTGATAAAGGCACTCAGGTTTATAGTTTCTGAACTTTTTTTAATTGATGTTTTTAAATTAAGAGGTACTGTAATATTGGAAAACATGATTTATCTTTAGATCACAAATTAAAACTATAATTAGAAAAAAGTTTACAAATTACCCATCTAAGATAGGATTCACTTAGTTGTTATTGGGATTTGGTGTATTGGTTTTATTTTTTTTCCTTTGTTAATCCAAGAGAAATATATAATCATCAAATCATTGAATCATCAAATCAGAATGGTTTGGATTGGGAGGGACCTTTAAATATCATCCAGTTCCAACCCTCCTGCTGTGGTGAGGGACATCTTGTATCTTATCAGTTTGCTCAAAGTTGCATCCAACTTGACTTTGAACACTTCCAATAATCAGGAATCCACAACTTCTCTGAGAAACCTGTTCCAGTGTCTCACTACCCTCCTTGTAAAAAATTTCTTAGGTCCAAACTAAACCTATGCTCTTCCAATTTTAAACCATTGCCCCTTGTCCTGTCACTGAAGGCTTTGGTGAAAAGTCTTTCTCTACCTTTCTTATGAACTTTCTGTAAGTATTGAAAGGCTGCAAGAAAATCTACTCAGAGCCTTTTTTTCTCCAGCCTGAACATCCCAGCTCTCTCAGTCTTTCTCCACAGAAGATGTGTTTCAGCCCTCTGATTTTCATGGCTCTGCTCTGGAGCCACTCTAACAGGTCCATAACTTTCTTGAACTTGGGACCTTAGAGTTGGATGCAATACTCCAGAGGGGGATCTCACAATAGAGAATCTTCTCTTTAATGGAAAAGGAATATTTCTTGTTAGAGACAAAACTGAGGAAATCTTTCCTATATGTTTGAAAAATATAAGTATTTATGTTCTGTGGAAGAAGATCTGAGACTATTACCTAGGAAAAGTATTTTATTTTCTACCTGATTTCCCTTTTCCATTATAGGAAAGCATTCCACTGTAATCATTAAACCATTGATTCTGTAGTTAATATAGAAGATGATGTGGGAAATGTACTGATAATGGGTGGGAAATCCTTTACTAAAGAGTTTTGCTTGTTTTCTTTGTGTAAGGGAGTAGCAAAAATGGGTTATTCTGCAATGAAGCGAGGAAAGCTCAGGGCAAAGGGCGACAGGGAAGAAGGCAGAGCAGTGCACTGGACCGTAAGGGTGTAATCTCACAGCAAGAAGAGCAAAGGAGATCTAGTAACATTAACCACACTTGGACAACAAGTCACAAAACAAGACCATGAAAATCAGCAAGTTTGGACCAAGGTAAAACCAAGAATTCAGGTTGGCCAGTGATACCAAGCTCAGCAGGAAATACAGCCAGGATCAAGCGCAGCTGCAACACAGACAGTCAAAAAGACACTTTCCCTTCTGGCGTGCTTTAATTCTGATCACTTAAAGTCATTTCACAGTTTTATTTAACTGCTACAGCAATGGTTCTGATGACATCTCAGATGCTTGTGCATGTCCTATCCCAACCTCCAGATACTACCTTGGAGCCACATGGTTCTTTTACCTCTTCTGTGACATGTCCTGACTCCATGGGGATGCCTTTGATAACTTCCAGCATCTCAAATGGCACAAGGTGCCCACAGTTAAGCAGGCAAACAGTGTTTTGTTTCTGTACATAACAATGTATTGCTCTTCTTAAACTTTCGTTGTGTAACTCTTGATCTGATTCTTCACAAAAGTCTCAGTACACAGGTAGGAATGTCAGACTGCCACATGGTTTTCTGTGGCAAGAAGAACTCAGTTGACACTGTTGTGTTTCCATAAAAGTCTATAACATGAGACAAATGTGTAGGAAATAAGAACATTTATTTTCCCTCAACCTTTCCATCTCATCAATTTTTGCATTTCTAGACTTATTTTTAGAAGTTTTCTGAAACTTTATTGTTAAAACTTTCTTACTGACTTGGAGGTATATTGCAATTTTCCCTCATTGAAGAGCTAAACATTACCCTAGAAATTCAAGTAACATGTTTTAAAAGAAGGACTTCTTCCAAGAGATATAACTTCATAAATGTCACGTTGTGACTCACCAGAAGAGCACTGGAGAATAGTTATTAATACACGCTACAAAAGCATACAGTAGGGTACATTTTCTTCAATGGCTACAAAGAAACAGCACATTTATGAGGCATAAATACAGGTACTAAGAAGTGTCAGGAAAAAGTAAAAAATTATACAGAAATACTACATTATTAAGGATTCAAATGATGCATCTAGAAGATAAAAGAAATAATTATATACTGAAAAAGAATACTGTAAAAATCTAACAGAGATAATTGAAATTAGCTGAAAGAGTAATATAGATGAATTTTCTGTTGTATGATGGACATGACACTAGCTGGTTAGGCTAAGTATATCACTGTACACATCAACTGCATCAAAAAGTATGGGAAAAGTAGAAAATGCACCTTCTGTGTGCATAAATTTAACGTGTCGATAGCAGTGTGGCGTAGAAGCAAATTTAGTATACTTTAGAAGCAATAACAGGCACAAAAAGGTTATGGTATCTCTACAACCAATACCAGTTGTAAGAAATAGAAAAGGTTGCTCCTTTAATGGTACTTTCTTAAACAGTGCCACCCTATTATATTTTGTATCCAACTATTGTCAGAAAGTAACACTACTACATTTTAAAAGGTTACATAATAACTTAATTTAGTGAAACTGCTTTGACTGAGATGGATAAAGACTCAGGTGAAGTTTCAAATTAGATTACAAACCTAACATGAAGTCTCTCTGCAGAACAAAAGAACACACAAGTGGTGTGAGTTCAAATTATGATCCAACTCACCTGATACACTTTGGCTCAACAAATGTGAAAGAAAAATAAAATCATGTTGAAAACCAGAAAGTGATATGTGGAATTTTAGCAACAAATAGAAATTAAGAATGGTATAATTTTTGTAAATGTCAGGATCACTTTAATTCAGTCTTTTTAACAACCAGAATAATGGCAGGAGGTTTTCCTTTTCCTTTTTTTTTTTTTTTTTTTTCTTTGCTTTTGTTTAAATCATTAAAGGGACGTTTGTTCAGTGTTTCAGATGGATGCACATCAATACAATCATCCATTAAGGAAAAGGGGGGAGGGGTTTTGGGTTATTTTACCTCACATCTGACTTCAGCTAAACTTCAAATAATGTCAGATGTACAAAAGATCAATTTAATATTATAAATAGTGAGGCGTTTCTTTTTTCTTCTTAGATGCAATGTTTTATTCTAGTCTCAGATGAATAAAAACCCCTACTCCTAATGGACTCAGTCCTGCACATTTGGGTAGATACTGATAATTTTTTGTGTGTGTTTGAAATTCCCTGAAAAATCTAATGGGATATCCCTCCTCCAGAAGATGGAAGAGAGAGTATAAATGATTTTGTCTGTGGTTTGTGGCAATATTAATTAGTAGTCTGGAGGTGTGTTAGAAACATATCAAGTGAGTTAAACAAGACCTTAATTGGCCCAAGGACTGGGGAAAAGGTTTGATAATTTTCCACAGTTTCTCCTGCAAAACTTCCTTCACTAAGAGATTAAGTAAAAACACAGCCAAGTTAAAACACTATGGAAACAGAACAAAAACCCACTGACAGATGGGAAATAGTCCAGAATGTATGTGATTGTTTCCAATATAATCTAAAAGTCATATATTGACCTCCTCAGTGTTAGGTGCCCTTCAAAATTTGTTTTCTATTTATTTAACATAGTAACGTAAGAGAATACAAATAATATATTATTTGTTTTGGAAAGCTATTCACATAAAAAGAACATTTACAGCTATATTTTTTTCTGTTTCTCTGTTGTTTTTTACCAATGATGTAATAAGCTGTAGTTAACTCCATCATATTAAGGTTTGAAGATAAAATGGTTTGAATCTGCTTTAAATTACAACGTAGCATAATGAACGAGTGAACCTAGCCCAGTGATACATCGCTGAATCTCACTACCATTATACAACTTTCTTGTTATGATTTCTGTTGCTTTTCTTCATTTATATATATACATTGTAACCTGTGTTTACTTCAGTAAACTAAGGGATATGATGCAGTTCATAGTTTAATAACATAAATGATTTAATTCTTCCCATGTAGAAAAGAATGTGGTGACAGAAAAACAACAGAGCATATATGAAATTTATTGGAAATGTAATTCAAAATATTGCAACACCTTAAAAATCTCATAAAAATTTCTGCATATTAGAAGCACTGTTAAAAATATTGTATAAAAACATTTAGAAGGGAAAAAATCTGAATGTTCTTACTGATGAACGAACTGCTGGACTTTTGCTAGGAAATAAAAGAAATATTGTTTGTTTTGTTTTCAGTTCTTAAATAAGACAAAGATGCACATTCACAGGTCTTGAAGAAACTGCAGGAATATATTGCATTTCAAAAAATATATTCAGAATTTGAAGATAAGAGTGTTTCAAAGTCCTGCACTACTGTTGAAATATGTTTAAATATGTTTTATTGATTTATAAATCTTTTAATCTGTAAGAAAAGGAAGATAGATGAAGTAATGCCAGTCTGTGTGGCTGGTTGTGCTCTTTCATGAATATAATTGACAGCAGTTTAAGGCTGTGATACTGTTGAATAGTTCTGGAAATGTCT